>NW_020174553.1:1734762-1734959 GCF_003031525.2 Neophocaena asiaeorientalis asiaeorientalis
CCCGCGAGCGGCGAGCGCCGGCCCGGCCCGCGCCGCGCGCCGCCGTACCTGAGCCGCCTGCTGACAGGGTCCATCTTCCAGGAACCGGGCGATGAGGAAGTAGAGCTCTGCGCGGGAGAGAGGGACAGGGAGACACACAGGCTGAGCGGCCGGGCGGCGGGGGGCGGGGGACCGCGGGCGGAATCGCCCGGTGCCAG
>NW_020174553.1:1735099-1739739 GCF_003031525.2 Neophocaena asiaeorientalis asiaeorientalis
GCGCCCGCGCCCCCACCCCCGCCCCCGGCGCAGAAAAAGGAGTGCCTCCGACCCCGCGGCCCCGGCGCCCCCGCAGCCGGCGCGGCGAGACCCCCGCCCGCGGCTCCCCGACCGAAGGTGCGATTTATTTATTTATTTCCAGTCGAAGATGTCGGAGCCGGAGCCGCCGGTTGGCTGGAAGGCGCTTTCTCTGTGGAGGCCGACCTCGGGAGGGAGGGGGCCAGGGACGGCTCCGCGGAGGGATCTGACGCACACGGAGCCGCAGCACAGGCTCTATTCAGCGGCGCTGGCTGGGGCTGAGATGGAAGTTAGTTTCTATGTAGCAGAAATAGGAAACAAATGAAGCAAAACTGCCCAAAGAGGGGAAATGCCCCGAGGATGGGTCTCACTCTCACGCGCGCGCACAGACACACACGCAGACAGCACTCTCACGCTGGGCAAACTCGGGATCGCGCTACCCTGCCCGAGTTGAATGATAGTGTTTGGTTTCTCTCTTGCCATGTGCATGTGTATAAATGCTGCGGATTGGCATCTGTGTAAGTCTTGTCCTGCGTTATTTCTGCAGCCTATGCAAAGTGTTGTGTAATTTATTGGAGTGCTGTATATTGCAATAGAGGTTCAGGCGCTTTTTGTTGAGCACTTGCGTTTGCAAGCCCGTTATTTGCTGAAGCCACCTCTTCGTGTCTTTTATTACTGCCATTGCCTTAAGCGTACATTTTAAAAATGTTTTTCATTGTTATATGGGCAAAGCGAACTCCTGATCTGTACTTCAGATACTCTTTTTCCTCATTACAAAAAGGCTAGTAATAGCTAATTAGGGATTTGGGATTAAAGAACCTTAAAGCTTTTCTAAGTGTTTACAAGAAGGAATAATGTAAACCTGAGCGAAAGGAAAGAACGTTAATATTTATCTCTAACTGATCTAGAGGTAATATACTGACAGATCAATAACGTACCGAAGGATAACGAAAGAGTATAGTACGCTTTTAGCCAAGGTGATTGGTGATTAAATAATTTAAATTATCTGTGTATATTGCAGTTGACTTCGTCATGCTAATTAATGGCTTCTAATTTGAGGTGTAAACCATTCCTGTTTACAGTTGATCACGGGAAGACTTCTTGGAGACTGACGAAAAGAGAAAAAAATTAATCTTTCATAAATTAGTATGTAATTACCGGTTTTATATGCTAAATCATACATCTGTCTTTTGCTGATGAGGATAAGGGCCTTGTTTTTTAAAAAACGAATATGGGTGAAATTAATGGAAACAATGGAAAAAGCCGTTTGTTAGGAAACAAGGACACCAAGTGATATTTATCTCCAGAGGATTTAAGCACTTTTCAAAAAGACTTGAGAGTTGATTTTTTTTTTTTAAGGATTGCATTTTAAAGGGAACTAGGATAGTCGTTCTTTTGTTAACATTTAACAAAAGAGTCTCCTTAAAAAATTTAGATAATAAACTGCATTTTATGGACCTGGTCTAAAAAGGTTATTTATGGGGAAAGGACCAACAAGCTGCATTGTGGTTTTCTAGATTGCTTCCTCAACCCTTGTACCCTCCTAGCTCCTTACATTCCTAGTGGGAAATACTTGCTGCAACTGCCTTGGGCTGCACTGCAAGACTGCACCGGTGTGATGCCTTGTACTGAAACAGCCAGAAATCACCGTACATGTGAGAAAGAGGAAAAAAACACCTAAACCTATTTGGAGTAATAGGATGTAAAAATTGCCTTTTATAACAATCTTAACCAAATTTTTTAAAAAAGGGAAGTTACCATGACTTGTCCTATTGCTGTAGGGTTATCAGAGTCATTGTTATTTATTGAAATGGCTATCCTTCAAGTACTAAAAATATTTGCATTTTTAAAGACATTAGTTCTATTGTAACTATGATAGGTAAAGTAGCTTGCTTCTAGATGGTTAGGTTTGAAAAGATGGACATTTAATATGCCTTTTTGCAATTCTGTTTATTTCCGTGACACATGCTTTCTATTTTATCTTAACTTTTAAAAAAGTATCATATTCTTCAAATAATTGTGATTTTTTTACATTACGATGTTCTTCAAATAAACAGATTTTTTAGGAACTAAACATTATAGTTAGAATTTTGTGATTTTTAAAATGTTTGCATTAGTCTGATTCTTACTAATAGATGTTTATCCTTGCTAAGGAAAAGAAACCAAATCATGACATGGAATATAATATTACTCTGGGTAAAGTTTTCTATATATATCTTGTGAGTAGTATGGAAATATGGAAAGCTAGTATGAATATCTCATGTATGCTTTTCATTTAGAAGCTTTTCCTAAGTATGCTACCAGTACTTAGCTCCTAAAAAACTTTTAAGGAAAAATTTCCTTCTAAGTTTTCTGAATATGATGTTCCTGTCATTTTGACTAACCTTTGACAATGTTTATAGTTTCTTTTTCAAAGACCTAATTTGAAGATAGTTGGGAGCCTGCCTTTGAACTAATTTATAGAAATTAGTTATAAGAAAATATAGGTTACCTGCTAAAAATTAAAACTTCTTTTCAGCCAAATAAATTATTTGTTTTTAACAATAGATGTTAATTTGAATTCTACTTAGTTCTTCAAATGTGACAAATACTCCTTTATAACATTTTAATTTCTTTAAACATAAAACATTTCTGGAATCTGACATCATCAGTTAACCATAGGGTTTATTATGTCATGTATTGTGCATGTGTACACAAAAAGTCAGCACATATCAAATAGGAAGAAAATCTTACTTTGAAGTCCTAAATTTTAGTTCCCAGGGCAGTGGCATTCTCAGCTAACTTTTGCATATAAGGATAGTTCAAATTTCATCTATATCCATTTCTATTTGTTTATTTTAACTTTTTCATGGACTTCAAAAATAAAATGTCAATTTTAAAAGATTTTCATACCTTTTTTTTTTTTATAAGAAGGCTAAAAAAATAGTAAAAGTTTGGAAAGCCAACAACTACTGTTTTTATATAATACAGTGTCTAGGAGATTACAAACTTCGTGAAATGTAAAAGCTCCTGGGAAATTCATTGCTTCACTTGGCAACACATGAAACAAGATAAACATTTAACAGAAAGTCTGTCTTGATTGTGATAAGTTACTATTCTAATGAAATAATCAAATGCTACCATTCAAGTTCTTTCTGGAACAAGATGGGATAGTTTATAAGTAAAAAGATTCAACCACATTTATGAAATTTAGTTTGCTCCCACTAGTATGGTGAACTCAAAAAAACTTTACAATTACAGCTTTTAAGATTATATATTAAATCTTTTGTGTGTGTGATATTATGCTTTTTTTTTAATAGCAAAAGCTTTGTCCTATAAAGTGTAGAAATGGAAAAATAGAAAACACTCTTCTTCAAAAACCACATTCTTTTTCGATCCTCATCTGCCCTAACAACAAAATACAATTGTCAAAAGAGTGTTGTTTTACACACCACTTTCCTCCTTCTGGATTGCTCCCCAATATTGGTTTTGTCCATCTTGGTCTGACTTTCTCCCTCTCAACACACATATTCTTCTTCCTTCACAAAGCTTGAATATATATCAGATTTGAACCATGTAAGTAGATATACTATTTGGCTGCTACATAAAGAATAGAGAGAACCAACTTCAGTAGGCCAACTCATTATTTAACACTTTGTATGGTCTCCCTTATATCTCACTGAGAAACCTTTTAATCTGTAACAAAGATTAGCTGGTTATCAACAATCATATAATCCCTTACTTATTTAAATGTTATTAGTAATTTACCACTCAACTTTTTTTCCTCCAAATTAAATTATTCTAGTAGCTTAGATTTTTAAACGTCTTAGTTTGCATGATAAGGAGAAATACATACCTTCGTTGAAAAAAAAACATGTATATAGACACACACACATACACACACATCACTTCATGAGTTCACAGTATGGCTACAAAGATTAAAGGAGAAAAACAATTTTAGAACGCATTCCCCCAAGATTTGGAGCAACACGGTGGATGAAGTAGAAAGAGCTGTTCCGGATGGCAGGAAACTTAAAGGAGAAGTCTGTAGGCATGTTCTATTATATGATGATGTCTAATGGATTGAGAGTGGGCTTTATCGAACAGGGAACAGTGGAAGAAGTGAAGGTAGACTCAGGAGAAGGGATGCAGAGACTTGAAAAGTTGCTAGTGGTGGTGTATTAAATAAAGCATATATGATCAATGTGATTCTAAGATGGAATTTGAGGACAGAAAGTGTAGCCACTTGCATTCATATGTACCTGAATTCATAAACTTTGAGAACCGCCAAGAAGAAAAATTATTTTATTCATGGAAAGGGAGAGGTTTGTCTGTCGAGTTAGTGAGGAACTTCTACATAATCAGAATCAAGGACACCAAAGCAGACACCGTTGGTGAAGAAAGAGAATGGTTGTTTAAAAGAATAAGATCTGACCACCAGAGTGCCCACAAGGCTGCCTTGAGATTCAAATATGAGAATAAGACGTACAAAAAGTAAGAGCCAACTCAAAATTGAGAATGAAGCCAATTTAGATTTAAGCTGACTTTGTAATCAAAAATGGTGTTTCCATTTTCTAAATTCCTATAGAAAGGCATGTCTCGTTATACCACCTTATTTGTAAATTGCCTTCATTTATATATAT
>NW_020174553.1:1739813-1770417 GCF_003031525.2 Neophocaena asiaeorientalis asiaeorientalis
TCATTTATATATATATATATATATATATATATATATATATATATATACACGTATACGTATATACACACATACTTGGCAAAGATCCCCTTGACTCATGCATCTGTTGCTTTATTTCCTTCAATGGATATAATCATACCGATTTGTTGAAATGGTGATTAGCTAACTAGCCCAAAGAATGAGTTCTGTTACACATTTATAAAATTTAAAATAATATTGATACCAAGTAGATCTTTCAAATGAGATGTGTGTGTTAAAAATTTAAGAGAAAAAAGAGAACCTTTGAATATGATTTTGAGATTACACCTACAAATTCCATTGCATTCAAAGTTTTCATGCTTACATTTGAACACGTGCAAATAAAGGTGCATATTAAGTGGTTATAGTGGAATTTTTCATGCTTATCCAAACTTCCAACTGACAGTGATTTATAGAAAAACTAATATAGCCTTTAAATGGAATCTCCTGGTAGGAACATACGTATTATTTCCTCTCAACAGTTATTAGAAGTGTTGTCACTGAATATCATTAAGAAAGATCTTTCTTAAGAATATTGAGTAAGTGGTATCATATGAGAACGAAGAAATATGTTGCCTTTTTGTCTTACCATCCTCACCTCTCTGGTTTGCACATGTTACACTTTATACTTGTTTTGTCATTCATTGTCTTGGGGTTTGGGGTAAGTGTATGTATAAGAGTTTCACCTTTCCCTGCTTCCTCACCTTTTCAGTTTTTTCAGTGTCTCTATAAAATTCTCCTTCTCTTCCATCATTGAAACTTTCGTTCTAATGGTAAACCAAATATAGGAATTAAGATATATAATTAATTTGGATATATCCTAAAAGCTCTAAAAATATGAAGATGAATCTATTCTTCGTTTCTTATAGTTGAAACTGTTGCACACTAAAATCTTCCACCTCTCTTATTTTCAGCCTCCTGGTTATTTTACAAAAGACTAGAGAAACAATTTACACACCTGGTGTGAAAAGGAGGGAAGAAAAAGCCTTCCTTTACTTTTTCGTAAGGAAAGAAACGAAATGCCAAGCAGTAAGCATTTTCTGTTTGTGAAGTATATGTACAATTTTGTGTTACAAAAGTTTTCCTATTTCAGTATTTTTTGCCAAAGTCAAGGTAAGTGTGGCCTCTTTAGACATTAGATTTTCTGAGTTCGAGGAATTACTAATTTTTTTAGAAGTTATTTTTGAAGTAATTAATGCATCTTTCTGACTCTAGCTTGTGAAGTTTCCAGTCTAATAGTGACTGAAGAGGACTGCCATTGACTCAAAGCATTCTCTGGTGCTGCATAACTTCACCTCTTTGAAATATTTAGGTCGGAAATTCACTTCATTTTCAGAGCCAGATCCCATCATGCCCATAAAAATGTTCGAAAAAGAAATCCGGGATGAACACACAATGGCAAATTTCCATGGCACAACAACGGTAAGATATTTTTCCCTAATGCCTGTGAATATTGCATTAGGATAATAATTACAAAGGTCATTTCCCCTTTCGATCAGCCAGTTTCTCATGTGGCCTCTTCTTTTTCTTTTTATTACTAAGAGAATATTTTAATAGAAATTTATTTTTTTAAATATGAAAAAGAAACAGGAACTTCAGTCACAAGTTCCAGTGACCTGTACTACTTCTGTGAAGCCATCTTCCTGTTTCCTGGGCAAAAATTTTTGAGTTGACGTAAGGACCCAAAGTCTACCTTTAATATCTCTCCCTTGTCTCCATGTGCCATTCCTACTGCTATAGTATCCTCATTGCAGCATTCTGTACATCAGCTGAAGAATCATCATTTAAACACTGGCTTACAGCTTGACCCTCATTGTGTACTTTTAGTCCAACACATGGAGATGCCCTGTTCACTAGAGGCTGACAGTAGAGATGAGAGCTAATCTGAAGCAGCTGAGACCCCCGCTGATGGCTACACCTGGAAAGCAGAGGTTTCTGTGATAGTCTGGCCAATCTCCAGATATTATCAGTTATTAAAACCTGACTTTATTTAGCAGCAATAACAATTCATTGAATGGACTACAAGAGATATGGATCAATGGCTATACATACCATTCACATTTTAACTACAAGGAATTCACATTCCTGAAATAAAAACGAACAGCACTTATAGACTGTTTTTGTGTTTTAACCTAATTGCTTTTAGTATAAAAGATTCATATTCGATGAATACTAGCGGGATTAAATTCCACTGTTATTTTTAGTAATACAAAGTAACATAAAATTTTGTGAAATAATCAAGTGTGGTATAGATTAATGTGAAAGCATTTTGGGAAACACCTTTTGAAATGAGTGTATGAGTCCCATCTTTCTTAAAAGTTTAACTAATTTCTGACAGATTAGTTTCAGTTCTACAATATAAACTATGAAGAGATTTGAGTCAAGAAGATCTCAAGTCAAAATTAGATTGAAAATTTACAAACCTAGGGTCAAGAATTGCATTGATGCCAAAAATTTGTATAGTGCTGCAAGATACATACATATATTACCATTCTTTAAAAATTTGATTCTTTTTAACTAATATATTTATGTATCAACACATTAATGTTTGAAGTCTAGAAATCAAGTCTCCTTAACTCGGGAAAAGTTTTTAAACCTCTTTGTGGTGGAAAAATATCAAACATTCCAAAAAAGTAAAGAAAATGGCAGTATGATCCCCAGGTACCAGATTCCCAGCGTTCATAATTATCCACATTTGGACAATCCTCTACTATCTATCCTCCAGCCACCCCCTTTCTTGCTTTAAAGTAAATGCCATCAATACCCCTGTAAATAATTTGGTATGTAGTCTAGAAACAAATTCTGACTAGCTTAATTCTTTCGTTGATTGATTCATTCATTTATTTACCACCTCATATTTTAAACATTTGTAGAACATCTACCATATTCTAGATGCCATATTAAGCCCTGGAAATTGATTGGCTGGATATGGTCATTTGGGACCATTTCTAAGAAGTTCTCTTATAACTGGAAATGTATGCTGTTAAGGAATCAGATCATACCACTCAACTACTTAAACCCCATCCAATGATGTATCATGAACTCCTGGACAACCCTTAACATGACATGTGTGATCTCTCATAATCTAACCCCCTCAACCTGTCCACACTCACCTTTACCCACTGGACCAGGAATACTCTAAACTCCTGTATGAAAATATTTTCCCCAATGTGCCTTTCTTTCATTTTCTTGTACATGCTGGGCCCTCTTTCTGGAATCTTGATCTCAAAATCAGGCCAATTGTGATGCAGTTTTCAAGACACCCCCAATCATCACTTCTTTGAGTAACCCTGTATACCTCTCCTCCAAGAAAACAAACCTCTAGGTGTTCATCCTCTATTGTAGCACAGAACGTCTTCTGTGTGTCGCTATCGTAGCACAGCTTTCAGGTATATCATAGTTTTATGTTGCTCTGACTAGACTAAGAATTTTTAGGACAGGCTCTGAATTTTGGATTTCTGTATCCCCATTATATGCAACAATCAGAATATACAACAGGTACTTAATAAATTCAGTGGTTTTTTTTCTTGGAATGTATTTATCAGATAAACAAACTATGGTCATTTCTGGAGGTATATTAAGATGGATCCCAACAATGACCCCAGTTCACCATGACTTCACAGGGCTAGCAGAGGCCCATGGAACCACTGATAGTTTTCCCACTGAAAGGAAGCAAACAAAATAGGTGCTGTATTTAAAGAAACACCAGAATATCATGTGATATTTGGATATCAGCTCTGCCCTTTCAGAATGTTTAGTACAGTATTACTTGAGTGTAAAATGAAGGGATAAAATGGTCACTAAAAGAAGGTCACACAATATGAAAATAACGACAAAAAGAAAACGAAAGCCTAACCTAAAGTGAATGACTTTAGGTCATTCCCCTCCTTGCCACTTAACTTTAACTTGTCTTTTTTAGTACATTTTTCTTACGTTATCTTTTGTCTCCCATCTTATATCTTGTGCCCTAAAGAATCAGATGGAAAACAAACATACATGTAAATAAGATATCAAATAAATGGAATAGTGCATCAGCAGGGCCCCTATAGCAAATGGAAAAGAGGGTCTGTGTTACTACATCCATAATTATGGCAATGCCGCATGTAGGATCACTGAATTTTAGAGCTGGAAGGACCCTAGAGATTATCTAGTCCAAATACCTTTTCAAAGATTAAATGATTTATCCAAACTCACACCCTCCTTTTCAAATTTCAGTCAGCCTTGCAATCTTTCTGAGGTTATTGGTGAAGGGTAGGATAACTGAATAGCGAAAAGAGAATAATTTAGCATGGAGGAGCCAACATGATTTCTGCACTAGAAATGATGTTTGTTGGTTTTACTAGAGTTGTTTGAGGGGATAAATAAGCGTGACTAAGGAGATTTAAAGAGAAAATTTATATTTAAGCTTTCAAAAAGCCTTGTGACAAGTTCCTATATCAGACTATTTAAACAACCCCCATAAGAAATTGGCTTGGAGAGAAATAAGGAGAAATTTGAGAGTTAATATCATTGATAAAGAATCAAGTCCTATTTCTGGCTTTTACTGAGTGTTGTTGGCAAATTATTTTGCCTCACTTATCATCATTTTCCCACAAATAATATAAGAAAAGTGATTTCACTGAACTCACTGAGCTACTGTGAGGATTGAATGAGATAATAATACTGTTTATAACAAAAGCTAACATATATTAAGTACAATTTCTTAAGTAATAACAAATTTTATTTCACTTAGCCCTCACAAGGAAAATACTGTTGTTATCTTATCACTTTAAAGATGAGAGAACTGAGGCACAGCGTAAAGAAGTAACTTGTCCTGAATCCTGAAGCTAATTATTGGTAAGGCCAGGAATTGAACCCAGGAAGGCTGGTTCTAGAGCGCTTCCTCTTAGCCAGTCTCCTGCCTCTTGTGCTATTAGTATGCACAAATCCCTTTTCATGCACAGCCCAGGTACGTAACAAGGGCTTAGTAAGTTTAGTTATTACTATTCTTATACTTTATCAGATGGAAGAAGAAAAGGAGGCCTAATACTGACTGAAGACCTACTTTAAGTGTAATGCATTCTCTTTACAACCAGCCTGGGAGGCCACAGATGCCCATAGAGGTATCATGGTTCAACCAGTCAGAACTGGGATTCGGGGGGACATTGGTCTTGTTCCAAAGCCCATGTTCTTTTTACTACATTCCAGCCTGTACTGTTATTTGTTATTCCTCTTGTACCAAAAACACACTTAGGTGTATGGGTAGGTATGTACCCAAGATGTAAGGCACATATACACATAAAATCAATGTTTTATTTGACTTATAGGTGAGTACATTTTAGTAAGGAAGAAATAAAGAGTAGCAAAGGAAGAATTTAGTAAGTTTCTGAAGAGCAGACCTAATGGCTGCTGTCCCCAGAGTCAACACTGGAGCTAGTCAAGTTTTATTTTTAGAGCGTGATGGGGCATACAAATACACATAAAAATTGATTAATTTTCCGTTGATAGTAAGCTTTTATGGGGAGAAAAGGGCCAAGCCAATGATATCAAATGGCAGGATCCTAAAATGGACTGCTAGACAGGGGATCTATTGTCATTTTAGGTTATTCCCTGTAAAACATTGTCCAAAAGAGCTTTTCTACCAAACACTCATGCAAAGTGCTGCAAGGAAGAGTATCAGAAAGCATTATCCATGGTACTACATGTCGGCATTAGAAATATTGTGTGGTTCTAGTCGCCATACCTCAAGGAAGACATAAGGCCATAAGGTTAGAAACCATCTAAAGAAAGATAATTAAAATGACATAAAGATACGGAAAATTTGCTGCGAGAAAATCGACTAAAACTATTAATACCTTTGAAAACTGAAAAGGGATGTAATATAATAAAGTCAGGATGAAAATGAGGAGTATGAACACAAACTTATTCAACAATTCTAGAATTCCAGAACCAGCAAGTACCTTGTTGCTGTTGTTAACCCCTGAATTCTTCAGAATGAATCTCCCAAGTGAAAGGGAATCTCCTGCAGGATCACATGTATTAATCACACTTAGGAAATTTAACATTGGTACTATAATATAGCATAATACACACACATATCCAGATTTCTCCAACTGTCCCAATAATCTTCTTTATAGCTTGCCCGTCTTCCCTCCCTGCCTCCCTTCCTTCCTTCCTTTCTCTTTTTTTTTTTTTTTTTGATCTAGAGTCCAATCAGATATCTCACATTGCATTTATGTAATGTAACTGTCAACTCTCCTCTAATCTGGAACAGTCACTAACGCCATTACCCCCAACCCCTGGCAACCACTGATCTTTTTACTGCCTCCATAGTTTTGACTGTCCTAGACTGTCATATAGTCAGAAGCATACAGTATGTAGCTTTTACAGGTTGGCTCCTTTCACTTAGTAAATATGTACTTAAGGTTCCTGCATGTCTTTTTGTGGCTTGATATTTCATTTTTTAAAAACACTGAATAATAGTCTATTAACTGGTTGTACCACAATTTATTTATCTATTCACCTACTGAAGGACATCTTGGTTGCTTCCAAGTTTTGACAATTATGAATAAAGCTGCTACAAACATCTGTGTGCCTACTTTTGTGTGGAAATAGGTTTTCAAATTTTTTGATTAATTTTGAGTGCAATGACAGGATCATATAATAAGAGTATATTTAGTTTTGTAAGACACCTTCAAACTGTCTTCCAAAGTGGCTGTACCATTTTGCATTCTCAGTATCAATGAATGAGAGTTCCTGTTTCCCCACATCCTCACCAGCATTTGGCATTCTTAGTGTTCTGGATTTTGGCCATGCTAATAGATTTATAGTGGTATCTCATTGTTGTTCTAATTTTCATCTACTTGATGACTTATAATGTTGAGCATTTTTTCATATGCTTATCTGTCGTCTATATATCTTCTTTGGCGAGGTGTCCGTTAAGGTCTTTGGCCCTTTAATTGGGTTGTGTGTTTTTTTTATTGAGTTTTAAGAGTTCTTTGTATATTTTGGGTAACAATCCTTTATCAGATTGTGTTTTGTAAATATTTTCTCCCAGCCCATGGCTTGTCTTTTCATTCTCTTAACATTGTCTTCCATGGAGCAAACACATTGTAATTGTAAAGAAGTCCAGCTTATCAATTATTTCTTTCATGAATCGTGCCTTTGGTATTGTATCTAAGAAGTCATCTCCATACTCAAGGTTATCTAGACTTCCTCCTACGTTATCTTCTAAGATTTTTAGGTTTTATAATTTACATTTAGGTCTATGATCCATTTTGATTAATTTAGTAAAGGATGTAAGATCTATGTCTAGATTCAATTTTTTGCATGTGGAAGTTCAGTTGTTCCAGCAACATTTGTTGAAAAGACTATCTTTGCTCCACTGGATTGCTTTTGCTCCTTTGTCAAAGATCAGTTGACTCTGTTTGTGAGGGCTGTGTAGGGGAAGGGTGGTTCTGAGCTCTCCATTCTGTTCCATCCATCTATTTGTCTATTCTTTCACCAATACCATACTGTTTTAATTACTGTTGCTTTATGGTAAGTATTGAAGGTGGGTAGTGTCAATTTCTTGGCCTTCATTATTGTGTTGGCTATTCTGGGTCTTTTGCCTCTTTGTATAAACTTTAGAATCAGTTTGTCAATATTCACAAATAACTGTTGGGATTTCAACTGGGATTGCATTGAATTTATAGATCAAGTTGGGAAGGACAGACAGCTTGACAATATTGAGTCTTTCTGTCCATAAACATGGAATGTCTCTCCATTTCCTTAGTTCTTTGATTTTTTTCATTCGAATTTTGTAGTTTTCCTCATTAGATCATGTACATATTTTATTAATTTATACCTACATATTTTGTGTTTTGGGGTGCTATATAAATTGTATTGTGTTTTTAATCTCAAATTCCACTTGTTCATTATTGGTACATAGGAAATAATATTTTGATAGAGATCTTTTCATCTATGTTCATTAAGGATACTGGTCTGTCGTTTTCTTACAATGTCTGGTTTTGGTAAAGGGTAATGTTGGCCTCATATTTTAAGTTAGGAAGTATTTTCTCTGCTTCTTGGAAGAGATTGCAGACCAGTGGCATAATTTCTTCCTTAAATGTTTGGTAGAGTTCACCAGTGAAGGCTGGTGTTTTCTGTTTTGGAAAGTTATTAATTATGGATTCAATTTCTTTACTAGATATAGGCCTAGTCAGATTGTCTATTTCTTGTATGAGTTTTGGCAAATTTTCTTTCAAGGAATTGGTCCATTTCATCTAGTTTGTCAAATTCATGAGCATAGAGTTACTCATAGTATCCCTCTATTATCCTTTTAATGTCTATAGGATCTATAGTGATGTCCTCTCTTTCATTTCTTATATTAGTGATTTATGTCCTATCTTTTTCAAAGAACCAGCTTTTGATTTTGTTGATTTTCTCTACTGAACTCCTGTTTTCAGTTTCCTTGATTTCTGCTCTAATTCTTATTATTTCTTTTCTTCTGCTTACTTTGGATTTAATTTGCTCTTCTTTTTCTAGTTTCCTAAGGTGAAAACTTAGGTTATTGATTTTAGCTCTTTTTTATTGTCTAATACCTGCACTCAACATCATAAATTTCCGTCTAAGCACTACTTCCACTGCGTCTCACAATTTTTAAGTTATGTGTTTCATTTTCCTTTAGTTCAAAATATTTTAAAATTTCTCCTGAGATTTCTTCTTTGACTCCTATGTTATTTATGTTGTTTAATCTTCACATATTTTGGGAATTTCCAGTTCTATTTCAGTTATTGATTTCTAGTTTAATTTCATTGTGGTCTGAGAGCAGACATTGTTTGATTTCTATTGTTTTAAATTAGGGTATGTTTTATGGCTCATAATATGAACTCTTTTGGTGAATGTTCCATGTGAGCTTGAGAAGAATGTGTAGTGTGCTGTTGTTGGATGAAGCAGTATATAGGTGTCAGTTATACACAGTTGATTTTTGGTGTTGTTGAGTTCAACTATATCCTTCTGATTTTCTGCCTGCTGATATGTCCACTTCTGATAGAGGGCTGTTCAAATCTCCAACTGTGATAGTGAATGGATCTATTTCTCCTTGAAGTTCTGTCAATTTTGCCTCATGTATTAATACTTTGACACTATGCTGTTAGGTAAATACACATTAAGGATTTTGTTTTTTGAGAATTGACTCCTTTATCATCATGTAATGCCCATCTTTATCTCTGATAACTTTCCATGCTTTGAAGTCTGCTCTGAAATTAATGCAGCTGCTCCTATTTTCTTCTTTAAATTTATTTATTTGTTGGGCTCTAGGCACGTGGGCTTCAGTAATTATGGCATGTGGGCTCAGTAGTTGTGGCTCACGGGCTCTAGAGCGAAGGCTCAGTAGTTGTGGCACACGGGCTTAGTTGCTCCACAGCATGTGGGATCTTCCTAGACCAGGGCTCGAACCTGTGTCCTCTGCATTGGCAGGTAGATTCTTAACCACTGCGCCACTAGGGAAGTCCCTTCTATTTTCTTTTGATTAGCGTTAGCATGGTATATTTTTCTCCATCCATTTACTTTTAGTCTATGTGTATCTTTATATTGAAAGTGGGTTTCTTGTGTACAATATATAGTTAGGTCTTATTTCTTGATCTACTCTATCTCTGTCTTTTAATTGGTGCATTTAGACCATTGATATTCAAAGTGATTGTTGATATAGTTGGATTAATGTCTACCATATTTGTTGTTGTCTTCTATTTGTTGCCCTTGTTCTTTGTTCCTATTTTTTTTCTTCCACTCTTTTTCTGCCTTTTGTGGTTCTAACTGAACATTTTATATGATTCCATTTTCTCTCCTTTCTTTATGCATATCAATTATACATCTTTTTAATTTTTTTTAGTGGTTGCCCTGAAGTTTGAAATATACATTTTCAACTAATCCAAGTCCAAATAACTACACTACTTCATGGGTAGTGTGAATACCTTTTAATAACAAAATAATCCTAAAAATCCTAATTCCTCCCTCTTGTCCCTTGTATCATTACTAACATTCATTTCACTCATATATTAGCATAAAAAAAGGCAGGTCTACTGGCAACAAATATCCTCAATATCAGTTTATCTGAGAAAGTTTTTATTTCTCCTTCACTTTTGAAAGACAATTTCACAGGGTACAGAACTCTGGGTTGATGGGTTTTTTCTCTTTATACTTTAAATATTGTACTGTACTCTGTTCTTGCTTGGTTTCTGAGGAGAGGTCAGATGTAATTATAATCCCTTTTCCTTTATAGGTAAGGTTTTTTTTCCCCTCTGATTTCTTGTGGCATCTTTCCTTTATCTTTGATTGCTGTAGTTTCAAAATGATATGCCTAACTTTAGTTTTGTTTTTGTTTTTTTTAATTGTTTGTTTCAGTTGCTCCACATTCTCAACAAAACTTGGTATGGTCATTATTTTTCATTTTAACCTTTTGAATAGGCACAGAGTGGTATCTTATAGTCTTAATTTGCATTTCCCTAAAGACTAATGACATTGAGCATCATTCATGTATTTATTTTCTATCCTTATATCTTTTTTGGTGGAGGGTCTATTGAAATCTTTCAGCCATTTAAAAAATTGTGTTATTTGTTTTCTTATTAATGAGACCTGGGAGGTGTTTTTCTAAATATCTGGATATAAATTTTTATGAGATATATGTAATGATTACTTGCAAATATTTTTTCCCAATCTGGCTCGTCTCTTCATTCTCTTAACAGTGTTTTCTGAAGAGCAATTTTGAATTTTGATGAAGCTCAATTTTTTCTTTCATGGACCATGCTTTTGGAATCATATCTATAAAACCTTTGCCTAACTCAAGATTTTCTAGTCTGTTTTTTTAGAAGTTCTATAGTTTTAGATTTTATTAAGTACTCTGATCCATTTTTTTTTTTTTGCGGTACGCGGGCCTCTCACTGTTGTGGCCTCTCCCGCTGCGGGGCACAGGCTCCGGCTCAGTGGCCATGGCTCACAGGCCCAGCCACTCCGCGGCATGTGGGATCTTCCCGGACCGGGGCATGAACCCGCGTCCCCTGCATCGGCAGGCGGACTCCCAACCACTGCGCCACCAGGGAAGCCCTCTGATCCATTTTGAATTAATTTTTGTATATGATGTGAGATGCTGATCAAATTTACTTTTTGCACATGCATATCCAAATTTTCTATTATCATTTGTTGAAAAGATAATCCTTTCTCCACTGAATTGCCTTTGCTTCATCAAAATTTTCTTCAATTTTTAATTTTTCATTGCTAGCATACAGAAAAACAATTGAATTTTGTATAATGATCTTGTATGCTTCAAACTCACTAAGCTCTAGTAGTTCTAAAACATTTAATGTGATTCCATAAAATTTTCCTGATAGGAAAGTCATGTTGCCTATGAATTAAGGCAGTTTTACTTTATTTTTAAACTCCATACGTTTTATTTCTTTTGCTTACCCTAGCCTCCAATGAAATGTTGAATAGAGATATTGAGAGCTAACATACTTGCCTTGTTGTTGACATTATGGGACAAGAATTCAGTCTTTCACCGATAAGTCTGATGTTAGCTGTGGGCTTTTCATAAATGCCCTTTATTGGATTAAGGAAGTTTCCTTTTTTCCTAGTTTGTGGAGAGGTTTTGTTTTGTTTTTTAAAATCAGGAATGGATGTGGATTTTGTTCAATGCTTTTCTGCACCAGCTGAGATGATCATGTGGTTTTCCTTTTTAGTCTGTTAAATGTGATGAATTAAATTGATAGATTTTTAAATGTTAAGCCAACCTTGCATTCCTGAGGGAAAAAAACGCCACTTGGAACCCACTTTTTGCTTCAGATTACTAAAATTTTGTTGAGAATTTTTGCATCTATGTTATGAGAAATATTAGTCTGTAGTTTTCTTCCTGTAAAGTCTTGGTCTGGTTTTCATATCTGAGTAAAGCTGGTCTCATAGAGTAAGTTGGAAAGTTTTTTTTTTTTTAACTTTTCTGAGAGAGCTTTTGTAAGATTGTTATCTTTTAAAAAATATTTGGGTAGAATTCACCAATAGAGCCATCTGGACTTGGGGTTTTCTCTATAAAAATTCCATAATCTTTAATAGATAGATGACCATTAAAATGATCTATTTCTTCTTGAGTGAGCTTTGTTAGTATGTGTAGGATATCTCCGTTTATAAAGTTCTCTCCTCTGTGCCCTGCAAACTCTAGCAGCCTTGGCCTCCCTGGACTCCGGCTATGCTTTCTGAACTCAGAGAGACTACCCAGTATCCACCTGAATTCTTCCAATCTGTGCCACGATCTAGAAACTGTTTGTAGGCAATAAACTGAGACCATCTTGGTGCTCATCTCATTTGTTTCCTGTTTTTTAGAATCGCTATCACTCATTCCATGATGTCCAGTTTCTTAAAAACCAATGATGCATATGTTTTATTCAGTTTTTAATTTGTTTCGGTCAGGAAAGTAAATCTAGTCCCTACTATTCCATCTTGGCTGAAAGCAGAAGTCCATTCTTCAACTTTTAAAATATTTAACTCACCCAAATTTGACTAACTTATCTCTCTTACTTTATGCTAATTTTTAAGTAATATTTTAAAACTTTGACGCTGTAAAAAACGTGACTTTTCCCCAAGGGGGAAAAAAGCTTTTCACTTTTGTATTCATCTTGGTGCTTGACTTATATAATTTTCACCCATCAGTTTCATAAAAGGTGTTCAGTGTAAGCTATTGGGATCAATTTGACAGTAAGACTTTGTATGATGAGTGCATCCTCTAATTGTGAAAAAAAAAAAAAATCTAAGCAAGAGATTTAACTGCTGTGGCTAATTCTTCTTCATCACTGCACTATTCTTTGCAGAAAAGCTTGGAAACCAGCCATACTCTTTTTTTGTGTCCTTTTTTTTGCCCCTAGGGTTAGTTAGTTGCTGGAATGTCATAAAGACATATTTTTTAACCATTTAAAAGAAGAAAAATATAAATAATTCTACAGTTACTTATATAAAGCATACATTTGTCTATCAAATCTACCATAAAATCAAGAGCTAAACTTTGAGCCTTAGATAAATTTGAGGTTTGACTTGTTTGGGGCTGTCAGTGACGACAGACTGTCTAATATTTAAGGCTTGTTCATTCCTTTTGTGTACTGGTGTGCACCCCTCTGGAGTTTACTACTGGCGGACAAAGCTCCTCTTCTTTGCTGTTCTATTCTCGAGCAAGCATTTTACCTACTGGCAGGCGAGACATATTATGGAAGTTATATAGACTTCAGTGGCAGAGCAAAGGCTGTGCTTACAGCAAGTTCATAGCACATGTGACATTGCAAAATAGTTTCTTAACCTGGAATCAGGTACACAGAGCTTAGGAATCTGTGAACATCTTGTAACTGTGTGCACATGTTTGTATATGTGTTCATATTTTCTGTACATGGAATCTGTAACTTATATTTGATACACAGAGAGTTTTTAAATGAGTCCTCCATGTACTTGCATAGCGGAGTAGAACGGAACAATCAGACCCGTTGTAAAAGCACAGGAGAAAGATATCCCCATAAAATTATCCTCTGAGGATAAATTAGGAATCTAGATCACTCAGGCCTCAGAGTGGGCCTCAGGCCTCACATCATTCTTTCTCACAGTAAACCATTTCTTTGCTACTTTCCTCTTTTCAGTCAAGCAACACTAGGTCTCAGGATGTAGACTAGTCATTTTAATCATCCTAGAATAATTCACTCTATCTTGATTTATATATAGGGGAAGTGTAATTATTTCTATGTCATTTCTAACAATCCAGAACCTCCAAAACAGATTATGTTCATGAGAAAGTCCATTTCCTTACTTTTTAATTATGCTTATTAAGCACCATCTTTTGATCTAAAGCTCCACTGAGTTTCATTTTTCATACCTAGGAATGTTCCTCTTGTGAAAAGAATCATTAACAATGAAGTCATACTTTAAAAATATTTTCCATCATCCGTTCACCTTTTTATTTTCCTGTCATGTCTCAGACTCAACTTATACTCAGTTCTCCCTTTGTCAGTTTCTCATTTTGGTTTCTTCAATTCAAGAATTAAGCAGTGTATATCTAAAAAGCAGTTCACCCATAACAACAGAGTCAGTAATATACCAAAATAAAATTTATTTAAAGAGGGAAGTGCTTTCTTTGATCACTGAAGCGTCTTCCGCATTAATATTTGAGGATGTATCTAACTTGCCAATTATCCAATATAATAAATAGAGCTATATATTCTGAGTTTGTCTACTAAGTCTCTCTCTTTCTCTGTCTTTTTTTTTTTTTTTTTTTGGTAAGAACTACATTTAAAAAAATTTTTTTAATATAATGAGTAAATATTGATTTTTTAAAAAATACCAAGTCTTTTTTTGTAAATGAAAACCCACCTTTCATATATGTTCTTTCTATAGTTATTAATTTAAATCATTATTTAAGTTTGTCCATTGTACCCATTGTGTTGGGTAAAGTATTTTCCTCCCTGGAAGGAAATGATCATTTACCTATGCAATACTGATATAAAATGTGGCAGCTGAAAAGCAGCTAAATCTAATACAAGCAGTTGTAATCTCAAAGGTAATATATGATTATAGGAAATGCTTTGAATGTATTCTCTTAACTTATGGACTATAATAACAATGATAAAGATAATGAAGTCTGGTCATGCCTGCACGTGGCTTCCCTCGAACAATGGTGGGCAGTTGGTGGCACAGGTGGAAAAAGCGACAAGTTTTTTAAAGCAGTATCTTAGCATGATATGGAGACTATTTCAAGATCCATGCCTGTGGAAATCCAAGCCGATCAAAGGCACTGAATCTGATCTGTTAGTATCAAGCTACAATAATTCACACTGCTTTTTACTAGGGCCCTGATAAACAAAGGTATTCAATTACTTAAAAAAAAAATTAAACATCTTTACATAATGAAATTTGCTTTACAAAAGGGCATATTAACATTAACACATCAGACACATATTCATAAAACAAGAATATGAAAGATCTAAGAAAGCTATGTATTCTTGACATAGACCACAGATTCTAGATAGGCTATAGAATTCAATTAAGTGAGAGATTCTAAAATAAAAAGTCTCAACACTTTTGCAACTCTGAGCTAAAGATCACTTAAATATTCTGTCAGGTGCATTGATACTGAAGGAAAAGCAAGGGTATATAAGACCCAGTGCATGGCCAGCTATATTTACTATTTGCCTTACTAATCATCACTCCATCTCAGTTATCACTAGCCTCAAAGTAAGTATACAGTTTTCTATTTTTTTTCAGAGCCAGGTCATTCAAATGTTTTGAGGCTGGAGATTAATTCTTGTTTCAATCCCAATTAATTCCAATCTCTATGAGAGTTTAAAAAGAATTCCTAAAGTAGCAATGAAACATTTAATCATCACCAATTGTTTTCAGTAAACTTCCTGGTGAAAACCTCTCATAAAAAATTTTCCAACTTTTTCTAAAAAAGATAATTTAAAAAATATGGTAGTAGAAACTTACAAAACCTTCAAGCTTCAGTGTATATTAACTAATGATGTCCTGAAAGTTTTAGAAGATGAAGAGAATAAAATTATTTGTTAAGCAATTACAATTGGAGCTGGGGGTATTTATTTCAACGACATTTTTTTTTAGACCCATGTATTTGAAAAACAGATACTCGAGTCACAACTAGCAATCTGTTAGAAACACAGAAAAAAATACATGAATCCCTCAATTATAAGTTGCCACCTCACCCATTTTACAGTAGCTTTCAAGGGGGGAAAAAACTATATTAAATAAAAATAGTTTATTTTAACTTGCCAATAATATCATTCTTTTATCCACATATTTACATGTATATATATTTTTTCCTTCAGCAGCAAATCAGAATTTGAGAGTAAATCTTCTGCATGGCTGACATCTAAGAGGTCTGCATTGGTGACCCACTACATTTCATAGTTCGTGCTCAAACCTTTACCTCTTTAACATCTTAAGACTTGACAGGAGAATTTATAGGCATGTTGAGGAATACCAGTGTTTTTCCTGCACTTTCTATTTCAGTAAAATCACAGGGTTTTTATGTAAATGAAAAGTTACCTCTCTTAGAAGCCAGCTGGGAGCTTTTGACAGATAAATGTCCAATGCTTTAGTGAAAGGCTTTCACTTCACAAAAAGAAGATCCCCATTTAACTTAAAATTCAATAGTAAATAACAAATTGAACAGATTCCTTCGAAACACACGTTTGCACATACGCAGACAATGACAAGACAACGTACTTTTTTTTTTTCCTCCCTGATGACTGGCGGGTTTTAAGAAATTATCACTGTAAAATACATTCCAACTCTAGACACATTAAATGTGAAGAGAGAAAAGACTAGAACTGAGAAAATATGGTATGTTTCAACTTCTTTCTTTTCTACTTTGTATGTCAGTCTGAGTCCTCATACCTTCTATTTTCCTGTCACACTTTTTAATATTAGCTATGGCAGCACATTGAAACAGCTAAAGACTTGAAGCAAAGCTAAAGTGAGCAACAATTACAACACAGTCAATGGCAACTGTATAATAATATCTCACAGTGTCTATAAAAGCAGAGACAGTTATCAGACAGTTCACTTGATGGTTCTTTCAATACTATGTTGGTGATGCCCTGACTGTGTACTCTTTAATACTCACTAGGTAAAGTTTTTACATGTTCCCATGCTGCATGATTTTTGCTTTGTTGCCAGCTTAATGTCGCTTTCTATTCTACATATTTCCACATGACCAGCTCAGCTCAGCATCCCATCTGACAGACAGCACCTCAACCATGTAAACATTAGTTGTAGCAGATATTAGTTGGACGGTGAGGGAGGTGTCAGTTTTTACCACATTAATACAAAAGAAAAAATAAACTGGCTCATGTAATCCAAGGAAGTATTGAATAACCGAATCATAAGTAAGTCAGTAATCACTGACTCTCTGGAAACTTTGGAAACATGGACAGAGGCCCTGGACCAATTAATTATGTGGATGAAAAGAGGGACTTTTCTAGAAGTGGAGTGTTAATCAGATACTTCCAGAAATTCCCTACATAGCAAGAAATAAAGTTTACGCATTGTTTATAATTGTGAAGACTTTGTGACTCTCTAGTTGGGAAAATCTGGTGTATAACTACTACAATTCTGTTCAATAAAGTATTGCAATAGTGGATCATTGACACGTTCTGAGGTTTTGCTCTCCAACACTAACTTTTAAAGGTTTAAAGAGTCATCAGACTCGCATAAGTTACCTGATATTAATTATTTTTCCCTCAATGCCTGTGGTCATTTGCTCCCTCTTTTACTGCTTCAAAACCCACAAATATAAGGGAGTACAAATATCTATTGCTTTTCATTTTTTGTCCATAGTCAATTAATATTTTGAGGCTGATTATGTAATCTAAGGAAGGACAAAAGTGTCAGAGTGAATGTGTTTCTTATTTCCCAATTTTGTTAATAAATATCTAAAATACAAGAGGAGCAAGGGAATGTTGCTCCAGGTGCAAAGGGAAGAAAAACCAAACAACTGATAACATCAAAAGACCATATTTTCAAGAAGAATTAAACTGGTGATGTGGGAACAGAGAAGAAAAGGAAAATTACCTCGGAATAACTTCTTAAAAAGAAGAAAAGGAGTTATTTTGGAATAGCTTCTTAAAGCAGATGTATTCAAATCATCAGAACAAAGAAAACATGAAAAATCAAAGTTTAGAGACTCCCTTGTGGCACAGTGGTTAAGAATCTGTCTGCCAGTGCAGGGGACACAGTTTTGATCCCTGGCCCGGGAAGATCCCACATGCCGCAGAGCAACTAAGCCCGTGCGCCACAACTACTGAGCCTGCACTCTACAGCCCACGAGCCACAACTACTGAGCCCACGTGCCACAATTACTGAAGCCCGCGCGCCTTGAGCCTATGCTCCACAAGAGAGGCCACCACAATGAGAAGCCTGCACACCACAACGAAGAGTAGCCCACGCTAGCCGCAACTAGAGAAAAGCCCGCGTGCAGCGATGAAGACCCAATGCAGCCAAAAATAAACAAATACATAAATTTATAAAACCAAACAAACAAAAAGCTTATAGAGTGCACCTTAACCATAATGTTCACATCAACCCTATTATTATCCCTGTCTGGTCACACCATTGCCAGTGGCAGAACTGGAGTCTCAATCCAAGTCCTCTGGCAACAAATTAATGTTCTTTCTCTTGCTCTGTACTGCCTCCCATTCGAGCTCTTCACAGGCTTGAAATCAAGCTTGCTTCCTAGATGCTTAGAATCAGAAGTCCTACCTCCAACGCCTAAGAGCTCAGTGACCTCAGGCAAGTTACTTTAACCTCTTTGCACTTTACATTACTCATCTATGCAGTGAGAATCGTGACATCTTTCCTGTCATTATAGAGTTGTTGGAAGACCAAATTAGACAGTTCTTTGTAACAATAACATTTATACATGTAAGGAATTGTTATAATTAAAATGCATAAAGAAAAAGGTTGATGAGATCTCCCAGCCACTAGTTATTATCTTTAAGGACTCCTGGTAGCAATAGTTGGAAATAATTTCTCTCTCAATTAGTCACACATTGGGCCATTGTGGAGTTAGTATTGCATTCAGTTTATGTCTCCTTACCTTGACGATGCTGTGAAGTGGAGAAGTTCGGAGTAGTTTAATAATATGATTAAAGTGGTGAATAAATAAGACCCAAGAGGACAGGTAGAAGGAGTTGAAATTAATTAGTCTGGAGACAATAATACCTCCTAATACATGAGGCATTATCATAAGGAAAATGTAGACCAACTTTTATCCATCTTCTCTGAGAACTAACTGGAAAGTAACTGTGAAAATACAGTACAGAGATAAGAAGGAATTTCCTGAGAGGGTTGTTTGTTAAATATTAAAACAGGCTATTAAAAGAAGATGTGGAGTCTCCTTTGTTGATGACTTTTCCAAAGAAGAATTGACACAAATCAATTTGGTATGGTCGGGCAATAGATATACTGGCAATCTGGGAACTAGAAAAGCTTTTACTGAGATCTTCTTTCAGCTCCCAAGAATTCTACAGCTCTCTGGCTAATTTTCCTGATTAATCATAAAATTGGTAGGTAGCAAGTTTTTCTAATTATCCTTGTCCAAATATGCAGACTATGTGAATTTGTTACCATCCTATGATATATATAGTTTTCTTTCTTGTCTTTTTTAGAGGAGGGGGGGATACATGCAGAGGGTGAATTAATCTTATTCTTTGGCTCATGGCACAGTATCATCATTGATTTAGGCAAGGCAAAAAAAGCAATTTTAAATGGATTTCCTCCTATTATCAAATTCCTCACTCCCATCCTCCCCTCCCCAACAGGTAACTGCTCTGATGCGTTTAATGTATACTCTTAAGTGTAAACGCATCTTTGGAAATATGTAGTGTCATTTTGTGTGTATGGACTTTAAACGTACATAAATCTATCTCACTCTTTTTCTTCCATTTTCACCAAGCATTACGTTTCTACGAGCTACGCTGTTTCTTTTTTTTTTTTCTTTTTTGACAACCCTCCACCCCACATTTTTTTAATATATATTTCTTTCTTTGTAGAAACTGGATTATTTCTTCTAAATTATTTCCCACATTTTGTCTTTTGGCTGATTGTGTCCGTGAGGCATCATTTAAAATGTTTCTTGTTTAACCTAGTGGTTAGATTTAAAGGCTTGGTTTGATTCATTTGTTTGTTTGTTTTCTTGGTAAGAATACTTCATGAATAGTACCTTGTATTTCCTAGTGTAACATGATGGGAGGCACATGGTATTCCTTTGGTTAGATTAATCAGTGCATTCAGATGATGTTGGCCTGACTTGCCAATTATGCTAAGTTCCTCATCCACCTCTCACCTCATGGTTTAGGGACCATTGATGATAGTTGTCTAAAAATCTATCATTTCAGTGTAGGATGGAAAATAGAGATTTTATCATTCTTTTCTCCTATTGCATTTATTAGTTGTGATTTTCTATAAAGAACTTTGTTTCACCAACTATTTGATTACCTTCAAATACAGTTTGTGCAGGAATGTCTAGATAAATGCTGGATTCTTTACCTTTATAGCAAATTTAAGAATTATGAGTTGACACCCTGATAATCTCCAAAGAGATTTCTTATGGGTGGGGAAGAGTGAAGGAGGCTTATCATTTCTAATCCATGTATTTCTTTACGTCTTTATTAAGGTGTAATTGACAGAAAATAGACTGTACGTATGTAAAGTCTACAATTTGATAAGTTTGGCCATATGCTTATACCCATGAAACCATCAACACAATCAAGATGCTGTTTCTAACTGCTGTGTCATCTTCAGGGGCGTGCACCCACAGCTTCCTTCCTCTGGTGGTGGACAACAAGGTTGTTTCCAATTCCCTGCTTCCACAATGTTGTGAAAAACATATTCTCTTACGTGCTTTTTCTGGTAAGGATTCTCCCTTTTTTCCTTTAGGAGTGTGATTGGATAATCTTACATAATTGGTATATGTGCAACTACTGTGCCAGATTGTCCTCCAAAATGGCAGTGTTCAAGTGTGAAAGAATTCTTGTTTCCCCATCAACACTTAGCATTATAGAACTGGGCAATTTTCCCTTGTCTGATGGGTGTAAAGTAGTATCTCATTGATTTTCTTCTTTACTTACTGAGATAATATACTTGTTATTTATTCATATATATCTCCATCTCTCTAGGGTTTTCAGTCTTGTTGATTCTAGGACTTCCCTTTATACAATAGTATAGCTATAGCTATTATTTCTTTATCTATTCTTATGTCTGTTCCATTCATCTATTTGTCTGTTACAACTGACATTTGAATTGGGACTGAGAGTAATTCAGGGAGAGTAGACATTTTTACACTGTCAAGTCACTCCATCTATATGCATGGGTAGATCTCCTTTTATTCAGATCTTTAATGCCATTTGGTAGTGTTTTAAATTTTCTCCTTTGAGGGCTAAGGTATTAATGATATCTCATTTAATATGTAGTTATCCCTCTACAAATTGGCATTATTAACTAATTTAATGTACATGTTCACTACTGGCCCTGTTTATGCCCTTTATGTCTGTAGTGTTTATAAACTCCTCAAGACAAAATCTGTTTAACTTCATCTGTGCAGTGTCTACACAGCTCCATGTAAAGATAGATATTGATATGTACTTTTTTAAAATATATTTTTTAATATATTTATTTATTTTTGGCTGTGTTGGGCCTTCACTGCTGTGCGCAGGCTTTCTCTAGTTGCGGTGAGCAGGGGATTCTTTTCGTTGTGATGTGCAGGCTTCGCATTGCTGTGGCTTCTCTTGTTTTGGAGCTTGGGCTGTAGGCGCACGGGCTTCAGTAGTTGTGGCATGTGGGCTCAGTAGTTGTGGCTTGCGGGCTCTAGAGTGCAGGCTCAGTAGTTGTGGCACACGGGCTTAGTTGCTCCGTGACACGTGGGATCTTCCCAGACGAGGGGTCAAACCCGTGTCCCCTGCATTGGCAGGCGGATTCTTAACCACTGCGCCACCAGGGGAGTCCTTGATGGGTACTTTTGATTAAATGATTCCTTATTTTTTTCCTTATAAAATGCCTCAAAAATGATAAATTCTAAGGCCTAATTATTTTTAGAATAAAGAGTTGCTGAACCAATAATAATGGACGCTAGTAGAATTATCGAGTCCCTCATTTATATTAAAAATTTTTATTAAAACTTCCTACCATTATGTGATCTGGTATCACGTGTTCTGCTGTGATCTGTGGATCCCTACGTCCCTGAGACCCTTCCAAGAGGTCTGTGAGATAAGATTATATTCATAACAATTCTAAGATTCATTTGCTTTTTGCACTCTGTTTACATTTACGTGGATGGTACAAAAGCAATAGTGGGTAAAACTGCTGGAGTCTTAGCATGAATCAAGGCAGTAGCACAAGTGTGCGCAGTCTTTGTGTTCCTCACTAACATGCATTCATGGTGAAAAAATTAAAAAACACCAGTTATATTAAGAATCTCCTTGCTGAGGCAATAATATTATGAATTTTGTCAGATCTAACCCTTGAAGATGTTTTTTAATATTTTGTGATAAAATGGAAAGTATGCATACTGAAGTGCAATGGTCATCTTGAGGAAGAGGACTTTTGCTGTTATTTAAAAACTGAATTAGTTTTTTCATGAAACATCATTAATAATTGAAAAAATGGCTGACAAACTATGAAGATCAGAATTGGGCATTTGGCAAATCTTTTCTCAAAAATGCGAAAAGTGAGTATTTCATTTGAAAAGAAGCAGATGATGCTAATAAAAAACTAAAACTTCCAAATAAAAATCAGAATTTTGGAGAATTTTTATCCACCACCATGGGCTTGAAGGCTCCCCAATATTTAAAGACTTTTCTGATGAGATTAGAAAAAATGTGATTTTTTTTGATATTGCCTAATAAAATGTGTCAACACTTGAAAAATCTGCATAAACTAGTTACCAAATGACAAATGCATGAAGTTACAAAACCATGCAAAGGCACTGATCCGTTCAACTTTCAAAATAGACCAATGAATTTCAGTGCACAGTGAGAAATTTAATTGATATGATTTCAGATTCCATGTTGCAACTAGCCTTTAAGGAACTTCTTTAAACATATACAGATGGTCCTCAACTTCTGATGGTTCAATTTACAATTTCTCAACTTTATGATGGTGCAAAGTGATACACAAGTAGAAACTGTACTTCGGATTTTGGATTTTTATCTTTTCCTGGGCCAGTGGTGTGCCCTATAATAACTCCAGATAGGCTGGGCAGCTGCAGCTCCTAGTCAGGCATACGATCACCAGGGCAAACAATCAATACATTTACAACCATCCTGTACCCAGACAACCATTCCATTTTTCACTTTCAGTACAGTATTCAATAAATTACATGAGGTATTCAAACTTTATTATAAAATAGGCTTTGTGTTAGATGATTATCCTCAACTGTGGGCTACTGTAAGTGTTCTGCCCACATCTAAGGTGGGCCAGGCTAAACTATGATGTTTGATAGGTCAGGTGTAGTAAATGCATCTTCGATTTACGATATTTTCAATTTACAATGGGTTCATCGGGTCATAACCCCATTGTAAGCTGAGGAAGATCTGTACACAGGTATCTGAAAAGTCTGAAAATATTCTTCCCTTTCCAATTACATGTCAGTGTAAGGACAGATTTTCTTCATATATCTCAACCAAAACAATCTATCACAACAGATTGAATGCAGACAGAGATATGAGAATCCACTTTTCTTTTCTTAAACCAGACATTAAAGATATTTGCAAAAATGAAGAATAATACCACTCTTCTCACTATTTTTTCTGTTCTAGAAAATAGAATTATAAAATGTTATTTTCATAAAAATGTTATTTGTGTTAACATGTAATAGATTTATTATTATTTATTTTTAACATCCTTATTGGAATATAATTGCTTTACAATGGTGTGTTAGTTTCTGCTTTATAACAAAGTGAATCAGCTATACATATACATATATCCCCATATCTCCTCCCTCTTGTATTATTGTTTTAAAATAAAGGAATAAAATACGTAAATATTTTCTAAATTTATCAGTTTTAATTTCTGGTATATAGTAGATAATAATAGATGTAAGTCACATATACTAAAGCTGCTCAGGTTCCTGAATGCTTTTTTTTTTTTTTTTTTTTTTACAGGGAAGCCCCTGAATGCTTTTTAAGAGTGTAAATTCCCTGAGATGAATAAGTTTGAGAACCACTGCTCTAAGACTAGGCAGGAGAGTAAAGAGACAGAGTCCACGACCTCATTCTGGTTGGGGTGTGCAGGTGAACAAATGTGTAAACATGATTTCAGATGTGTGAGGCTCTAAAACAAACGGGGTGATGTGATACATCACGGGTAAAAGAGCTTTTAATACGAAGCTCAGGGAAGTCTTCTCTGAGGAAGTTATAATTAGATCTGAGACTTGAAGAATGAGTAAAAGTGACCAATTAACGAGTCAGAGGAAGAGCCTTTCAGGTAGAGTGAGAAATTTTCATCAATCTGAGACAAAAAGAGTGTGCATGTTTGAGGACCAGAGATGAGGTCAGTGTGGCTGGAATAGAGCAGTCATCAGAGAAAGCAGCTGTAGAAGAGGCTGGAGAACTGGGCAGAGGAGGAAAGACCCTGGTGGCCACCTTTGGATTAAAACAGAAGTCCAGTGGGAAGTCACTAAAGGCTGCAATAAGGGACTGTATAATCTGATGAAGATCTTAGAAGGTGACTCTGGCTGCCGTGTGGAGGATGGATTGCTGGGTAGTAAGAAATGAGGCAGGTAGACCAGTTAGACAGCCAAGACCCTGGCACTGAAAGGAGGCAAGTGGCTAAGCCAAGGTGCTGACCATGGGGATTGAGAAAAAGTGATAGATGCCAGTTATATACTGGAAGTAACAATAGGACCTGCTGACGGAATGGTTGTGGGGAATGAAAAAAGGGAAGAATCAAAGTTGACTCCTATGTCTTAGTATAGAACAACCAAGCGATTAAGAGTGCATTTGCTGAGATGGCGGATCAATGTATAACCACCACATTGCACACCTTCAGCTCCCTTGCACGTCTCCATCAAATTTGCCTGGCAAAACCTCAAACCTGGTGAATATATCTCCACTGACGCTTCATCTGCACCTGAGCAATGAAACATGGATGGAGAAAAAGCACGTGCACAAGCTGGCCGATCTCGCTTCAGGACCTCAAACTTCAAGTGGGCCTTTGTCCTGCCATGCAATCCTACTATAATTTCCTAGGTAATTCACCGTCCTGCTCTCCTCGGTAAATATTTTATACGTTCTTCTCTCTCCTTTAACCTCCATTACTTCTTTTTTTTTAAAACATCTTTATTGGAGTATAATTGCTTTATAATGTTGTGTTCATTTCTGCTCTATAACACAGTGAATCAGCTATATGTATACATATATCCCCATATCCCCTCCCTCTTGCATCTCCCTCCCACCCTCCCTATCCCATGCCTCTAAGTGGTCACAAAGCACCGAGCTGGTCTCCCTGTGCTATGCAGCTGCTTCCCACTAGCTATCTAGTTTACATTTGGTAGCGTATATATGTCAATGCTACTCTCTGACTTCGTCCCAGCTTACCCTTCCCCCTCCTCATGTCCTCAAGTCCATTTCCTATGTCTGCATCTTTATTCCTGTCCTGCCCTTAGGTTCATCAGAACCATTACTTTTTTTAGATTCCATATATATGTGTTAGCATATGGTATTTGTTTTTCTCTTTCTGACTTGCTTCACTCTGTATGACAGACTCTAGGTCCATCAACCTCACTACAAATAGGTCAATTTCGTTTCTTTTTATGGCTGAGTAATATTCCATTGTATATATGTGCCACACCTTTATCCATTCAGCTGTTGATGGACACTTAGGTCCTGGCTATTGTAAATAGAGCTGCACTGAACATTGTGGTACATGACTCTTTTTGAATTATGGTTTTCTCAGGGTATATGCCCAGTAGTGGGATTGCTGGGTTGTATGGTAGTTCTATTTTTAGTTTTTGAAGGAACCTCCATACTGTTCTCCATAGTGACTGTATCAATTTACATTCCCACCAGCAGCGCAAGAGGGTTCCCTTTTCTCCACACCCTCTCCAGCATTTATTGTTTGTAGATTTTTTGATGATGGCCATTTTGACCGGTGTGAGGTGATACCTCATTGTGGTTTTGATTTTCATTTCTCTAATGATTAGTGACGTTGAGCATCCTTTCATGTGTTTTCCAGCAATCTGTATATTGTCTTTGGAGAAATGTCTGTTTACGTCTTCTGCCTATTTTTGGATTGGTTTGTTTGTTTTTTTGATACTGAGCTGCATGAGCTGCTTGTATATTTTGCAAGAGATTTCTGTGCATTAATTTTGTATCCTGCTACTTTACCAAATTCATTCATTAGCTCTAGTAGTTTTCTGGTAGAGTCTTTAGGATTCTCTATGTATAGTATCACGTCATCTGCAAACAGTGACAGTTTTACTTCTTCTCTTCCAATTTGGATTCCTTTTATTTCTTTTTCTTCTCTGATTGCTGTGGCTAAACTTCCAAAACTATGTTGAATAATAGTGGTGAGAGTGGACAACCTTGTCTTGTTCCTCATCTTAGAGGAAATGGTTTCAGTTTTTCACCATTGAGAATGATGTTGGCTGTGGGTTTGTCATATATGGCCTTTAATATGTTGAGGTAGGTTCCCAGTATGCCTACTTTCTGGAGAGTTTTTATCATAAATGGGTGTTGAATTTGTTGAAAGATTCTTCTGCATCAGTTCCTATTACCATTTTATTAATTGTTTTGGTTTTGTTTTGTAGGTCTTTTCCTTCTCTTGTGTTTCCTGCCTATTAAAGTTCCTTTAGCATTTGTTGTAATGCTGGTTTGGTGGTGCTGAATTCTCTTTAACTTTTGCTTATCTGTAAAGATTTTAATTTTTCCATCGAATCTGAATGAGATCCTTGCTGGGTAGAGTAATCTTGGTTGTATATTTTTCCCTTTCATCACTTTAAATATGTCCTGCCACTCTCTCTAGCTTGCGGAGTTTCTGCTGAAAGATCAGCTGTTAACTTTATGGGGAGTCCCTTGTATGTTATTTGCTGCTTTTCCCTTGCTGCTTTCAATATTTTTTCTTTGTATTTAATTTTTGATAGTTTGATTAATATATGTCTTGGCATGTTTCTCCATAGATTTTTCCTATATGGGACTCCCTGCGCTTCCTGGACTTGACTAATCTCTTCAAATATTTTCTCAGTCCCTTTCTTTTTCTCTTCTTCTGGAACCCCTATAATTCAAATGTTGGTGAGTTTAATGTTGTCCCAGAGGTCTCTGAGACTGTCTTCAGTTCTTTTCATTCTTTTTTCTTTATTCTGCTCTGTGGTAGTTATTTCCACTTTTTCATCTTCCAGGTCCCTTATCCGTTCTTCTGCCTCAGTTATTCTTCTATTGATTCCTTCTAGAGTATTTTAAATTTTATTTATTGTGTTGTTCATCATTGTTTGTTTGCTCTTTAGTTCTTCTAGATCCTTGTCTTTTCTCCATTCTGTTTCCAAGATTTTGGATCATCTTTACTATCATTACTGTGAATTCTTTTTCAGGTAGACTGCCTATTTCCTCTTCATTTGTTTGGTCTGGTGGGTTTTTATCTTGCTCCTTCATCTGCTGCATATTTCTCTGTCTTCTCATTTTGTTTAACTTACTTTGTTTGGGGCCTCCTTTTCGCAGGCTGCAGGTTTATAGTTCCCGTTGTTTTTGGTGTCTGCCCCCAGTGGGTGAGGTTGGTTCAGTGGGTTGTGTAGGCTTTCTGGTGGACGGGACTGGTGCCTGTGTTCTTGGGTGGGGCTGGATCTTATCTTTCTGGTGGGCAGGACCGCGTCCGGTGGTGTGTTTTGGGGTGTCTGTGAACTTAGTGTGACTTTAGACAGCCTCTCTGCTAATGGGTGGTGTTGTGTTCCTGTCTTGCTAGTTGTTTGGCATGGGGCGTCCAGCACTGGAGCTTGCTGGCCGTTCGGTGGAGCTCGGTCTTAGCGCTGAGACAGATCTCTGGGAGAGCTCTCACCAATTGATATTATGTGTGGCCGGGAGGTCTCTGGTGGTCCAATGTCCTGAATTCAGCTCTCCTACGTTAGAGGCTCAGGCCTGACACCAGGCCAGAGCACCAAGACCCTGTCATCCATGCAGCCAGGTATGTGGAGATTTTCTTGCCTTTGGGGAAGTGTGAGGTCTTCTGCCAGCATTTAGTAAGTGTTCTGTAGGAGTTGTTCCACATGTAGATGTATTTTTGATGTATTTGTGGGGAGGAAGGTGATCTCCATGTCTTACTCCTCCACCATCTTGAAGGTCCCCCTTTTGTTTTTTTCTTTTCCTTTGTGCTTCGTCTAGTTTCACTTGTTCACAGGGTGCTTCATGCAGAGGCCTCACACCTGGCACTTCAGATCAGAGTGCCTAGTGAGAAATGGCTGCACTGACACCTCAGCTCTGTGGGCCGGGCAGTGTCTAACCTCCATTAATTCTCCATTGTCTGTCTTCTCATCTAATCATGACCTTGCTTTCTAGTTCAATGAAAAGTGAGTTTTCATGCCTCTGGATACATCTGCCAACCTACTTAAAATGACCCTTTCTGCCCTTCCTCCAACTACCACGGATGAACTGTCTGGTCTTCCACCTAAGCCCACCATCTCCATGTAAACTCTGGATCCCGTCTTTCTTGCCTAATTATGAGCGTTGCTCCAGAAGGTAACACCTGTCTCTCCTGTGTCATCAGTCAGCATCTGCAGCACTCTACTTAAGCTTCCACTCCCTCAGTTCCACTGAAATTATCATTGTCAGGGTCATCAGTAACCTCCACACTGTTCATCAAATGATCATTTTTCAGACTTCATATTATTCAACTTCTTAGCAGATTTAACGGAGTCCATTACTTGCTTCTTGAAACACCTTCATTTCTCCTCCAGGCACCATCCTCTCTTCGTTCTCCTGTCTCACTGGCTGCTCTTTCCTCTGTCTCCTCAATGAGTTCTTGCTCACCTTCACAGTCAGTAAATGTGGAACCCCTCCAATCTCAATCATTGAAGCTCTTCACTTTTTCTATCCATACTCCCTCCCTTGTTGATCTAATCAAGTCTTGTGGCTTTAAATACTATTCATACACTGATGAGCCTTAATCAGTATCTTCCACCTGACTGCTCCCTCAAACCCTATACTGGTATATCCAGCAGCCACTTGACATCACCATTTGGTTGTCTAAGAGTTATTTCAAATTTAACATGTCCAACTGAGCTCCTGTCCCCCTGACCTCGACCCCCCAAATATTTTTTCCACCTATAGCCATCTCCATTTCAGTGACACTATAATTCCATTTGTTCACGTCAAAAACCCTGGAATATGCTTGACTCTTCTGTTGCCCAATCCAGCAGTAAAATTCTATTGGCTCTAACTTCAAAGCATATCCAGAATCCTACCACTTCTCACCACAAAAATGGCCAACATTCTAGCTCAAGTCATTATCATCTCTTGCCGATACACTCCTAATTGGTGTCTCTGTTTCTGCCTTCATTTCCCAACAGGATATTGTACAGCAGCTACAGTGATTTATTTAAAACATAATTTAATATTGTCTGCTTAAAATCATCCAAAGCCTTCCCACTTCCTTCTGAATAAAATTCAGAATTCATACATGGCCTCCAATAAATGATCCGGCCCCTTGCCATCTCTCTAGCCTCCTTTGCTAATCGTCTTCCCTCTCCATCCTACCTCTCAATTCTGCTCCGGCAACAGTAGGTTCCTTGCTGTTCCTTGAGCACATTAAGCACACTCCCACGTTAGGACCTTTCTCACTTGCAACTGCCTCCATCTGGAATGCTCTTTTTTTAGATGGCTACATGGCTTACTTCCTCACTGCTTTCAGGTTTCGGCTTGAATATCATTTTCTCATAAATACATTCCCTTTACACTCTGAATCTTCTAAGTGAAGATGGAGGATTGAACACATGCATTTCCTTCAGCACTTTCTTCAAACTCCACTAAATAGCAGTTAATGACTGTATTTTAAGCCCATGGAGTCGCAAAGACAAAAAGAGCAAAAGAGATGACATTAATGACAACATTTTGGAAGCTGGAAAGAAGAGATAACAGAAAACACACACAAAGACCATCCATTCTGCTTGCATAGCTTTATTTTTCTCAATAGCACTTAACCTAGATAAATGTAAGTAAATAGAAACTCAAGATACATATTTACTTAAAATTTTTCTGTTGTCTCCTCCTCCTTCCTCCACACCTGCAACCTGGAGGAGGTAAGCTGCATGATAGCATTCTTTTCAGTTTGGTTTAGTGTTGTATTCTCAGGCTTTGGAATCTATAGGTATTTAATACAAATTTTTGACTGAATATCTGGTGGCCTGGGCAAGGTGCAGTCTGCGGAGGGTGTGGGGTTGTGGCAATCAAGATCTTTGATTTGGATGTTAAATTTGAGGTACCTATTAGATATACAGCTGAGGATATTAAAAGGGCATCTGGATTTCTGGAGCTGAATGCAGAGGTCAAGGCTAAACATACACATTTTGGAGTCACTGACATTTGGACTAGGTAAGATCACCTGGGGGAGTAGGAACACAAAAAGAGGAAAATCCCAAGCTCTGAATCCTGGAGGACTCCAGCATTTAGAGGCCAATCAGAGCAGTGGTTTTCAAACTTTTATCTCATATCGTTATCCGTAAGAAGAAGAAAAAATAATTGAAATTAAGCAATGAGACAGTAGATTTTTATTTATAAATGATATATGTATTATTGTACAAATATATTATGTGCATTACAAAAAACCCCACACATATAATACTAAAAGAACAATGAGCTGAAGGACTTCCAGTGAAAGAGGAAGTATTGAACACATGCATTTTTCAGCTCCCTTCTTAGGACCACTACAGTGATGGTAAATGGATTTTTAAAAAGAAGCTATAAACCCACAAGGACAAAGAGAACAAGAGTAAAACAATAGCACCAGAATATGGGAAGCTGAAAGAAGACAGATGAATGGCAACTAACTTATTAGACCCAGGAGAGCTGAGGCTGCTGTGGGGAGAAGCCAAGAGGCAGCCTGAAGTAGGAAAGTAGGA
>NW_020174553.1:1770934-1829526 GCF_003031525.2 Neophocaena asiaeorientalis asiaeorientalis
TCTCTGGCACCTCTGATAGAGGAGGTAAGTGCTGGGCAACAACAGACTGGCTGAGAGTCTGCCTGAGAGGCAGTTACACCCAGAGCACACTCACCACTCTGCACTGCAGGTGATTAACCTTCTCCTACATGGCAACAGACTGGAGGTTTTATTTTCTGGAGAGGACTAAAGAGAGGGTCTTGACTGGAGAACAAGAGGCACCCTTGAAGATGAGAACTCCAACAGGTAGATTGTCAAAATTAACATCAGAATGCTTAAAGCTGAAGTATCAAGAAGGTGCTCTGCATGTTCCTTAGGGATACGGAGGCACATAACAAAAAGAACATTATTTTGATGTGTAACAATGATTGCCAATGGCATTTGCCTACATAGAGGGAACCTTAAAAAATGAATGCTATATAAAATTTTCGTTACTCCTTAGAGCCATTTCAAATATTTATTTCTATTTCTTCTAAAGTGCATGGATTGTCTGAACATTATTTTGGTACATGAATGCAGACATTTTAAGTAATTGCATTTGTTGTATCCTGGATTGGAAGTAGGCATAAATATTGACTTTTTTCTGTTCTATGTAAATAATGACACCGAGTCTACTTTGAGTACCATGGCATCACCAAAAGTTATTTATATATTTCATATGGCATATATGTCTAGAGTATCAATCCTTGAAGATACAATAATATCTTGCTTTTATATTACACTTTGATATTTATATACCTCGATTATCCAGCATATTCTTTTTTTTTAATTTATTTATTTTATGTATTTTTGGCTGCATTGGGTCTTCATTGCTGCACAAGGGCTTTCTCTAGTTGCGGTGAGCAGGGACTACTCTTTGTTGTGGTGCATGGGCTTCTCATTGTGGTGGCTTCTCTTGTTGTGGAGCACAGGCTCTAGGCGTGTGGGCTTCAGTAGTTGTGGCACGCAGGCTTCAGTAGTTGTGGCACGTGGGCTCAGTAGTTGTGGCACGCAGGCTCAGTAGTTGTGGTTCACAGGCTCTAGAGCACAGGCTCAGTAGTTGTGGTGCAAGGGCTTAGTTGTTCTGCGGCATGTGGGATCTTCCCGGACCAGAGCTCGAACCCATGTCCCCTGCATTGGCAGGTGGATTCTTAACCACTGCGCCACCCGGGAAGTCCCTATCCAGCATATTCTGCACTCATCCACAGTGATTTTGTTCCTGGAAATCACTATGCTTTGATTATCCTTTTCCTGCAATGTTCTTTCCTTCCTTATCTGCCTGAAAAACTTTCACCTACTAGTTAAGAACTGCCTCAAATATACCTCTTCTTTAAGTTTTTCCTTGACTCCCTTCAGCTGTTTTTGCTCCATTATTTATATAATACAGCACCTTGTTTGTACTTTCATTATGGCAGTTCCTGTATTGTTTTTATAGCTATGTTTATAAGTCTGTTAACTCTTTTAGCCCAGGTACTATGTCTTGTTTATATTTTCAGTCTTTAACCTACCATAGTGCTGGGCGTAGAGTGTTATTCAATAAATGTTTAAATGGATGTTTGAAAATGATTTTGTGTTCATTATATCATTTGATTTTCCCAGATTCAACCAGTCACTACACCCCATTACTCTGAATAATTATTATATCCATCACTTCTTACACCTACCAATGTCTACTGCCAAGAATTCATACTCTTGCTGTCTGTTGTTTGGACTACTAGCATCTTAACCTGATTTGGTCCCTAGTCTCACTGTCCTCCAGTTAATACTTTATTTGCCCACCAGAGTGACTTAACTATACATTTTCCCATGTTCTCTATGCCTTTAAGTTGGCTACATCCACTTCTAGACATGATAGAGCAAAAGAGTATATTAATTTCCACTTTAAACAATTAGAAACGGAAAAAACAATTTTTAGACATTTAGACAACAGGCAGTGCAGGACATTGATCCCTAAGAGAAGGCAGACTATTAAAGTGAGTCCTTTGATTGCCCCAGCTAACTGCCTAGAAAGAGTGAGAGACAGCCTGGCAGTCTTGCTCAGTTGAAGAGACACAGTTTAGACTCTAGAGATGAAGGTGGCTAGAATTTGTAAAGAAAAATGCTAAAGAGATTGGAGAACTTTTTTGGTGGGGAGGGAGCTACAGAGATCTTTCAGGGGTTCCCCACAAGTCTTGAGGCTGAATACTGATCTGTGAATATATGAAAGGAACTGTCTGAGACTGAAGAAAAATACTCCAAGGAAGGAATAGGCTAAACAGTCCTTAAGCTCACACAGGCAGGCAATAGTTTGTGTTCTAACTAGCCAGAGTGAAACAACCTCCTAATATATGGGCATTAAGTAGAGTCCTCAGAAAGAAGATGCCTCAGTAATGGGAACACATTAGCCTAGACTGCTTCACAAAGCTTAAAAGCAAACCTTTAAAGGATCAATCTGATTTCAAGCAACAAAGTCCAGCAATATTTGAGTACTACAAAATTCAGCATCTAACAATGTAGAAATTAGTACTGTCAACATCCAATCAAATATTTCCAAACATGCAAAGAAGCAGAAAATGCAACCCATAACCAGGAGAAAAATCAATCATAGATACAGACCCAGAGATGAGAAGATAGTAGAGTTGACTGACAAGGATGTTTAAGCAGCTCTTATGAACATATGCTATATGTTTAAGAAGGTAAAGAAAATATGAACATGAAGATGAGAGATATGGAAGGTATTAAAGAAAAACAATTTGAATTTCTAGGTATGAAAAAATACATGATCTGAAATGAAAAGTAACTGAATGAGATTAATAGTATTTACACACTGCAGAAAAAAAGACTAGTGAACTTGACACAGCAAGAGAAACTATCTAAAATGAAATAAAGAGAAAGAAAAAAATATTTTAATAAACATAAGATTAATGAGCTGTGTGACAATATCAAACAATCTAATAATATATGTATAATTGGAGTACCAGAAAGAAAGGGCAAAACAGAAAACATATTTTAGAAAACAATGGCCACAATTTCTCCAACTCTGATGAAAAGTATACATCCAGAGATCCAGGAATCTCAATGAGCTTCAATTAACACAAACATGAAGAAAAGATCAAGACACATTACAATCAAATTACTAAAAATCAGTGATAAATATTTCAAAAGCATCCAGAGATAAAGGATACATTGCATTCAAAGAAATGAAGATAAAAATGACAGCAGACTTCTAATCAGAAACCATGCAGGCCAGAAGATAATGGAGGAATTTCATCAAATAAATGAAACCAAAAGAAAACAAAAATTTTTAACCTATATTTCTTTTTTTAAAAAAATTAATTATTTATTTTTGGCTGTGTTGGGTCTTCGTTTCTGTGCAAGGGCTTTCTCTAGCTGCAGCGAGCGGGGGACACTCTTCATCGCGGTGCACGGGCCTCTCACTATTGCGGCCTCTCTTGTTGCGGAGCACAGGCTCCAGACGCGCAGGCTCAGTAGTTGTGGCTCACGGGCCCAGTTGCTCCACGGCATGTGGGATCTTCCCAGACCAGTGCTCGAACCCATGTCCCCTCCATCAGCAGGCAGATTCTCAACAACTGCACCACCAGAGAAGCCCTAACCTATATTTCTATATCCAGAAAAAATCTTTTAATTTTTTATGTGGCTGGGAGCTACCTTACTGGACAGTGCAGTTCCAATTAACTACACATGTTGAAAGACAGAGATTTTTCTAATTAGATTAGAAAGCAAGACTTGACTAAATGCTATTTACAAGAAACCCACTTTAAATATAAACACATAGGTAAGTTAAAACAAAAAAGGATGAAAAAACCCTAAAAGAATGGAAAAATATACTATGAAAAAGACTGGTCAAAAGAAGCTGAATTTACTACACTAGAATCTGTCGTACAGAGTGAAGTAAGCCAGAAAGAGAAAAACAAATATTGTCTACTAACGCATATATGTGGCATCTAGAAAAATGGTACAGATGAACCTATTTGCAGGGCAGGAATAGAGATGTAGACGTAGAGAATGGACATGTGGACATGGTGGGGAAGGGGAGGGTGGGACGAATTGGGAGATTAGGATTGACATATATACACTACCATGTGTAAAATAGATAGCTGGCGGGAACATGCTATAACGCACAGGAAGCTCAGCTGGATGCTCTGTGACAACCTAGATGGGTGGGATATGGTGGGGGAGGGAGGTCCAAGAGGGAGGGAATATAGGTATACATAGAGCTGATTCACATCATTGTACAGCAGAAACTAACACAACATTGTAAAGCAATTATACCCCAATTTAAAAGAAAAAGCAAAATAGACATTACATAATGATAAGGAGCCAGTTTACTAATAACAGCTTCAAATGCATAGAGCAAAAAGTGATAGAACTGAAAGGGGAAACAGACAAAACTGCAATTATAGTTAGACATTTAAACAATCTTTTCTCGGTAATTGATAGAAAAATTAGAGAGTGAATCACTCATGATATAGAAGACCTGAACGACACTACTAACCAACTTGACTTAATCGACATTTTTAGAGCACTCCATCCCAAAACAGCAGAACACAAACTCTCTGCAAGTGCACATGGAACATTCACCAAAATAGAGCATATTTTAGGTGATAAAACAGCCTCAGTATATTTAAAAGAATTGAAATCATGCAAAATATGATCTCTAACCACAATGGAATTAAGCTAAAAACCAGTAAAAAGAAAGCTATCTGGAAAATTCTCATGTAACTGAAACTTACACAGCATACTTATAAATATCAGTCAAAGAGAAAGTCACAAAGGGAATTAGCAAATACTTTGTACTGAATGTAAGTGAACATACAACATAACAAGATTTGTGGGACCTAGTGAAAGCAGTGTTTAAAGGGAAATTTATAGCATTAAATGTTCATATTAGAAATGAGGTAAGTTCTTAAATCAATGATCTAAGCTTTCAACTTGAGAAAATAGCAAGAGAAGAGCGAATTTAACCCAAAGCAAGTAGAAGAAAGGAAATAATATACTTAACAGCATAAATTAATAAAATAGAAAACAGAAAAACAATTTAAGAAGTCAATGAAGGCAAAAGCTGATTCTTCGGGAAAATTAATAAAATTGATTAACTTCTCTAGCCAGGCTGATCAAGAAGAGAGAAAAGACAAAACTAACAATATCAAGAATATGAAAATGGACACTGTACAGATCCTACCTATATTAAAAGTATAATAGGTACCTATAAACAATTTTATGCCTATCAATTAGGGAACTTAAATGAAATGGACAAATTCCTTGAAAGACACAAAGTATCTAAGCTTTCCCATGAAGATATAAATAACTGGAATAGCCAGTGTTTATTAAAGAAAATGAATTTATAGCTAAAAACCTGCACATAAAGAAAACTCCAGGCCCAGGTGACTTCACTGTCAATTTATATCAAGTATTTAAAGATGAAATAATACAAATTCTTCCAAAATATGGAGAGGAGGGAACACTTTCTAACCTATTTTATAAGGCTAGCAACATCATCCTGGTAACAAAATGTGACAAAGACATAACAAGGGGGAAAAATACAAACCGGTATCTCTCAAGGATATAGATGCAAAAACTCCTCATCACAATATTAGCAAATTGAATACAGTTATATACATATATAAAAAGGCAATGCATCAGGACCAAGTGTAGTTTTTCTTAGGAATGCAAGGTTGGTTCAGCATTAGAAAATCAATCAATGTAATTCACTGTATTAAGAAACTAAAAAGAAAAATGATATGACCTTCTTAATAGATGAAGACAAAAGCATTTGACAAAATTAAACACCCAGTCATTATAAAGTTCCCTGAAAATTAGGAATTAAAGGAAATTTCCTCCATCTTATAAAGGGCAACTACAAAAAATCCTACAGCTAATAATACATCATGGTGAAAGGCTACATGCTTTTTTTCCATTTGGAAACAAGGCAAGGATATATACTCTTACTACTCCTATTATACATCCATATGAATCAGAAGTTTCACTCCTAGAGATTTACCCAAGAGAAATGAGCACACATCTTCATAAAGACTTGTATAAGACTGTTTATAGAAGTTTTATTCATAGTAGCCTCAAACTGGAAATAATCAAATACCATCAGCTTGTGAATGAATGAACAGATTGTGATATATCTATATATTGGACTACTACTCAACAATAAAGAGGCACGGTACTGATATATGCAACAACATCGATAATTCTATAAAGCCTTACAGTTAGTGAAAGAAGTCACGCACAAAAAACTACAAACTTTATTATTCTATTGCATGAAATTCTAGAAAAGGCTATAGAGTCAGCAAAGTGATCAGTATTTTTCAAGAGGTGGGGGGGAAGGAATTAACCACAGAGGGAGCGTGCAATAACTTTTCATGGTGATGGAAAGTTTTATATCATAATTGTCGTTGTGATTACACTACTATATCCAACCTCACTGAAGTATAGACTTGGTGGACTTTATTTACATAAATTGAACTTCAGTAAAACTAACAAAAATGTTTAACAGGAGAAAAAAAGGAGTGGGGGAAAATAGACCTTTTAGTGACCCTACATTATTCACAGTAAAGATTGCTGAGTAAGTCACAGTAGCCACTTGAGTGTGGGTAAGAGAAGCGTTGCCCCATGGCAGAGGGTGTGGAACAAAGAGTAAATAAAGGGAGTTTCTGAAATGTACATAGAGAAGTGGCAAAAGGAATATAATAGGTTTGGCCATAGAGAAGGGGTGACCAAGGAACTGTTGAGGGAGAGCCATCTCGAACAAAACTCATATTATTTACATGATCCTTCTTGAGCTGAGCCTTGCCTGCCTCTCCACCTAACTCGCCTACTCTCTCTCTTACTGCCTGGTTTTACTCTTATGTCTGTTAGCTCTTTCACAAATTCCTTTGTGTGCTTCTCAAAGGAGCATACTAGGCACCATCCTTTATTGACTCTATACCCTTTGTCCCTTCTAGGTGAATCATCCACTTCCATGATTTTAAATTATTATACCATTGATAGCAAAGCCAGGAAAAGCCACGGAGATTATTTCTTTTCTCCATACTGTCAAAATGTTATTCTTAGGCCACAAAACTAGCTACCTGAATTGGATTTGGAGGAAAAGGAGGCATTTATGGAAGGAAGCAAAGACGGGCAAACATGAGGGAAAGGAACATTTGTTGGTATGTCAAGATTATTATCCTTCCAGACTTAGCAGTGTTCTATCCTAGCATCCTACACTTACTTCTTCTCTGAAGCACATAACACACTTGAAATCATTTGTTTAATATTGATCTTCCTGGCTAACCTTTCATCTCTTTGAGGGTCCTTCTCAGTCACTTCTGGAATCCCCCAAATTGAGCAAGGTGCTTGACATTTAGTAAGCACCCAACAAGTTGCCTAACTAACTATTCTAACGTTTAAACTTGTTTCTTCCAAGCTGAGCTTGTGCACCACATCATTTCATGCCCCTGCACATTTATTTTAATGTTTCCTCTGCTGGATATGGAACGAATCCTCCTGATTTCTTCCTACCCACTCTCCAACCCTAATCCACCAGGCAGATTCTTACTTTTACTTCCAACCCCAGTTTAAATGTTTCTTCTAGGAAACCTCCCCGACTTCGCTTAAGCAGATCTTTGTGCCACCCTGTACATCCTTCCCTTGTAGTTTGCTCTGCATTGAAATGATGTTTTCTTTTCTGTTTTCCCTTCTTGATTCTGATTTCCCTTCCCAGGTTGATTCTCATCCTTCCACATCTGCCATAATAGTTGACACACAGTAGACTCTTAATACATATTTGTTATGGAATGATTTCTTTTCCCATTAATCATGTGATATATACAGAGAAGCATTATGCCTATATAATTATTAGGTTTGTGAAGCGAATGAGCCCATATTCCTTACATGGAAACGAGTTAAAAAGAGAGTGAATTGGTGGATGCCAAACCTCAGATCCTTGGAGAGAGTTGTTATTGGAACTTCTGACCACTGCTGTAATGAGATTTAAATAGTAAAGCAACCCAATTTTTATCAGAAAGTTCTTCAAAGGGAAAAATAATAAATTTATGTCTACAATTCCTTTAAAATTAGAAGTTAGCTACACTAGCTTGGAAATAACTAAATGCAAAGTCCTGAAGAGATTATGCAAAGGAACTTTCCACATGGCCTAATTCAACCTTGTATGAGGCAAATAACTTAGTTAACTCAACTGATTTTTTTTAAGTATTATAACTGTGTTACCTACCTACTTTCAAGATTTAGAATTAAAATTGTCATATATATGTATATATACACACATATACATGAAACACACATAAAAATGTGTAAGTAAGCAATATGATTATAAATTGCAATGAAGGAAACGATAGGGAGTAAGAGAAAGCATGAGAAAGTGACTTATTTTACACATGAGTTTCAGGGAGAGTCTCTCCAGGTGATATTTAAGTTGAAGTCTGAAGAATGAAAAGGAGATAGTGATGGTGTGTGTGTATGTGTGTGTGGGGGGGGTGTGTGTGTGTGGTCTGTGTGAATGCTCCAGATAGAGGAGAGATATGTATAAAGCCCTATGATGGGAAAAAGCAAAGCAAATAAGTGTGAGAGGCTGAAGGAATGCCAGTAGATGATTCGGACAAGAGCTGACCCTGGAGAGGCAGAGGTATGATCGTACAGGACTGTATGAAACAAAGTAATCAGTCTGGATTTTATTCTATTGACACGGAAGCCATGGAGGGATTTTCAGCAAATAAGTTACATGATCCTATCTATACTGAGAAGAGTTGCGAACATGAGAGTAAAAGGAGCCAGGTTAGGTTGGCCTTCTCCCCTGATCTGGATTGTAACAGTGACTAGATAACAGGTGCTGCCCCTTAGAGCCCAGCCCTGGGCATAGAGAAGGGATTCATGCATGCTGATTGAATGAATGAATGGAATATTTACATTTTATGATATAGTGTATTCTTCTGTTTTAATAACATTTAAGATAGTAACTAAACAAAAGGTGAGTGCATTCAAAGACCTTGCATTATGAGACTTACACTTGTTTTATTTTTACATTCAGAATTGGGTAGAAAATGAAAACCACGTTCAGCCAGGCAAAGAAGACGAAGAGCAGAGAGAAGAGAGATGACAATTTTTTTCCTCTTGCCCACGATCCCATTTCCTACAACTCATCTCTCTGTGAATGTCTTTGGCTAATTTAAGGAACCTATTCTTGACTACAAGAACCATATGTTGTTTCTAAATGTTATGCCCTTAGAAACAGCTTAAGTTTTTTTTTTCAGGTTACTCATACTTGATCTTTATAAAAAACATCATTATAATAATAAATCACTTGAGTAGGAGTACGATATTTGAATGTTTCGTGGAAGTAGTAAAATCTTTCGCTTATTCATTAAAGCCATGAAATTCCACTATTAAATGTGGATGTACAATGTGATCTGGACTTTCACTCTGTGATAACGAAGTTCTGAATAATGGATCATTTGATCCAGCAATTATTTGGTTTACCTGTGGAGGTTCACAGCCCTGGAAAGGTCAGAAATATATTTCAAGCTGTATTTTACATTTCTACTTTGGGTATGCTCACCTAGTCTAAATTATAAAAAAAAACAATGCCTAAGTTGGGTCTGAATATATTACAATCAAATCATTTGCCTATTCTTTCTATTTAACTTGCTTTGACAATTTAAGAAAGTCTTCACTAGGTGAAATTGTTCTGTGGCCAAAATTATGCCCAGGTCAAAGCTGTGGGTTCTTGGGTTCTCTGTGAATATGTCCACTTTGATAGTGGCTAAGAGTGGGAACGGGAGACAACCACGGCATCCTTGGGTCCCAGACTCAGCTCAGAGATCCTACTCCTTCAGACAAACATGTGTGGATGCCCCAAAAGCTGGCCAATCATGTTTTCAGAATCAAGCACCTTGAGTACAAGTCAGTGAGAGTCATCATCCATCTGGGGTGGCCTCTACTTAGAAAGGTAGATCCTACAAAGCAAAATTCTCCAGCAAATTAGGGATATGAAAACTGTTGTGTTTGGAGAGTAACTTACATTTACTTAGGAGTTTTCTAATTTTGGAATCTGTTAACAGCATTATTGCTTCTGATAATTCTAATCCAAGATTGATACATAGCTTTTTAATAATAATAATAATAGTGTTAATAATTTATAATAAAAAAAATAATTTATAATATGTTTGACTGATTACTATGTGCAAGCTGTGGGCTGAAAAGTTTTAAAATATCATTTCATTTACCCTATGAGCCAGATATTACCATCCCCACTTTACTGATGAGAAAATGGAAGCTTTGTGCTCTTAACCACTACTTCTTCATGCCTCTTACAGAAGTGCTTCTTTAGGGAGGAAATCAGTTGGAATATACTGCTCTCCCTACTCTTGGAACAGACAGGCCAGTATCTCTGTCATCCTCACACTCATGTCAAATATCTTATCTCTGGACAACCTGGGATTGTGTGCCAGGATCTGTGTTAAATTAATAATTCCATTTGACATTTGAAGAAACTGAAGCTGAGTAAATGTATACCTTGCCTAAGGTGAGTATCATAATTTTGGAGGCAGAGCTAGGTTTAACTTCTGATTCCACCATTCACCAGCATTGTTACCTTTACTAAACTTTAAAACCTCTCTGAGCCTCTGCTTGCATTTAAATCATGTTGATGGTAATGCCTATTTAATAGGATCCTGTCAGGATCCTACCGTGAAGATTTAAACAAGAGCCCATTCAGTGCCCGCTGCAGAGTAGTGCCCAATGAAGGTAGCTATCATTGTGACTTTCATTTGCCAGCCTCACACAAGAGAAGAGTGGATGCCCACTTCTCTCCAGGCATTCACAGACACCATCTGGGCTGTGTTTTCCTTGTTATCTAAGGAGGGATGATTTCATGAAGGCTCCACCATGCAAGAATTCTTGGCCCAAGTTTTCTCCTGGAAATGAATCTGAAACTTCATTTTGCCAGGGGAATAGTAACGGCAAGATATGACCATTAGTTGTGTAGATTTATATGTTCTTTTCTTAACGGACCATCATCTTTTATAAGATAAACAAAATGGCAAAGAGTTGACTTGAATACTTTCCATTCATTCTTACTTAGTAGAGGATGAATGAATAAGTGAAATGGAATAGAGCATACAGAATGATTGACAAGTATTTGGTTACTGCCCTCCGGGGGGGAAAAGTATGTATGTGTATATATATGTATATATATACACAAACACATATATATTCCTCTTGTATATATAGATATATTCCTCTTGTAGGATGGAATCTGAAACAATATATAGGGGGTAAAAGGCATCTATGAATTTTTAAACAATTCCTCAGTGTTAAAAAGAATTCTCAGTTGCATGCTTTTACCTTTGGAGTTTGAAATGTTAAGACCTTTGCACTTTTTCTTGGAGAGAAAGAAAATGTTTATAAAACTTGAAATGTCATAAGCCATTCTTCATGCCTTCAAGGACTGGGATCAAAACCCCAGGATGGGGGGATTAGGAATAAAAAAAAAGTAGAAGCAGAATGAGATGTCCAGAAGAATTCTAAACAAGCACTCTTGCTCTTTGAACTATCCTTCTGGTACTAATTCATTCCCAGCTAACTACTCTGCCCCCTCCTTGATTCTCTCCCTTACTGTGTTGTTTTTTTTTTTTTGCGGTACGCAGGCCTCTCACTGTTGTGGCCTCTCCCGTTGCAGAGCACAGGCTCCAGAAGCGCAGGCTCAGCGGCCATGGCTCATGGGCCCAGCCGCTCCGCGGCACGTGGGAACTTCCCGGACCGGGGCACGAACCCATGTCCCCCGCATCGGCAGGCGGACTCCCAACCACTGCGCCACCAGGGAAGCCCTTACTGTGTTTTTCGCTCACCACCTTGGTTACCTAGACTCCTCTTGCTTGGTCTTCTTTTTTCTTTTCTTTTCAATGTCTCTGTCTGCTAAGGCTCAGCTTGACTCTGATCCTTGATTTCAGCTTCTCACTTTGAATCCTTTTGGTTTCTGACACCCATTTCAGGGCAAACCCTTGATAAATATTTGTATGCTTAGCCACCTGTCCTGACTGTTTCCTGGCTCTTCCCCAACTACCTCCAACCAGTTCCAGAGTCTGGACCAGGATGTGTTAACAAAAAAGGGGTGGCAGCGGGGGAAGCTTAATAATCAATAGTCTCCATTTTGGGGGACTGTGATGAACTTAATACATGAAAGAAACTTAGTTTTAAAAAGTATTTTCTAAGAAAAGCAAGGGCCACATTGGCTAAATTCTATATGGCATGACTTTTGATAAGTGAATGAATAAAATGGTGTTCCCTGTGCACAAGGAAAACTCCATTTCCAGCTCCCCTGCTGTTCGGCAAAGTCATATGAATAGTTCAGGCCAAAACATTGCAAACAAAATTTTAATGTTACTTCTGGGCTGAGATAGTGAAAAGCCCCTGTGTTATTTTCCAGTGTCTCTTCCTCTGTCATGGAAACCAAGGGGGGCCTTATGTTGATGTGAGGGACCACAAGATCGTAACTGCCTGAATCCGTGAGTCACCACATCAAAGACAATTGCCCTGGAGGGCTGCCTGGATCCACAGTAGATCTGGTGGAAGGAATACATTAAAAAAAAATTTGTATTTAGTCATTGAACTTAGCGTTTTTGTTACTGCAGCATAGCATAGCTGATCCTGACCAAAACACAAATTTAAAAGTTAGTACTTAATGAGCATACAATTCAAAGGAGGCAGAGGATGGATTCAAGGTTAGAAGTTAAGAGGTCAGAGAGAAATGGGGCTACTTCTTCCTCTAAAACATGTAGGAAAGTTTAGGGAGGGATAAAATATAGAACAATTTGGAGGTAGAAAAGAGGAAGTTAAAGAAGTTTATTCATGATGGCTACTACGTTCCTCTGATGTTGGAAATTAAGTCTTCTGCTGAGAAGGTGACTTGCAAGATTGAGGGAAATAAAATGATTGAGCAGTTGCTGAGGGGAAAATTACTATACAGAATGGGAAAGAGAATGGGGTAGATAGAAAGGAAAGAAATGCAGAGCAGAGGTAAATGCTCAGCTGGGTCTGTAGCTCATGAATGTATACTGGAGTCAGCTAACATGAGTTTGTCATTTTCTACAGCAATGATTGCCAGCCTGAGAGTAAAAGCAAATAATTATGCTCATATGAGGGCTTGGAAAATAAGTCATGGTATGAAGAGGAGATCTCTAAAAAAATTAGGGAGGCTTGGGAAAGTAGAGTTGAAGTGACTGACAATAGCATTTGATGCAAACAGGAAGAAAGTGAAGCCAGAAGGAAGCTGATAGAGAAAAAGACTACAAAAAACTGTATGTTTTAGTGGGTTGAAGGGAAAGTTTATCAGGGTTATTGGTGTAGAAGTGGTTAAAAGACATGGAGTTATGCTTATCAAGATGGTAGTATAATGTGATTGTTAAGAGCAGGTTGTCTGGGTTTCAATAGCTGCTCTGCCCCTCACTAGTGATATACGGTATTAGCCAAGTTAGTCATGTTTTTTTCTGTGCCTCAGTCTCCTCATAGGATATACTAAGCTCCACTGAAGGATTTTTGTGTTGACTGAATGAGTCAATATATATAAAGCTCTTAGAATGGTGCTTGGCATAAAGTGCTCTCTAAAGATAAATTGTTATAATGGTAGACATTATACAGCCATGGAGATGGGTGCTGAGGTGTAAGGTGATGAGCATTGCTGATGGAAAGGGGTTAAGAAACTTAAGATGAGAGATTTGGTGAATCATAAATGTGGGCACTGCGTAGCCTCAAGATGCTGAGGACAAACAAAGGAAAGAAAATCATGAGCTAGTATGATGTCCTCAGTTGATGCCATGACATAATAAGATAATGACAATGAGGAGAGGAGAATGGCATGACTGTGGCGTGACCTTCAAGACTGGTAACTTAGCAGTCTAGGAAGGTTGTCCACCCCTACAACTTGTTGCTGAGACGGAGAGCATGAGAAAATGACAGCCTCTCCTTTCAAGAGTTTTCAGGAACTTTTGCTGGAGAGGGTGTGGAGAAAAATGAACCCTCCTACACTGTTGATGGGAGTGTAAACTGGTGCAACCACTATGGAGAACTGTATGGAGATTCCTTAAAAAACTAAAATAGAGTTACCATATGATCCAGCAATCCCACTCCTGGACATATATCTGAGGAAAACTCTAAGTCAAAAAGATACATGCACCCCAATGTTCATTGCAGCACTATTTACAATAGCCATGGAAGCAACCTAAATGTCTATCAACAGACAAATGGATAAAGAAGATGTGGTACATATATACACTGGAATATTACTCAGCCATAAAAAAGAATGAAATAATGCCATTTACAGCAACATGGATGGACCTAGAGATTAACATATGAAGTGAAGTAAGTCAGACAGAGAAAGACAAATATCATATGATATTGCTTACATGTGGAATCTAAAAAAAATGATATAAATGAACTTATTTACAAAACAGAAATAGACTCACAGACATAGAAAAGAAATTTATGATTACCAAAGGGGAAAGGGATAAATTAGGAGTTTGGGATTAAAGTATATACACTACTATATATAAAATATGTAACCAACAAGGACCTACTGTATAGCACAGGGAACTATATTCAATATATTGTAATAACCTATAATGGAAAAGAATCTGAAAATGAATAAATATATATATAATGTATGCATATGAAAATAAGAGTTTTCAGGAACTTTTATCAAGAAAAAGCCACGTTTGAGACTTCCCTGGTGGTCCAGTGGTTAAGACTCCACAGTTCCACTACAGGGGGCACGGGTTCAATCCCTGGTCAGGAAACCGAGACCCCACATGCCATGTGGCACAGCCAAAGAAAAGAAAAGGAAAAAGAAAAAGCCACATTTTAGTCGATGCGGTGAGGAGGAGAATAAAAGGAGGTGCAATTAAGCAAAACCTGTGGATATTTATGAATCAAGAGTCCCAAAGTCACTTTGGAAAAGATATTTTTCTAAGCAAAATCAGTAAGAGTAGAATTGGAGAGAGAAAAGGTAAGAAGTTTTCAAGGGGAGTGAAAGTCTACACACCTTGAGCCATTATCATGGGGTAAGAGATGGGGAGTTAAGTTACTTTTTTTTTTCTCTCACTGTTGTGGCCTCTCCCATTGCGGAGCACAGGCTCCGGACGCGCAGGCTCAGCGGCCATGGCTCACGGGCCCAGCCGCTCCGCGGCATGTGGGGTCTTCCTGGACCGGGGCACGAACCCGCGTCCCCTGCATCGGCAGGCGGACTCCCAACCACTGCGCCACCAGGGAAGCCCAAGTTACTTTTCTGATGTTCATATAACTTAATTTAACATATCCATTTACTTTTCTACATCAACCATTTGTAATATTTTTAGAGTGTATTATTCTCAGGTGTAACCAAGAGCTGACTGTGGGGCTCTTTTATTATGTAAACAAAAGATAAGTACATTTATTACGTTTAAAATTATTGAAGAACAAATAATTCCAATGTTATTTAAACCATTCCAAATCATAGAAAATGATATCAAGCTTGTTAATGTATTTTATGAAGCTGGCATAATGTTAACAATAAAGATAAATAATAATAAGAGAAAAAAAAATAATAGTCCAATTATTCACTTAAGAATACAGATGTAAAATTATTAATAAAAAACTAGCAAATAAAGTCCAGTAGTGTGTCAGTGGTGAACTAGTATAGTTTATTGCCAAGATGCAAAGATAGTTTCAAAGAGAGTTCTTTTAACAGCATAACTTATTACAACAGTATATTAATGGATTAAAATGTTCCTAATAGATGCTGAAGAGGCATTTGATTAAATTCAGCAGCCGTTTCTACTGAAACTCCAATCAAAATAAGAATAAAAGGAAACAATCTAAATATGATAAATACTACTTACGTAAAACCAAGAGCAAACATCATTCTAGACATTAACCCAAGAGACTATCTTAAAACTGTTATAAGGGAATTTACTAACAAGCCTGTAGAAACAATATCTATTTCAAAAGCAATAGTGGTTCTTTATTAGAAATAATCAAATAGAATTAGAAATGGAAAAAATAAGCCACATACAATAATATAAAAAATTCAAAATATTTTGAAATAAATTTAACAAGAAAGGTACAAAGCCTATAAAAAAGAACTATAAAATCTTATTAAAGGGCTACATCAAGAGCTGAACAAATGGAAAAACATATCTGGTTCTTGCAAGGGAAGACTTAATTTTACAAATATGTTAATTCTGCCCATATTGTGACACACTTAATGAATTTTCAGTTAAAATCACTATGGTCTTAGAAAATTGAATTATCTAACATTTTATATGGAAGAATAAATGTCCATGAGAAGCTAAGAAATGTACAAACATGAAAAATCATGATGAGATTCCTTGCCAGATATTAAAATGTTATAAAGTCAGCATAATCAAAAGGGCTGTTATTAGCATAGGGATAGACCAATTGATTAGCAGAACAAAACAAAAATTGCAGAATACATGGGAGTACCATATAGGATAAGTGTGCTATTTCACTTCAAAAGGGAAAGAATGGTTTAGTAAATGAGTACATTTTATTTTTATATTAGTAAGTAGCATAATTAGCTATTCAGTTGAAAAAAATTAAAATTGAACCACTACCTCATATGATACATAAAACATTGCATTAGCTTTTTTTGCATCAAATATTTATTTACTCTTTTATATGTCAATAGTTCTCTTTTATATGTCAAATGTTATACCCACTTCTCACCTGAGCTCCAGACATATGTATTCAATTGCCCATTTTGCATTTTCACTAAGATATCAACTCCATGTGTCCAAAAACATAATTATGCTATCCATCAGCCACTTCCAAAACAGTCATGTTCCAATGCTAAGTGGGTGCTACCATCCAAATTGTTACATTAAAAATATCCTCGGGCTTCCCTGGTGGCTCAGTGGTTGAGAAGCTGCCTGCTAATGCAGGGGACACGGGTTCAAGCCCTGGTCCGGGAAGATCCCACATGCCGCGGAGCGGCTGGGCCCGTGAGCCACAACTACTGAGCCTGCGCACCTGGAGCCTGTGCTCCACAATGGGAGAGGCCACAACAGTGAGAGGCCCGTGCACCGCGATGAAGAGTGGCCCCCGCTTGCCACAACTAGAGAAAGCCCTCGCACAGAAACGAAGACCCAGCACAGCAAAAATTAATTAATTAATAAACTCCTACCCCCAACATCTTCTTAAAAAAAAAAAAAAAATCCTCAACAATTACTTCTCCCCTTTGACCACATTCCCAATCACTAAATCCTATTGATTTTACCTATTAGTAACCTTCAAACCAATTCATGTCTCATCTCCTTAACCATTTTCTTAGACAAACACAAGATATTTTACCTTGACCACTGCATTTACCTTTTAAGTATTATTTCTGTTCCCAGTTGTGTACTCTCCAACTCATTTGCAAAAAAAAAAAGAAAAGAAAAAAAAGAAAAGAAAAAAAAGAAAAGAAAGAAAGAAAAATGCATCCTGGATAGAGAATCTGTATGCAGAATATATAAAGAAATTTCAAAACTCAGTAATAAGAAAATGAACAACCTAATCTAAAAAGAGCAAACAATTTGAATACTTCATAATATAAGATATAAGCCTGGCAAATAAACACATGAAATGATGATCGATATAACAATTCATCAGAAAAAATTCAAATCAAAATCACAATCACATATCACAACATACCCACCAGAATAAAGATAAAATATCTGATACATCTAGTGTTTACAAGAATGGGAAGCAATAGTAATTCTTATATCTCGCTGTTGGGAATGCAAAATGATACAGATACCAACTTCTGAAAACAGATTGGCAGTATTTCAGAAGATTAATAGTATATTTATCATAGAATCTAGCAATCCCACTTCTAGGTATTTTTCGAAGTGAAATATGCTCACACATGAACATACATCAGTGTTCACAGGGGCATTATTTCATAATGGCCACATCTACTGGAAGATGAATAAAGACATTGTCATATATTCATACTATGGAAAACTCTTCATCATTAAAAAGGAATAGGGCTTCCCTGGTGGCGCAGTGGTTAAGAGTCCGCCTACCCATGCAGGGGACACGGGTTCGTGCCCCGATCCGGGAGGATCCCACATGCCGCGGAGTGGCTGGGCCCGTGAGCCATGGCCACTGAGCCTGTGCATCCGGAGCCTGTGCTCCACGACGGGAGAGGCCACAACAGTGAGAGGCCCGCGTACCGCAAAAAAAAAAAAAAAAAAAAGAATAAAATATGAATACAGCAACAACATGGATGAATCTCAAAACCATTATAAGTAAAAAGAGTCAAATGCTAAATGGTACATACTGTGTGGTTCTATTTATATAAAATTCAAGAAAGATCAAAGTTATAATGATACTATATGGATCATTGATTGCTTGGGCTTGAGGGTGAGAGTGGATATATTATTGATAGTTTGCTAGGGGTGCCATAACAAAGTACCACGCACTGGGAGGCTTAAACAAAAGAATTATTTTCTCACAGTTCTGGAGGCTAAAAGTCTGAGATCAAGACATCTTTGGCAGAGCTGATGTTATATAATATCTAAAGACACTGCATTAGTCATAAAGGTTAAAAAATAAAAAATACATAGAAGTTTAAAAAGATAAAATTTAGACTGTATATATATATAACCTGTATGTTGAGGATACTTTTTAAAGCAAGTTAATAACCCAGAAATTATTAAGAAAATACATGATTGACCTTATATGAATAAACTTTTTCTTAGGGCAAAATATACCTGTCTCAGTTAGGATGCATTCAGCTTCAAGTACCAAGAAATCAAACTCATACAAACAATAAGGGAATTTATAGGCTCACATGCCGGGAAGTCCAGAGGTAGGGTGGCTCGACCCAGTGTCTTTATCAGAATCACGCTCTGTGATTCTCCCATCTTTACCCACTTTTTTGAATTGGCTTTCTCAAGGCTGGTATCAAGATGGCTACAGCAATTTCTCTGGAAGCAGCATCTATACTTGACAATGGCCAGGAGAAAAACAGCCAATTTCTTCCAATGGTCCATTCTTAGAGTGAGGATAAAACCTTTCAGCAGGTTTCTTCTCACACCTCATTGGCCCCAACTGGCCACATTTCTGAATCCCCAGTGGGGAGGGATATGAATTGAAGGGCTTTGACCTAGGTGTGTGTGCATAAAAGGATTGTTATGTCTACACATACAATCTGGTTTTCTCAGTGTGGGTGATTTTGTGTAATTTTTACTTTCTTCTTCAATATCAGATTGAATTTTTAGAAGTAAACATGTATTATTACTATAATCAGAAAAAAATGATATAGCTTTTTTTTTGTAGAAAAAGTGTATTTCATAATAACAGAGAGCTGGGGAGTGTATGGATTTACATATATTTTCTTTTTGTCATTTCATTTCCATCTCTGTCCTGTCATGAAGTTTTTTTTTTTTTAATGGAATCTTCCTTTTAAAATGGCCCCTAAAACATTATGTAGGCATGAGAAGAAATTTGCAATGAATTTAATTATGTTTTTTAAACGTTAGCGGTTCAATGAACACTTACTCCTCATCAAACTTCTCCACTTAGTTGGAACAACGGTATGGTGGACAGACAGGCCCGAATTACATTTCTACGATTACACTTGTTTTATGCCCTTGAAACAATGATAAGTTACGCCCCTCTCATCTGAGAAGAAGAAACACGCTAGTTCCTTTTGATCTGATCCGTCCCAGAGCGACCATGAACCAATTCCTACGGAAGTCTCAGCATCCCAGCAGTGGGTGCGGGGAGAGGTATAGGGTGTCCCCAGACTCGCTTCAGAATTTGATCATCTCATCTCACCAGTTGTTTTTACTCGGACTCTCCTACCCCAGGAAATGCCACCAGCGACATCACGCAGAGTGTGCTATTTTTAGCACCGGGCCTGCCTGGGGAAACTGGAGAACTTGAACACTCCCGGACGAGGAAGTGGAAGAGAGCAAAGGCTTAAAGAGAGAAAGATGAGATGCTTTATCTTTTCCTCCTGTGATTTTATTTGGCAGCTAGTCATCCAGTTTGCAAGGTCTAGGAGATAACAAAGATAAAGTGCTGAGTGGCGAGAGAAGGCTGGGGAAGGGAAGACAGCGCTGCTGCGGGAAGGAGTGTGGAGCATTTTTATGTGGAAAGAAGGAAAAGCTATGGAATTGAGTTACTTAAACACAGAGGGAAAGTTAAGGGCACAGAGGCTGTTTTGGGAGAAGTCAGTCAAGACCTGAAGTGAAAAGCTTTAAAAGTTATGAAGGAGTGGCTAATAAAATCAGATACGACTTAGGATAACTCTCCAGCCATGTGAATTTAGGCAAATCACTTATTAAATTTTGCCATCCATAATGAGGCAATGCTCATGATCGTTGTTATACTACATTACTTGGACACTGTCCACCTCTGTTTTGTAGTTTTTCAGCAAAGAGGGAAAACCTGAACTATCATGAACATGGATGGGTTAAGCGTGAGGGCAAACCAAAGTAAATCAATGTTATCTCCTTTAGACACCGTGCTAACTAAATGTAATAGATCCCAGGGGCAAGATTAAATAGAAGATAGGTAAAAGCGTCAATATGAATGCAATTGAGGAATAAGAAAAAGCAATGTAGCGCATATAGCCTCAAGTTAATATTTAGCAAAGATTATTAATTAAACTTCAAAACAAGAAAATATAAAATTAATATTATATTTGTGTATCCTAAGCAAAAGTTAAATAACTCCCCGAAGATATACCCGCACTGGCCAGAGCTTTACGGACTATGACTTCTAAGATCCTTCCAACTTTCAGGAAAAAAATAACATTATTAGTTCTTTGCACCTAAAAACACAATGAATGTTGTCTCTTTTAGTCTTACCTTTTCTTCAACTTGATTTTCTTCAGTTTTCCAGTGAAAAGCAGTTGACACTAAAAGTCCTGGCATATGGTATTTCCCAATCTGCATATATACATCAGCTCTACTCTTCAAGATGACTTAAGTTATTTTGGTTTTTAGAGAACTTGATAAGATTTTATAATTTGTACTTAAAAATTGTCAGCAACTTTCATTTACACTTCTTTCTTATTTTTAATCCTACAGGTTCTCCCAATATAGCTACATAAAATCCTCCTCAATGCAATCTAGGAAGAAGTAAATATGCAAAATTATTTCTCCCTTACCTTTTCCCTCCCCTTGCAATAGTATCCCATTGACTGTATCCAAAACCTAAAATGAACAGAAATAAGCTATAGCTTTTCCCATGTGACTTGTTTGAGAGAAGATTCCAAACAACCTAAACTTCCCCCACCACTTTTAGGTGTTTGGAACTGAGAGATAGATGGATGAAAAAATATATATTTGATGACAGATAGAAGGAGTCTAAAGGTGTCTGTTGCAAGATAAGTCCCCCAGGAAGTAGATTTTGAGATAGAGATTTGCATGCAGAAAATTTATGGGAACTGGTCTTGGGATTGACACCAATGGGGGAAGGGAAGGAGGCCAGATGGAAGGGAAGGAGGCCAGGAAGAAGATGGGCTGTAATGCAGTCACAAGACTTCAGCCAACTCCTGGGATTAGGTTAGCAGAAGGGACCCTTCTTTATACTGGATATGAGATATCGAAGGGAAGAGGTTTGAACCTAGGCAAGGAAGCTCTCTACAGCTGAGGGCAATTCCCAGAGAAAGCTGCAAGCTGATAGCTGTCAGCAGGCAAAATTGCTGTCTCCCCAGTGAATAAGACCATTAGTCATGGAGTGGGAATCTAGGCAGTGCAGCACAGGATCCAGAAATCATGGAGAACAGGTGTCATCTTTGGGGCAGGTGCTGGCTATGAATGTAAGGTGGACTGGCAATTGAGATAACATTTGATTGGTCCCCTCCCACACATACACATTCCTATACCCCATACTTTTCTGCCACTGTCTCAGCAGAAGGATGAAACAGCAGAATGCAGAGAACAGAGGGATCAACTCTTTGCTTTTGAGTTTCAAAAACTTTGGCCTTGGCAAAGACAAAGTATTTGGAAGAAGGTAGAAAGTGTAAGAAGAGAAGTTTTCTCAACCCCTCCCAGACTAGATAAAGATTCCCTGGGCTTTGGTAGGGAAAGTATAGAGACTTAGAAGCCTGTAGATTCCTGGGGTACAACTTGGGGAGCTGAGAGCACAGGAGTGAAGAAGATAAGACCTCTGTATCTCAAAGAATTTACAGGGAAGATGCATTCAACAAATAAATGCGATAAAGTGAATTGATTATTATGATAGAACATACAGGAAGGGGACCTAGCCTGTCTTATGAATCTGGAAACAACTCACTAAAACAGGATATTAACTGGAAACCTGCAGCATAAGCAGATATTGTCGAGATGGAGAGAAAAAATTGTTTCAGGGAAAAGGATGATCTGTGGAAAAACGTGGAGGAAGAGAATGTGACCTGTTTTAGAAGTCGAGAGAAGACGAGATGATTACTGGAATGCAGAAGAAGAAGAATGGTAGGAAAGGCAGGCCAGCCTGTTAGGGATTTAGTGCTGTAATCAAGAAGGGAAGAGATGGTGGTCCATCTCTGTAGCATTCAGAGCTGGGCAGGAGTTGAGTTCTCTCTCCAACTCTCCACTGGAAATACTTTGGGTCAAAAATTGCTGAGATATGGATAATTCTATCAGAATAATAAAATACTGCAATCAGCTTGCTCAGCCATTTGCTAGGTGTATGACTTTAGGTAAGTCATTTTTCTAGGCCTCAGTTTATGGCACATATAATGAAGCTAATTCATGAATGATAAGTAGAGGTGGATTTCTTAGGAAGCCTATGAAGCTTGGCTTCAAGGCCTCTTATTTGCTCAGATTCCTTTCCAAGGCCCTGTGAAGGGCCCTGGTAATTTTTCATTATTTTCCTCCCCCAATCATATAAACTTCAAACCCCACCATACCTAGCTCTGCCTCTACTGATAGGATTTTATGAGAATGAAATAAATAATAAATGTGAAGTACTTAACCCAAGCCCTGGCAGCTACTGCTGTCACCATTATTGTTAATAATAGTACTAATCGTTCTTATAGAAATGACTGTAAGGACCTTAATCAAAATTTAAAAATCAAACTTCAAAAGCAGTAAGAATGAATGAAAAATATACATTTTCCTGGTTTCTATAGGGTTTTGTTTTACAATATTAATAAAATTTTAAACACTTTCACATTTATTTTTTTAATTATAAAGGTAGTGTACGCTTGTTATAAAAATCCAAACAATATAGTTAAAAATAAAAATCTTGAGTTAGAAGAGGGAGCAAGAGGGTGGAGTAGGAATATCCCGAGCTTACCTCTTCCAGCAGAGCAACTATCTCTGAGAACAACCTGAAATCTAGCAGAAAAGATTTCCCACGACTAACGATATAAAGAAGGAACCGCAATGAAGTGGAGATGTAATCTAGTCAGGACCCACCCTCCTGGTGTGGTGACCCATAAGCCGGAAGGCTATCCCGACCACGGAGGTCCTTCCCAAGGAGGGAGGGGTCTGAGCCCCACATCAGGCTCACCAGCCCAGGAGTCCTGAACTGGGAAGTTGAGCACCCAAATGTCTGACTTTGAGAACCAATGGAGCTTACATTCAGGAGAGCTGGAAGGCTGTAAGAAACTGAGATTCTGCTCTTAAAGGGCATACACAAAAACATTCGATCCTAGTCACAGCACAGAGGCACCGGTTGGAATGGCACCTGGGTTGGACCTACTTGCTGATCTTGGAGAGCCTCCCAGACAGGCAGGAGACAGCTGGGAAACCTCCTGGGGACTGAGATGCTATTGGCAGCCATTTGGGGGGAATTTCATTCTACCACATTGATACCAGTGCTGGTGGGAGACATTTTGAAATCCTCCCTCTAGCCTATTAGTGCCAGGGGCCTGGCTCACCCACCAGTGTACCCATAGCAGTCAGATGTCATCGGGCCTTGCAGCTAGCTGGGCAGGGACCAGCCCCACCTATCAGCACACGTAGAGCATTCAGCCTCATTACAATAGAAGGGTGCACACAGTCCACATAGGAGACACCCCTGAAGCATGTGGCTATGGTGGCTAGAGGGTACCATGCTGCTGGACTCCATAGGACATCTCCTACATAAGACTACTTCTCTGAGATCAGGAGGCATAAAAGACCTACTTAGTACATAGAAATAAACACAGAGAATTAGGCAAAATGAGGACAGAGGAATACATTTCAAATGAACAAAAGTGGCCAAAAACCTCAAAAAGAGCTAAACAAAATGGAGATAAGCAATCTACCCAATGAAGAGTTCAAAGTAATGATTATAATGGTGCTCACCAACCTTGGGAGAAGAATAGATGAATACAGTAAGAACTTCAACAAAGAATTAGAAAAAATTTATATAGAGAGCCAATCAGGGCTAAAGGATGCAATAACTGAAATGAAATATACACTAGAGAGAATCAGTGGTGGATTAGAAGACAGAAAAGAGCAGATCAGTGATCTGGAAGACAGAGTAGTCAAAATTACACAAGCTGAAGAGAAAAAAAAAGACAAAGGATTTTTTAAAAAATGAGGATAGTTTAATGAACATCAGGGACAACATAAAACATACTAATATTCACATTATGGGGGTCCCAGAAGAGAAAAGAGAGAAAGGGTAAAACATTTATTTTAAAAATCATGGTTGAAAACTTCCCTAAGGTAGGGGAGCAAAGAGATATCCAACTCCAGGAAACACAGAGAGTCCCAAACACGATGAACCCAAAGAGGTCTACACCAAGACACATCATAATTAAAATGGCACAAGGTAGAGATAAAAAGAAAATTTTAAAGGCAGCAAGAGAAAAACAACTAGCACATACAAGGGAACCTCCATAAGTCCATCAGCTGAATTTTTAGCAGAAACTTCACAGGCCAGAAGGGAGTGGCATGACATATTTAAAGTGCTAAAAGGAAAAAACCTACAACCAAAAATACTTTACCTGGCAAGGTTATCATTCAGAATTGAAGGAGAGATAAAATGTTTTACAGACAAGTAAAACCAAAAGAGTTTATTACCACTATTCTGGCCTTACAAGAAAACATTAAACGTTTTCTTTAAGTGGAAAAGAAAAGATCATAACTAGAAATACAAAAATATATGAAAGAAATACTCTCACTGGTAAAGACAAATATAAAGTAAAGGCAATAGATCAGCCACTTAAAAAACTATGATGAAGGTTAAAAGACAAACGTTGTGAAATCAACTACAACTACACCAAGCAGTTAAGGGACACACAAAGTAAAAAGATGTAATATATGATGTCAAAACATAAAAGGTGGAGGAGAAGTAAAAATTTACTACTTTTGGAATGCATTCAGACTGAAGCAACTATCAGCTTAAAACTATCTAGTATATATAGGTCAATATACATAAACCTCATGGTAACCACAAACCAAAAACCTACGATAGATACACAAAAAATAAAAAGAAACCAAACTCAACACTAAAGAAAATCATCAAATCACAAGGGAAGAGACTAAAAGAAGAAGAAAGGAACAGAGAAGAACTACAAAAACAACTAGAAAACAGTTAACAAAATGGTAATAAGTACATACCTATCAATAATCACTTTAAATGGAAAAGGACTAAATGCTCCAATCAAAAGACAGGGTGGATAAAAGGATTTAAATAAAACAAGGCCCATCTATATGCTGACTACAGGAGACTCACTTCAGATCTAAAGATATACACAGACTGAAAGTCAAAGGATGGAAAAATATAGTCCATGTAAATAGAACAGAAAGAAAGCTGGAGTAGCAGTACTTACATCAGACAAAATAGACTTTAAAACAAAGACTATAGCAAAAGACAAAGGGGGCATTACATAATGATAAAGGGGCCAATCCAAGAAGAGATATAACATTAATAAATATTTATGCACCTAACATAGGATCACCTAATATATAAAGCAAATACTAACAGACATAAAGGGAGAAATTGACAGTAATACAATAATAGTAGATAGATCATGGATAAATGGATAGATCAACCAGATAGAAAATCACTAAGGAAACACAGGCCTTAAACAACACATTAGATCAGAAGAACGTAATAAATTTATACAGAACATTCCATCCAAAAAGTAGAATACACATTCTTTTCAAATGCACATGGAACATTCTCCAAGACAGATCACATGCTAGGCCACAAAACAAGACTCAATAAATTTTAAAAGACTGAATTCTTACCAAGCATCCTTTCCAACCACAATAATTTGAAACCAGAAATCAATTACCAGAAGAAAAATGGAAAAAACACAAACACTTGGAGGCTAAAAAAAACAAACATGCTACTAGACAACAAAAAAACCAAAGAGGAAATCAAAAAATACCTTGAGAAAAATGAAATGGAAATATAATGTACAAAAATCTAAAGGACACAGCAAAAGCAATTCTAAGAGGGAAGTCTACAGCAACAGAGGCCTACCTCAAAAAATAAGAAAAATCTCAAATAAACAATCTAAGATTACACCTAAAGGAACTAGGAAAAGAAAAAACAAAGCTCAAAGTTAGTAGAAGGAAGGAAATAATAAAGATCAGAGCAGGTAGAAATGAAAAGGAGACTAAAAAAATTGAAAAGATCAGTGAAACTAGAAGCTTGTTCTTTGAAAAGACACACAGAATTGATAAATCTCTAGCCAGACTCATAAAGAAAAAAAGAGAAAAGTCCCAAATAAACAAAATCAGAAATGAAAGAGAAATTACTAATGACACTGCAGAAATACAAATGACCATAAAAATTACTATGAACAATTATATGCCAACAAATTGGACAACCTAAAAGAAATGAAAAAGTTCCTAGAGATACACAATCTCTTAAGACTGAATCTGGAAGAATTAGAAAACCTGAACAGACCAATTATCAACAGTGAAATTGAATCAGTAATCAAAAGATTCCCAATAAAAAAAAGGCCAGAACCAAACAGCTTCACAGGTGAAGTCTACCAAACATTTAAAGAAGAGTTAATACTATTCCCCCTCAATTTCAAAAAAATTGAAAGGAAGAAACACTCCTAAATTGTTTCTATAAGTGCAGCCTTACCCTGTTACCAAAACCAGACAAAGACACTACAAAAAAATTATAGGCCTATATCACTGATGAACATAGATGCAAAGATCTTCAACAACATATTAGCAAACTGAATTCAACAATACATTAAAAGGATCATAAGTGGGATTTATCCCAGGAATGTAAGGATCGTTCAATATCCTCAAATCAATCAGTGTGATACACCATACTAATAAGATGAAAGATAAAGATCATGTGATCATCTCAATAGATGCAGAAAAAACATGTGACAAAATACTATACTTCAATTTAAAAAAAGAAATGCAAAATGAAAAAGAAATTACTGAAAAACCAAAAAAAGAAAAAATCTTGAGTTAAAAATAAAAATCTCCTTTCTTTTTCTCCCCTTCCTGACCATTGCTCTTTCCTTCCCTAAAACATTCTTCCACCAGTGTAACCATGAATTAATAGTTTGGTGGATATATTTTTCCCAAATCTTAAAATATAGTTTACAGGGGCTTCCCTGGTGGTGCGGTGGTTAAGAATCTGCCTGCCAACACAGGGGACATGGGTTTGAGCCCTGGTCCAGGAAGATCCCACATGCCACGAAGCAACTAAGCCCATTTGCCACAACTACTGAGCCTGTGCTCTAGAGCTTGTGAGCCACAGCTATTGAGCCCACATGCCACAACTCCTGAAGCCTGTGCTCCACAACAAGAGAAGCCACTGCAATGAGAAGCCCGCACACTGTAGCGAAGAGTAGCCCCTGCTCGCCACAACTAGAGAAAGCCTGTGCACAGCAACAAAGACCCAATGCAGCCAAAAATAAATAAATAAAAATAATTAATATATATATATATGTAGTTTACATTTAAAAGTAAAGATTTCTATCTCACAAACAATAGAAAATCTTTTGTTTTTTAAAGTTCCCTCTCAGTTGAAAACTGGCACAAAAGAGCAACACCAAACAGATAACTAAATGGGCGTGCACACACACGCACACACGCACACACACACACACACGTTTCTAGTAGTTTCCACAAATCACAAAGCACAGAATTTAAGGAAACCAGGACTGTCTTCTTAAAGATTTTGCCAACTCACCAAACCATTTTACTAAGTGTTATCAGAGAACGTTTGCTAAACAACATTGCACGCATCACGTCAAAGTCAACCCTTGCTGAAGACCAGTGTTTCAGCCTGTTCTACAGGTCAGGGTGTGAAAGGCAATGGAAAGCAACCTTAAATAAGGGAAGGGAGATTGTATCAGCCTCATGTCTTTTTGATTTTTCTGCTTAGTTGTAAATATTATGTATGTGGTTCCTGTATTGAGGAAGAAATAAAAACTAGTGTAGCCTTGTATGCATTTTTAAAAATTCAGGAGTATGCCAAAACAGGCTGATATATTAACTATTAGAAGAAGTTTTAGAATATGTGTATATGTATTACACAAAATGTGTATTACAGGCATTGTAAAGACTTTGTGGCAAATTTGTAGGTAATTTTTTGCTACCACTATATATACTGCCTCAGAATTATTTCCAGTGCTTGATGTAAAATTCTGCCTGCAAAAAATACAGTCACCCAAGAGTTAAATAGATGACACCTCTTAAAACTTCGCAACCAAAAGGAGAGATGGTAAAAATTTCTGAATGTTATTTACTGAAGACCTTTGTGTCACATTATTCCAAAAAAAATCATTTTTCAGAGAGAACATAGATGATTAATCTTGTAGGTTAATTCTTAGAAATTTTTTATAAATGCTTTTCTACATGAACACCTTTTATGAACTTTCTAATTTAATTTATTAACTGGAATTAAAAATTAAAGAACAGGGGACTTCCCTGGCAGTCCAGTGGTTAAGACTCCATGCTTCCAATGCAGGGGGCGCAGGTTTGATCCCTGGTCAGGGAACTAACATCCCACATGCCTCAAGGTATGGCAAAAAAAAAAAAAAAAATTAAAGAACAGCTACAGTTCATAGTGAAATAATTAACATAGGATTTACACAGAATTTTGCATATATCTATGTATTCACAAAGGGCAATGGATTTGTAGCTTAATGTAATAAATGTGAATAAATTAAGCTACAATTACATATTATTTTCTCTAATTTATGAATTTGATGTTTTACTGTTTTACTATTATGTATATAAACAAAGCAGTTTATTTAAAATATTAACTTGTAAGGGAAATATATCAGTTTACAAAGAACCTAAATTTAAAATATATATTGTAGAGAAAAACCTGTAATATTGCATAATATGTTTTTATAAAAGAGTATGACTTAAGAAAATTGAAATCATCTCAAGTATCTTTTCCGACTGCAACGCTATGAGACTAGATATCAATTACAGGAAAAAATCTGTAAAAGATACAAACACATGGAGGCTAAACAATATACTACTTAATAACCAAGAGATCACTGAAGAAATCAAACAGGAAATCAAAAAATACCTAGAAACAAATGACTATGAAAACACAACGACCCAAAACCTATGGGATGCAGCAATCGATTTATTATAAAAACCCTTCAGAAAGTAGGCAGAGAGGGAAATTTCCTCAAAATAATAAAGGCCATATATGACAAACGCACAGCCAACACCATCCTCAGTGGTGAAAAACTGAAACCATTTCCACTAAGATCAGGAACAAGATAAGGTTGTCCACAAAAGAGTATGACAACTTTAAACATGCAAGGAGAGTTTTCATTTGAGTAATTAAAATTCAAGGTCATCTTAAGACAGATTTCCATGGTAAAATCATAGTTGACCTGTTTTCACTTTCTATATATAGTAGCACAAAGTCTGTTTTCTCTTGTGCAGTTATATACTTAGCAGAAAACACACACACACACACACACACACACACACACACCTTTTCCACATTTATTTCTTTTTCTGCTAGTTTGGTTTGTACACAAACCAACTTGCAGTCCAACCACTAGTAGAGTTTGGTTGTAAGCAATGAAAAAAAACTCTACCACTTCAACAGTTAAGAAATTTGTTGGAAGGATATCGGTTAGCTTCCAAAATCAAAGATAGAGCTGATGAGCCATCCTGGTAAGGACAGATCCTAGAACAGTTCCAGGAATCTAGGTAGGAGGAATCCGTGGACATCATCCTTAGAAAGCTTATTGGAATGAATCTGTTCTCGCCATTTTCTGTCTCAGAACCGCTCTGCTCAGGAACCAGATTCACAGGGAGAGAGTCTGATCTGCCTAACCAAGTTCACAAGGCCACACCTTGACCGGGGGGATCTGGATGTCTTCCCTGAAATTACCACAAAGAAGGCTGGCAGTTGGGAAGACATAGACCTCCAAAGGGAAATCGAGGTGTGGTGACCAGAAAGGGAACAAGATTCTGGGCAGGCAAAAGCAGTGCATGTTTTTAGATTCTAAAATGTAGGATACCATGACATTTATTTGTAATTGCTATATATGGTTTTGATCATTTGTAGTTAAAACATTCTTGCGGGAGGATATTTTAACCAGCAAGGCTTTTTATTAAGAATAACGAGTACGAGGGGCCTCCCTGGTGGTGCAGTGTTTAAGAATCCACCTGCCAGTGCAGGGAATACGGGTTTGAGCCCTGGTCTGGGAAGATCCCACCTGCCGGGGAGCAACTAAGCCTGTGCCCCACAGCTACTGAGCCTGCACTCTGGAGCCCACGAGCCACAACTACTGAGCCCAAGTGCCACAACTACTGAAGCCCGCGTGCCTACAGCCCATGCTTTGCAACGAGAGAAGCCACCGCAATGAGAAGCCCGCGCACCGCAACGAAGAGTAGCCCCTGCTCGCCGCAACTAGAGAAAAGCCTGCGTGCAGCAACAAAGACACAAGGTAGCCAAAAATAAAATAAATTTATATTAAAAAAAAGAATAATGAATAAGAAAAACAAGGACATTTCTTACTTATCCTATTTCCCTCCTCCATTCACTTGTTACTCCTTCGCTTTCAGTGGAACATGCAAGCCTTATATGGAAAATCTCTTTGTGTGAATATGTATAGAGTACAAGCCAGGAGACCTAGGCTGTGTTTCCTGTTGTTTCTCTAATACACTAGGAGATCTTGGCTAGTTAAAACTTTTTTAGGTTTAATTTCTTCATTTGTAAAACAAAGGTATGAAGGCATAAGAAGTTCCAGAGACCATATTCATTCTGTGGTCAGACAGTGGCAGGCAGAGCTCTGTGCTACTGGTTCCTGCCACCCTTTCCCAGGGTCAGGCCATGCTACAGAGGAACCACGGGCCTGTGCTTACAATTCTTGGGGGTGGACAAGTGATGGGAGACTCTCCAGCCTCTGCTGAGCAGTTGGGATGAGTCCAGTCATTCATTTGTACCATCATTCAATCAATCAATCATTTGCCAAGCATCAGGCAATGCAGGTGAGAGCCACTACTCTCAAGAAGCTCACAGATTCTGGTTCAAAGAATTCCTAAGTAAGAAACAAGATCTTGTGAATATGAAGAAACCCAAAGGAAAAACAGAAAGAGTCATATACAGATCAACCAAGCCTAATTGTAGTAGCTGGGCACACATAAGGGCTTATGGGAGCAAGGAGGGCTCCCTCTCCACTACAGGAGAGGGTCAGGGGCCAGGGATTATTCTGAGGGGACTGAAAAAAGAACTAGGAGTTTGGTTCGTTCATTCATTCATTCATTCATTCAATCTTTAGGAGCACCTTTGTGAAGTCACTGTGTTAGGCAATGAAAATGGCCATGAGAATGAAAGACAAACAGTCTAGGAAATGGGAATGAGGGTGGCGGGAGGAGAGGAAAGAAAAGGGGTTTTAGACAGAAAAGTCAAAAAACAGTATACCTGCAGCTGTCACTATATAAAAGCAAAATAATACGAAATGGCTGACACTTAGTGATTGCTCTTTGCTAGGTACAATTTTAGTTGCTTGCCGTGTATCAATTTATTTTTGAAACAGGCACTGTTATTATTCCTGTTTTACAGTTGAGAAAACCATAGAGCTGAAGCAATCTGCCCAGGGTAATGTTCTAAAAATGCAGCAGGTTTGGGATTTGAAGCCAGACAAGTTGGATTCTAGGGTCTGGGGTCTGGGCATTTAACCCCCTATGCTATACCACCTCTCTGCACGTATGTAATAGCTGAGCAATCACCCAATACAGATTTAGTAGGGTTTGTCTGTTTCAGACCAATTCTTAATACTGAGGCAGTTTAGAAGAATAAATTAGTACCCATAGCTATAATATTCTTCTTAAAATTACACTATCATTTCCTTTATATTGCTTTTTTTTTTTTTTTTACCCTAGGGCTAAATCTCCCCCAAATTCAGCCTTTATGACAGAATCTTTGGCCAGAAATTAACATTTGGCGAGAACTGAGAAAAATCTGATCTATTTGGATTTTCTTGGGTTAGCAAAAGGAAACTTCTTTTGAAAATTGAAAAGTGTGGTTATTTTGTTTGTATGAAAAATAGTGACTCTGGGTCATATGAATTCCTAAGTGAGAAACAAGATCTTGTGAATTTGAAGAAAACCTGAAGGAAAATACATCAGTGTACAATTGTAGAACAACTGGTCACCTTTCTCCACTCAGATTTAAGCTGTACCATTATCATTAAGAGTTATATAATTTCGTATTCATTACAGGGTCTTTTGTTAGTACCACTTGTTTTTATAACAACTATGAATTTATATAAATACGTTATCTGGAGATACATAGTCATGTGACTAATTTTGTTTTGGGTTTTGTTGGTTTTTAATTGGTAACTGAAAGAATTTAAGGACTAAAATCATCAAAAATTAAACAGCATGGCATGCACAATACCACATCAGTCATAAAACACAAACAAGTCTGAGGGCTCCTGTAGGAGATAACTCTTTGGTCACAATAGAATAATGTTCCATTAAATAACGAAAATCTTCACTCTAAAGCCCGAACTTTTTCTCTCAGAATTCTTTCTAGACCCTCACAATCTGTAGATCTCTTTTCTTCCTCTGAACTTCAAAGATATTCACTCTCTCTTCAACCTATTTGGCCCTCATCGCACCCTGCCTGAATGGTAAATGACTGTTGTTTACATATACATTGTTATTATCTTGCTGGAGTATAAAGTCTCCCAAGACAGGGACAGTGGTTCACATTTCTCTGCATCCTCTAGAACAGTTGAGCACGTAGTAGGCGCTCAGTAAGTATGTATTAATAAGATATCTGATTAACTAGAATGTTACACTGGATAATTCAGGCTAAAAAATTTCATTCAAGAACACTATTTAAACGGCCTGGCAGTCTACATTAAATCAAATGGGTGACTTCAAAATTCCATTTCACATTATACACACATATCTGAATAAATGGATCAGGAAAGTCAGATTTAAATCAAACAATTGTTTTAGCTGTAAAAACAATGTTGACATATGAGCCTTATCTTCTACTTCCTTCATTTATTTTTTCTCAGCATTAATTCTACTCCCAGGAAAAGCCCAATGAGTGCTGTGTGATTTTTGAATGCACACCTACATGACTACAGCTTTGCAAATGTTCTGTTTGATCATTACTTCCAAAAATGTAGTCTGATAGATTTCTACATCTCTTTTTCATACTCTATTTTTAAATAAACAATTTGAAACCGGAAAAAAAAAATCAATTGTCCCCAGATAATGTAAGAAAGTGAAAACAAAATCTCTCTTTCCTGGTAAATAAGCCACATTTTCTATATGTCACTAAACCCCACCCCTTCTCTTTCTTTTGAGACTTTATCCTGGTTTCTAGAGTTGTATGAATACAGCTGGTGGATCTAGAAGATTAAGTTTTGCCAATGGTACAAAGTTGAACAATTTCAAAGTTTCTCTGACATTTGGATGAAACTCCAAATGGTATTTTCATGTCATGCTCATAATAGTAGTTGCCCACACTCACCTTTTCACAAGTGACAAACACACTGGCTTTGATACAGAGTTTTCACTCTCCGGCTCTTTGCCAAGCTATGCATATGTATGGCAGACAGGAACTCTGGATGCTTTAGATCTGGTAAACAGATTTCAAATGCTTAGTTTATGTCACAATTCCCTTGGAAGTTTTGTAACATTATGATAAAACAGAAACTCATACATGGCAAGACAATTGTCTTCTCAGGCATTTACATAAGGCAGCTCTCTATCTAGCCCAACTATTCCACTTGCATCAAGTAAAAAACCCACAGTGAACACAGAGCTTGTTGTGCAGGGTTTTAGTAAGGGCCTGACCTTGTAGACACTGGGCTCACAGTCAAGCAGCGTCAGCCTTGGGCAAAGGCAGTGATCGTGCCAGGCCTTGTCGTCAGGCAGAGCTCAAGGCTTGGAACCTGATCTTCAACCCACCTGGTTCTGTGAAGAGAAGAACAATGATTAGCATTTTAAAATCAAAAATACTTCCAGTGTATGTCAGCTTGCTGGGCTTAAGTCACAAGTTACTACACAGCTATAAATAAGGCCCCAGTCACACCGATCAAGGTTGTTCCATGCTAGTAATTTCCCAATTTATTGACAATGAAAGACTCAAAATTTTGGTGCTCATGTATTCTTGGATGAAGGTACTCACTAAAGAAATAACCACACATACATCTTAAACTTGCACAATGTCATATGCCAATTATATCTCAATACAAACATAAAAAAGAAACATTAAAAAATGAAATGACCTCGCAAATTAATTGAATTCTGTAAGAAATGATTAAAATTTGATTTGTGGCTTGAAAAAAACTATACCCAGGCTCCAATAACACTAATAAGGAATTAGAGAAATTAAAGCATTTTAATTGTAAGATTATAAAGAACAATATATAATTTAAAGTAAACATGCATTTTATAATTGTGTTAGAAAACATGCCATAGCAAAAGACCCCAACATTTAAAATCAGTAAACTGATTTCTTTTTTAATTACTAAGTACCTATTTAATATTACAGCTGTTATTCCTAATTCCTACTTCAAATACACTCTGAAACTTTGTTTTTAAGATATACAATTTGAAAAATAAAGACCATTTTATTTTTTTTATTTTTTTATTTTGGCGGTACGCGGGCCTCTCACTGTTGTGGCCTCTCCCATTGCGGAGCACAGGCTCCAGAAGCACAGGCTCAGCGGCCATGGCTCACGGGCCCAGCCGCTCCACGGCATGTGGGATCTTCCCGGACCGGGGCACGAACCCGTGTCCCCTGCATCGGCAGGCGGACTCTCAACCACTGCGCCACCAGGGAAGCCCTAAAGACCATTTTAGACAGCTCTATCGAGGCAAAGAAAAGAATACGGACACCGTTTTTCAATAGTCAGGCATCTTAAATTATGCTAACCAGTTTCAAATTTTCATCTCCATCTCATTTTAGAATCCCAGCCCCAAAGAGCCAACTGCTTCTCCAGGGTTCCACGTGGACTTCTCATGGGAATTTCAAACTCAGCAAGTCCCAGGTGAACTCCGTGTGCCTTCGCCCTACGCACCTGCTCGCAGTGTCTCAGGCGTAGCTTCTTCAGGTAAAAGGCACCACCAGCTGCTTAAGCCAGAAAACTGGACTGGTTCTGAGCTCCTCTTCGTCTGTCTCGATGTCCACTCAGTCCCCAAAATCTGTCACCTGCACTCGCCAAATAGATCTTGCATCCATTCTCTTCCCCCAGCTCCCTTGGACTAAACTTGCACAATGTCATATGCCAATTATATCTCAATACAAACATAAAAAAGAAACATTAAAAAATGAAATGACCTCGCAAATTAATTGAATTCTGTAAGAAATGATTAAAATTTGATTTGTGGCTTGAAAAAAACTATACCCAGGCTCCAATAACACTAATAAGGAATTAGAGAAATTAAAGCATTTTAATTGTAAGATTATAAAGAACAATATATAATTTAAAGTAAACATGCATTTTATAATTGTGTTAGAAAACATGCCATAGCAAAAGACCCCAACATTTAAAATCAGTAAACTGATTTCTTTTTTAATTACTAAGTACCTATTTAATATTACAGCTGTTATTCCTAATTCCTACTTCAAATACACTCTGAAACTTTGTTTTTAAGATATACAATTTGAAAAATAAAGACCATTTTATTTTTTTTATTTTTTTATTTTGGCGGTACGCGGGCCTCTCACTGTTGTGGCCTCTCCCATTGCGGAGCACAGGCTCCAGAAGCACAGGCTCAGCGGCCATGGCTCACGGGCCCAGCCGCTCCACGGCATGTGGGATCTTCCCGGACCGGGGCACGAACCCGTGTCCCCTGCATCGGCAGGCGGACTCTCAACCACTGCGCCACCAGGGAAGCCCTAAAGACCATTTTAGACAGCTCTATCGAGGCAAAGAAAAGAATACGGACACCGTTTTTCAATAGTCAGGCATCTTAAATTATGCTAACCAGTTTCAAATTTTCATCTCCATCTCATTTTAGAATCCCAGCCCCAAAGAGCCAACTGCTTCTCCAGGGTTCCACGTGGACTTCTCATGGGAATTTCAAACTCAGCAAGTCCCAGGTGAACTCCGTGTGCCTTCGCCCTACGCACCTGCTCGCAGTGTCTCAGGCGTAGCTTCTTCAGGTAAAAGGCACCACCAGCTGCTTAAGCCAGAAAACTGGACTGGTTCTGAGCTCCTCTTCGTCTGTCTCGATGTCCACTCAGTCCCCAAAATCTGTCACCTGCACTCGCCAAATAGATCTTGCATCCATTCTCTTCCCCCAGCTCCCTTGGACTCCGTCACCATCACCTTAGGGGCTCTGCTCACCTCTCCTGCCTCATCCCCCGCCGCTCCTTTGCGCGCCTTCTCAGGTGCAGCGCAAGCATGCGCAGATCCCGCAGCGCAAGCATGCGCAGATCCCGCAGCGCGCGCGCAATCCTCTTCCCTTCCAGGCCTTAGCCCCGTGCTGTCCGCTTGTCCGGGAGCATCTTCACCCAGCCACTGCTTACTCCTTCGCGTGTCAACTTAGATGTTACCATGAAGCCCCTCTGGCACCCCCACATTCACTTCTGTGTTCTCCAGGACAACCTCCCACATTGCAGATCCTCCGTGAATATGTATTAAGGAGATGTTTGATCAACTAGACACACACTGGCAGGTTCAGGATAAAAACTACCATTCCCCTCCCCCTAGGTTTGGGAGTTCACTAGAATGACTCACAGAATTCAGGGAAGCACTATGCTTACGGTTATTGTTTTGATGTAGCGAAGGGATACAAATTAAAACTAGCCAAAGGAAGAGACGCACAGGGTGGAATCTGGGAGGCTCACAAAAGAGAAGCTTCCATTGTCCCCAGGGACACATTACCCTCCCGACATCCACGTGTGGCCATCCGCACCGAGTATTGCCACACCGGGAAATTCACCCAGGCTCTGACTTCAAGAGTTTTTATTGAGGCTCCATAACAGGCATGACTGGATTATTGCCCACTTGATTTTAAACTCAGTGTCCAGCCCTCCTCTTCTCTGGAGGCTGGGCTGACATCATGTGGCCGAAAGCCCCAACCTTCCAGTCACTCGCGTGGTTGGTCTTTCTGGTGTGGCCAGTCCCCACTCTGAGGTTCTCTCCTTAGCATAAACCATCTGCTGTTGTCCAGGGACCTACCACAAAGAACAAAGACACTCCTACCACTGGAGTAATTCCAAGGGTTTAGAGGTTGCCTCCTTGGAGCCTGGACAAAGGCCATACCTCTCTTTGAAGGCCAAATTCCTTACTACACAGGTACAAGAATAAACACTTTTTAAATATAACCTATGTACTTTATACCACATTATATTTTTTAAAACACTGGCAGGTTCAGGATAAAAACTACCATTCCCCTCCCCCTCGCCCCGCCCTTCCTCTGCACTCGCATACCGCCCCCATTATGGTGCGTTTGTTTTAAAGGTCAATTGAGTTGTCTGTGTTCCTACGGATGGTTAGCAAGGGCCCCTTTATTACCTGACAAAGAACCTGGCACCTACCAGGTGCCGTAAATATGAATGAATTAACCCATTTATATTTATGGCACCTGGTCCTTCAGAATTCCTGAAGCAACTTTTTTTTTTTTTTTTTTTTTTTTTCCGGTTTGGTTTTTTCTTTGTTTTTTTTTTTTATTTTTTTTTTTTTTTTGGCCAGGTTCTAGCAAAGGCTCTCTTTCCTCAATTTAAACTTTGAGAAAAATTTCTCACGAATGAATAATCCTGATCCCACTTAGATTTATGATTTATCCTTTTTGTATTTCTCTACCCTGGCAAGATGATTCTTTTTTTTTTCTTCACGGAAAGGCATTTTCTTTTATTTTTTTAAAATATTTATTTTTGATGTGGACCATGTTTAGAGTCTTTATTGAATTTGTTACAATATTGCTTCTGTTTTATGTTTTGGCTTTTTTGGCCCTGAGGCAAGTGGGATCTTAGATCCCCGACCAGGGATCGAACCCACATCCCCTGCATTGAAAGGTGAAGTCTTAACCACTGGACTGCCAGGGAAGTCCCAAGGCATTTTATATTGGGCTGGCCAAAACGTTCGTTGGGGGAATCTTACAGGAAACCCCGAACGAACTTTTTGGCCAACCCAATATTAAATATGGCAGTAGGTACATGTCAGTCCCAAACTCCCAATCTATCCCTCCCCTCCCAACCCCAGGTAACCACAAGTTTGTTCTCTATGTCTGTGAGTCTGTTTCTATTTTGTAAATAAGTTCATTGTATCTTTTTTTTTTTTTTAGATTCTGCATATAAGTGATAAGATGATTCTTAATTTTAATTCAAGGCTCTCCAGGCCACTAATAGTCACACTCAGGGCATACTTTCAGTGAAACTGCTTTTCTGCATCATACATGTAACTAAGGAAAACATCAGGTAGCCCTAGGCCAGTTGTCATTCCTGGAGACTGTACCTCCGAGTCTCCGCAGTAGGGAGGTCGTGCTCAGACCTGGTCCTCTGCTGCCACTTGGCTTCCCTTCAACAACTTCTCAGCTGAATCTGCCACTCTAGACTCCTGCTTTCTTCTACCTGATACCTTGTAATTGGCCTGAACTTGGCTTCTTGTCTGCGCTTGGCCTCCTGGCCCAGGGCTGAGTTGTGCCCGCTGCTTGTCTGGTCCTACCGGCGTGGCAGGGTCCACAGCTGCCTCACCACCCGCAGTGCGCGCCCTCATTTTCCAAAGTCCTTCCCAACCGCTGTCCCGCGTCATCCTCATAGCAGCCAGGGAAGGGTCGGCATTCAAATCCTTTTCTGTTTGCGGTGGAGTTGCAAATCCAATAACTTTCCCCGCCACCCCATCTCACCTACTGGATAGTATGCTTTATGTTTGCAGATTCACTGTAACTGAGTTTTGGGTGGCTTACTCAGTCTCTTTTGGGAAGATGCTAATTATTTAAGATTTTTCTTTTCCCCTTCCTCAGCTCCAAGACACAGTCATGATGTCATGTAAGGGGTGTGTGGGTGTGTGGTGAGAAGGGGCTTTGGATTCAGACGATGACCTCCATGGACCCTCCCTGGTCCCTGCAGTTCAGTGTCTGGTCTGGTCCCTGGACTTGTGACTGCAGGGTGCTGATGGTCCCATTTGCCCTGTGAGTCACCGTGTGGACGCACACCAGCGGACCATTTGCCTCTTTGCCTCACCTCTGGATCTTGTCGGTCCACTGGGCCTTTTCAGATCTTTGCTTTCCCCACCAGGACACACAATTACTTCTGGACTCTCTGCTCACCACACATAGGCCAGGGGAGCCAGGAGACCAGACGCTTTGGTCTAGATAACTTCTCTCCACCGAGTGCCGTTGCAGGGCCACTCACCCCATGTCTCCACTCGGTGTCCCACAGAGGAAGTAAAGCAAAGGCCCTCTGCTTCCAGGGTTCTCCAACGTTTTTAAGGCACCGCCCCTTCCGGCGCGGCTCCTGCCTGCAAAGTGGTGGTCAGGAGTGGGTCTTCCCTCCTGTCTCTGTCTCTCTCCTCTTGCTGCAAATCTTCTCTAGGACAAAAGAGATAGCTCGACTCCTCCTTTCCCTTCTCTGTAAGCTTGCCAAGCTACAAGGTCTTCCCTCAGGTCTTATCCTGAAGCCCATCTATCCCTTGCACTTGATAATTTCCGTGGACAAAGTCAACATGGGGCTAAAACAATTTGCAGAATTGCGGAGTCTTTTGACAAAGCCTGGATTTTAGGAATATTTTCTTATTGCAAATTCAAAACCCCTGCTTTGGATATGAAAAGCTGAATATTGAAACCCTCTTTATTTTTGCATTCCAGCTATAACATAACCCTAATGCCTTGGACAGAATGAGCAAAGGTCACACACTAAGAAATGCAAAAGAGAAAAGCTCATTAATATATTATATATAAAAACATTTCCGGGCTTCCCTGGTGGCGCAGTGGTTGAGAGTCCGCCTGCCGATGCAGGGGACACGGGTTCGTGCCCCGGTCCGGGAAGATCCCACATGCCGCGGAGCGGCTGGGCCCGTGAGCCATGGCCGCTGAGCCTGCGCATCTGGAGCCTGTGCTCCGCAACGGGAGAGGCCACAGCAGTGAGAGGCCCGCGTAACACAACACAACAAAACAAAACAAAACAAACATTTCCATTACAGCATTGATTTGGAGAAAGCATATTAAGTACGGCAAAGTTCCACTAACTTGGACTGAATGGTAAAGTCAGTCTGAATTAGCAAAATGTTTAAGTTATTGACTATTCCTAAAGAAAAGTAAAGTATGTAGATAGAAAAGAAAAAAACTATTAAAGATAAGAAAGGGACAACTGTTATTGAACATTTGGATGGGCTGGGATTTACATATTTTGTGTATATACACGTAAATATATATAACATATATATGCCTATATATGTAGATATATGTGTATGTCACACATACATGTAGATATATATATTAAGTACTTTACATATGTGAACCAATTTATCTTTACAACCAATTTTACAGAGGAGGAAACAACACAGAAAGATTGACTTGCCCACTGTAGAATAGTTGGTAAGTTGTTTTGCTAGTGTAGCCTGGCTTTGGGACTCCTGATAACTTTTATAAACCTATCTTTAAAAAATAAATTATATGAAGAGACCTCTAACCAATAAATGGAAAAAATGTAATTAGTGTATTTTGTATAGGAATGATGCTCCTTGAAAATGTTTTCTTTTATTCTTCTAGTATCGGATACAAAAGTTTCCATTGTTTATTTTCTTAAGAAACATTTCATAAATTTTACAGTGAAAAGTTTAGCTACTGGTTTCCCTAGCTATGCAGAAAAGTCCACCTTAGAAGGATCTGCCTTCATGAATTTTTACTAGACGATTTTCACAGAACTAAGCATATTCATTCCTTATATTTGCCTTTTCATCTACTTTCTCTAGGTACTTTCTAATTATAAGATGTCAAAATATTTAGTCAATTCACTAAAAATATTTTAAAAACAGTCAAAGGTCCTAGATACTTAGCATCACTTAACCAAATAGCCACTTGAACTGATTGAATGGGCATAATTTAGAAAAACTCACGTTTTCAGACTCTGAGTTTAATGGTAAGATATATAGAAACAAAATTGTGCAAATTTCTTGCTGAAAATAAAAGGCTTAATATTCAATATAGGCAGAAATGTTAGACTAAGAGTGAATTTTGCAAACTGGAACTATAAAACATCAAACTTTTATAATAACAAATTATAACAAAAATAATTCAAAGTTTCCAAAACAGACAAAATGACAGCAAAAGAATGCTTTAAAAATATTTTATTAAATTTGGTGCCCAGATCTTTTATTCTCCAATAAAAGAAACCAGTGCTCCTTGGAGAAAAAGGGGACAGGGAATATACACAATGAGCCTGGGGTATCTTCTGTGCCAGAAAGTAAGGGAGGGCTTAAAATATACACCCCCTTCCACACACGCAATGTAGGGGTCTCTGACAAAGAGACATAGGAGTCAACTGAAAGAGCTCCCAAACACCAAAGCTGGAACATTTTGAGCAACAAAATAAATAACGTAGTTTTGGATTATAACCCAAAGTGTAAAATAAATAACCAGAAGTCCATACTGATATATACATGATTAAATAAATACAAACACACACACATAGAAAAAATATAGAAGAATTTTCCATAATGTATGTAGATTCCACCTAAAGGAGATGGAGAATAATCCTCTGCTCTGTGAATAGGGGCTTCGCATAGAGCCTTCCTTCCAAAGGGTACTGTAGGGAAAGAGGAAAATAAAGAGTAGGTTTATAGTAGAGAAGACTAACAAACACAACCTCAGCCGGGTAACCAAGGTGAGAAGTCATGTGTAGAGTATGTATCTTTGATGAAAATGGCATTTTGCTTCTGTGGTCTTCCTCCCCAAAGCCCTCAGACCCCAGTTGAATAATGAGAAAGACATCAGACAAATCCCAATTGGGGGACATTCTACAGAACACCTCACCGGTTGGCCTCAACACTGTAAAGGTCATCAAAAACAAGGAAAGTCTGATAAACTGTCACAGCTAAAAGGAGGCTATGGGATATGACAACTAAATGGGATCCTGGAACAGAGAAAGACATTGGGCAAGAACTAAGGGCATCTGAATAAAGTATGGATATTAGGTAATCACAGTGTATCAATATTTATTAATCATAACAAGTATACCATACTCATTTCAGATGTTAATAACAGGGGAGACTGGGTGTACTGTCTGTGTTGTCTTCACATTTTTCTGTATATCAAACTATTTTAAAATAAAAAGTTTATTTTAAAATAAAAAGTTTATTTTAAAATAAAAAGTTTATTTTAAAATAAAATAGTTTATTTTAAAATAAAATAAAAAGTTTATTTTAAAATAAAAAGTTTATTTTAAAATAAAAAGTTTATTTTAAAATAAAAGATGTTACACGTGGATATCATATTTTCAACTACTAATATTCAGGAAACACATAGGACTGAAGAACATATTAAACTATACCACAGGATACACTCAGTGAAATCTAGGCTGTAGAAAAGGTCAGGACAAATGACCCAGTTTCTTCAGCAAATAAATATAGTTTATTTTAAAATAAAATAAAAAGTTTATTTTAAAATAAAAAGTTTATTTTAAAATAAAATAGTTTATTTTAAAATAAAATAAAAAGTTTATTTTAAAATAAAAAGTTTATTTTAAAGTAAAAAGTTTATTTTAAAATAAAAGATGTTACACGTGGATATCATATTTTCAACTACTAATATTCAGGAAACACATAGGACTGAAGAACATATTAAACTATACCACAGGATACACTCAGTGAAATCTAGGCTGTAGAAAAGGTCAGGACAAATGACCCAGTTTCTTCAGCAAATAAATTGCAAGGGGGAGAAAAAAGTGAGAGTTGAAGATTAAAATAGAGTTAAGGGCTTCCCTGGTGGCGCAGTGGTTGAGAGCCCGCCTGCCAATGCAGCGGACACGGGTTCGTGCCCGGTCCGGGAAGATCCCACATGCCGCGGAGGACAAATCGCAATGTGTGGCCCTTATTTGAAATACTAAATGAAACAAACTGCAAAAATTATAATATTATAAAATAGTTGGAAATTTGAACATACACTGAATATTTGATGATATTAAGGAGTTAATTTTATTTTGGGTGTGATAATGCTATAGTGGTTATTTTTTTCCAAAATCCTTATCTTTTAGAGATACATATTGGAAAATTTAAGGATTAAATTATATGATTTCTTGAGGCTTGCTCCAAAATGATACAGGGTAGGTGAGGGTTTGTTGGGGGTAGAGGCGAAGCATAATTGACCATGAGTTGTTAATTGTTGAAGCTGGGTTAAGTGTATGGGGATTCTTACACCATATGCTTATGCACGTGTTTAAAATTTTCCGTAATAAAAAGTTAAATGAAATAAAACCTACAAAGTGAAAACAACTGTCTGATAAGCCTTACTGTATAGTACTCTATTTCTAAACAGTAAAGTGTTTTCCACCTACACATCACCAATTCTCAAAATAGCAGCTTGAAGATAGAGAGTGACATTTAAGCTGTGTCTACAGGAAGCCAAAAACCTACTGGTTGATTTGATTAATTCAGACAAAGAGCTAGTCAATTTATATAGAAGAGGAAAAAAAATCAAACCGCTCATTTTGCTGAGTTTACTGAATAGTACCTTGTATAGAGCTACGCACATAATATGTGATTAATATTTGCTGGTCAGTAGGTCAGTGAATTTAGCATGTTCTGGCACCTTTTTGGACACACGATTTGGCTGTCAACAACCAATATAAGAGAACTCAGAAACTAAGGGAAAAGGCTAGCTCTAGGCAAAACTATGGAGAAGACAATCTTTATTTTCCAAATATTCATGTGTAATGAACATCACTGTAAATGTACACAGCCTGAGTTGATGACAAGACGCAGATCATGAAACTACCATTAAATTTTTGTAAAAGTCTGCCAATTGTTATAACAATATATATTTATGCTGAATTGGTATTTCACTGATTTATCTACTATTTAATAGATTTTAAGCCTAATGTAAGGACCCTAATGTATAGGACCCTTTAAAATGTACAAAGCACTTTCATATTGCGGTGTATCATGTTACCTCATTTTGTGAATCAGACAAAAACAGGTAACATTATCTCTGTTTTTCAGGCCTAGGAAGCCTCCAAGCATTGTCAATGCCAGAACCAGAGGAATGGGGACTAGAACCCAGGTGTTCTGGCACCAGGTCCAGTGTTCTGTGTTACACTTAGCTGTTTCTCAAGGGGAAATACACAATACATTCTTGTTGCTTCCACTTCCATTACAGTGGAAAGAAAGTTGGCATGAATAAATACCTCTAATTTAGGAACACAAATAACGTTCTCTTTTTTCCAACCTCTAGTATTTAAATTGTATCAGTAAACTGGTGCTTCTTTTTAATGACTGTAATATTATAAATAGTCAATATTCTGGGCAAAGCAATGCTCCATTAATATTACATTCTGTTTGTTCAGCGATGCACAGCTGAAATCCAGAAATTAAGCTCTGTGAGGATGCTAAACACTCTTCTCAGCACTATTAGATCCTTTGATGTTGAAAAAGAATATGTATTAAGGTATATTAAAATATTATATAATAACTTTATAATGCCAATTGAATGCAAAGCTCATCATTCTGGTCCATTAATTGGCAAATGGATTTATTCTTTCACAGCGTCTTTCTCCAGGGGGATTTCAGTTCCTCCTCAATAGTTAGCCCATTTATTTAACACACGTTCACTGCTGCTTGAATCCTTTTTCCAGCCTATTTTATATGCAAAGAAAACCATTCATAATAGCTTATGTGTGACTGTTTCTTACCTCCAGCCCATGACCATTTTCATTCAAACTATTTTAAACCGTGTTTTAGAATCAGCCCATTCCTTGCCTTTGCATATATTCTCTATATTTTTTTAACTCTCCCAAATGGCTCACTTTTGTCTTCGTTTTTAATTAAAGTTTCCTCTATGGTTTCTTCCTGTGTATCCCCTTTGGAGCTAGACAGATAACTTGTTTTGCAGAGCAGTTCGTCCAGCACAAAACAAAAATACAGAAATGCGTTGCCACAAGGTTTAAGCGGATTTAATCAGAATGCAGTTTAACAGTTCAAATATTTCAAGCACCACAGAAGACCTTAACATTCTCTGCTCTCTGTTTCAGCAATATGAACAAAACAAATTGTCAAACACTGTACCAGTAGAAAATGAACGTACTTCCAAAATCACTTCCCTGATCCACTACAAACAGCTTGATCACACAGAAGAATGTGACCCACGGGGTTGCCAAAGTGTATTTTCCCACTTTATCTCATGCAGAATAATCAAACTAAGAGGATCTGAAATGTCACTTTACAGACACAAACTGAGGAAACTGGAAGAGATAAACTAGAAGAGATTTCTGAGTTGGAAAAAATGCCTGGTGGTCCATGGCAGAGGGTCAGTGTATGTACCTGGGAGATCCCAGAAACGTGGGTGCTGAGGTTTGGGGGGGTTAGAGCTTCCTGGAGCATTCCCACCAGGTAATGAAGGGCACCATCTGTATGAGTCACTTCCCTGCTTCACCAAATGTATTCCTTTTTTATTCCTACGGTAACAAATTGCCAAAAATTTCACGGCTTAAAGCAACACAAATGTATTATCTTACAGTTCTGTAGGTCAAAAGTCCAGTAAGAATCTCACTGGACTAAAATCACTGTTTCCGCAGGGCTGTGTTTGCTTTTAGAGGTCAGCACGGCAGGTCGAGTCTGACTCACAAGTCTCACTGACCCTTTGGTCATCACATCACTTTTCTCTGACCACCGATGGTAAAGGGTTTCTGCTTGGAAGGATTCTTGTCATTAGATGGGGCCCATCTGGATATTCCAGATAATTTCTTCCTTTCCACGTCTATAACCTTAACCATATTTGCAAAGTACCTTACGTATTCACAGGTTCTAGAGATTTGAACACGGATTTTGCGGGGTACGCTATCTTGCCTACTGTACCAAGTGAAGAGTAGAATGATAAAGACTTGGGGTGCAGTCTTTCTGGCTTCCATCTTTTACCTTATCCTTAGGTCTTAATGTACTGATGGATCTGGGACTACCACTATACACTCCAATATATTCCAGCCTTATTCTCTTCTTATTGTTTAGTTTTAACTCACCTGGCTTGAAAAACCATACCATTCCTTCATTATTCTCAACAATATCGGGGAGTGCAGAAAATTTATAAGAAATAAATTACTTTCTGTGTGGACTGAAAAAATACATCAATTAATTCTTAGTGAAAATCTTCCGTCTCCAAATCAGCTATCTTCTGGGGTCATCATAGGTCATAATATGTTTAACAATGGCAGCCAATTTGGATTCTTTGAATAAATAAAAATGGGTTTCTTCAGACAAAGACCTCCAGGGAATTCCCACCTCCCTTTAAGTCTGTGACCTATGTGACCTCAGGAAGACAGAGATTATTTTATTGTGTTCTTAAGTCCAAATTAATAAATGACCATTTGCCTATTAAAAATTACAGTATTTTATTTTTAAAGAACTGTGTCAGTACAAGTTTTGAAGTGGAGGATATATATATTTTGCTACATTTTATTGATGAATGGAATTAGAGTTTTTACAATATACAAACTGAAAGCAAAATCGAATTTACCTTGAAGATAATTAAACTTAAGCTTCAGGGGCTCTAATTATGAAATAGGAGTATTTGATCACATTTTCCTAAAGAGAATCACAAAAATTGCATATGTTTAAGCCCCATAAAACTTGAATCCACCACTGGCTGGAGGAGTTTTCTGTTGGAACTGCATAAGTGTTTAATAATCATAGTGTTTTCTTTAATATAAATATATTTGGTCATATTATTTTGCTGTTTTCTACATTTTAGGTGTGAAAGACTATTTGCTCACAATTTTTCATTCCTCTCCACTTTAGCCATGCTTCCTTGTAATGCAACATACTTTCTTGCCCTGCTGACTTTGTACTTGCTTTGGCCAATAGGAGGTGAGCAGACGGGAAATATGCTATGTCCCAGCAGAAAATTATGATGCCCTAGTGTGGTTTGGTTTGCCTCTATCTCTCAACTATGAGTATTGCGTGCTCCAAACAGTGACTGCTGCTTCTACCTGGGTCCGAGAAGGAGAAGGCATATAGAGCACAGCCAAGTTCAGCACAAGTCCAGTTGACCTACAGCCCTCACGATATGTGAGCAAGATATAAATGTTTGTAGTTGCACTGAGATGTGGCCATTATTTGTTATTGTAGCAAAAGCCAGAGTGATGGTCATTCTGCCTACTTTTTCATTTCACCATGTTTATCTATCTATCTATCTACCTATCTATCTATCTACCTATCTATCTACCTACCTAGCCAGCCAGCCATAGTAGTATCTTCCTGGATTTGCAACATGTATACTATACTCTTTAGTTGCCTTTCACTAGCATACTTATTGATGATTGCCAAGGACTGAATCATTAAACGCACACCTTCTCTTCCTTGGAGACCGCCTTTGTAAATGTTTTCTTCTTATCTTTCTTAAAAAGTGTATTGGCAGGTTTGCACAAGGAAGGAAGCTCTCATCACTGGGCACTTCAGATCTCAAGCCTGTGCTACATGCTCACTGCTTTCTGAAGGTGCAAAATCCATCTCTGTCTGTTTTCTTGAAGTTATTTTATAAAATATGTGAGGTTTGTTTTCTAATTATTTTTAATTATGCCCCTATAGAATTAGTGCAAATTTCTCCCACTCATTTATCTGAAAACCCCTTATGTGAAGTGAAGCTATGTCCCCTGATGGGCACTATTTACATTTTAAAGCGTCTAAACACAAATCTCTTCTGAAGATCCTCTCCAATGTGGCCAAATTAATGTCATTTCAATTTTTGCATTTCCACTAAATTTCCCTAATCAGTGATAACAGATGTTATTTGTGTGTGTGAGTTCATTAAATGGGTTATTTCCTTAAACACACAAGCTTATCAAGAAATCCATCCCTTCCCTAAAAGATGCTATGATTCTAAACTACCAACTTTTTGAATACATGAGATGTTTCACTCCTGAGGCATTGTAATATATATCTGTTGAAAAACCCATCCTTGATAGAAGGACAAGGTATCTTTGAAAATACCATGATATTCTCTTTATTTCGCAATTGATTCCATGGACCTGATTGAATGTGCATCCCAGACCTGTTTCAAACCACTCCTAAATCTAAATTGTAAAAAAAAAAGCTTTATTTAAAGAAAAAAACTTTTTAGAAGTAACCAGTTGCAGTTATGTAAAATCTTAACGCTATTTAAAACATCCCAAATTTAAGTAAAGTAAAAGAGTAAAAAAAAGTTAATACTCCATAAAGTAGATTAAAAAATAATCCAGAATATAGAAACCGCCAGAATATCTTTATGCCTTTTATTTCTGAGTTCAATTGTATTCTTACACTAAAATAAAAATGTCCATAGTATGGGAAGAAGGATTTCAAGGGAGGTTGGACCATACACTGTAGTAGGTACTCAACAAATGTTGAAAGAATAAATCAGACTGAGCTGAAGAAATGTGTCTTTTTTCAGGGGATAAGAAAATGGAAAAAGGCACTTTTGGAACGTTGCATGAATATCTAAATTTAGGTTAGTTTGATACCTATTTGGAATTGTGATAGAATACATTTAATTTGTTGCCTCTATTTTTTCTTATTTTAAGTGGAATGCTCTTTTAGCAAAGAGAACTTTTACTTCTTTTAGGCCAAGACCAGTGGCATGTACAAGGTCACCTGTGAACACTGCTGTCTGAGGTTACTTTTTTTTTTTTTTATGTTTATTTATTTGGCTGTGTCGGGTCTTAGTTGCAGCGTGCAGGCTTCTCACTAGTTGTGGAGTGCAGGCTCAGTAGTTGTGGAACACAGGCTCTCTAGTTGTGGCACGTGGGCTCTAGAGCATGCGGGCTTAGTTCCCCGATCAGGGATCGAACCCGTGTCACCTGCATTGGAAGGCAGATTCTCAACTACTGGACCACTAGGGAAGTCCCTGTCTGAGGCTACTTTTGCATTAGTGAGGAGAGTGCTCTGTAACTGACCAGGCACAGGGCACAGCTGATCAACACTGCATCCAGGCGGCAGGAGCTTCAGGGTGAATCTTAGCTCTGGAAGGCGCCAGAACACTTTGGCCAAGTACTTATTCTTTCTAAATTTCAATTTATTCACGTATAAACAAGGGATAATGATGTCCTCATCACAAGATTGCTGGAAAATTAACACAATTCTGGAATAAAGTATAGTGGGCTGAATGGTGACTCTCCACCCCCCAAAGGGATCCATGTTCTAATACCCAGAATCTGTAAATGTTACCTTATTTGGAAAAAGGGTCTTTCATATTTAGTTAAGGACTTTGAGACAAGGAGATCATGCTGGTTTGGCCAGGTGGGCCCTAAATCCAATGACAGGTGTCCTTATAAAAGAGTGAGATGACAGAAGAGGAGAAGGCCATTGGAGGCAGAGATTGGAGGAAAGCAGCCCAAATCAAGGAAGGCTGAGAGCTACCAGCAGCTGAAGGAGGCAGGGGATGCATCCTCCCCTAGAGCTTGTGGCGAGAATGCAGTCCCTCCAAAAGTTGGCCCCTTAATTTCAGATGTCTGGCCTCCAGAACTGTGAGAGGATACATTTCGGTTGTTCTAAGCAACCCAGTTTGTGGTAATTTGTTACAGCAACCATAGGAAACTAATACATAAAGTTTGTGGTACCTAATATGATTTTAATAAATATAAATTTTCTCCTTTTATTCTCAACCCCTCATCACTGAAATGTACATTTTTCAAAAAATTTTTATTGGAGTACAGTTGATTTACAATGTTGTGTTAGTTTCTCCTGTACAGCAAAGAGCTACCATATGATCCAGCAATCCCACTCCTGGGCATATATCTGGAGAAAACGATAATTTGAAAAGAAACATGCACCCTTATGTTCATTGCAGCGCTATTTACAATAGCCAGGGCATGGAAGCAACCTAAATGTCCATCAAGAGAGGAATGGATAAAGAAGATGTGGTACATATATACAGTGGAATATTACCGGCCATAAAAAAGAATGAAATGTACATTTTAAAAACGTATACAACATTCAGTGGTCTATATTTAGGGATGCTGAAGTTATTCACTTATTGAATGTTCACAATTCTATGGTTCTTAATGGTTAAAGGAACAGAATACAGGGTGGCCCTTGGAGTCTAGATATGTCAACACAAAACTAGCCCAGTGTGTGGCAGTGGGAGAGATACAGACATTAGGAGCTGAAAAAGTTATTTTAAGAGAATAGTCTCAAGCCATGTGATGCCTCTAGTCTTTCTTGCCCCTGCCCACTAAATGCCAGCAGTACCCTCCCAATCATTGTGACAACTCCAAATATCCCCCCCTTTCCAATTGCCCCCCAGCTGCTACACGAGCCTTACTGAGGCCATAGCTCTACACTTGAAGTCCAGTCAGGCCCTTCAGACTCCTCTACATCTCCTCAGAAAAATCACTCGCAGCCTTGCCCCCAAGACCTTTGTCTAAAACCCCCTACTTGGTACAAGTAGAGGAAGTTACTCCACCCCAACCTGGCCCCCGGAACCCAGCCTTTAGTATTGGCTGTCTGGCACCCCAACAAGGAGGAGCAGGATTGGAAAGGAATGTAAGAGTCAACAAAAGAGCTCAGCTTGGGCTTCCCTGGTGGCGCAGTGGTTGAGAGTCCGCCTGCTGATACAGGGGACGCGGGTTCGTGCCCCGGTCCAGGAAGATCCCACATGCCACGGAGCGGCTGGGCCTGCGCGTCCGGAGCCTGTGCTCTGCAACGGGAGAGGCCACAACAGTGAGAGGCCCGCGTACCGCAAAAAAAAATAAAAAAGAGCTCAACTTTATAAAAAAATATAATTCATATACTTGTGTATTTAAAGCTACGTATTTGGTATATTTCATGCCATCTAAAAATGTGATATGTAATGTAAATTCTCAAAAGATAGATACAATGTATCCCAAATGTTACACGTTCAATTAATATTTTTTAAGTTATACTTTTACAAATTAGTATTACAAAAGTCTTACTATTCATAATCTTTAACTCAGTGGTGCCACTTCTAGGAATCTATCATAAGTAAAAAAAATATTAAATATGGCCAAAGAACTATACACAGAAATATACATTGGAATATTGTTCTTCATAATACAAATTTAAAACAATCTAAACATCCAACAACAATTATGGTAGATCTAGATGACGGACTCATGTGTAGCAATTAAAAATAATGTTTATAAAATAGTTTTAATATTTGCTAGGCAGAGGAACTGAATAGACATTTTTTTCCAAAGTAGACATACAGGGCTTCCCTGGTGGCACAGTGGTTGAGAGTCTGCCTGCCAATGCAGGGGACACGGGTTCGTGCCCTGGTCTGGGAGGATCCCACATGCCGCGGAGCGGCTGGGCCATGGCTGCTGAGCCTGCGCGTGCAGAGCCTGTGCTCTGCAACGGGAGAGACCACAGCAGTGAGAGGCCCGCATACCGCCAAAAAAAAAAAAAGAAGGAATACAAATGACAAACAGATACATGAAAGGGAAAAGCACTAATCATCAGGGAAGTGCAAATCAAAATCACAGTGAGATTTCACATCACACCTGTTGGAATGGCTATTATAAAAAAGTTAAGAGATAACAAATGCTGGTGAGGATGTGGAGAAAAGGGAACACTGCATTGTCAGTGGGAATGCAAATTGGTGCAACTACTATGGAAAACAGTATGAACATTTCCCCAAAATTAAAAAAAAGAACTACCATGTGAACTAGCAATTCTACTTCTAGGTATATATCTGAATGAAATGAAATCACTATTTTGAAAAGATATCTGTACCTACATGTTCTTTGAAGCATTATTTACAATAGCTACAACATGGAAAAAAATATGTGTCCATCAATGGATGAATGAATAAAGAAAATGTGGTATAGATAAACAATGGAATATTATGCAGCCATAAAAAGGAAACCCTGCCATCTGTGACAACACGGATTAATCTAGACAGTACTATGCTAAGTGAAATAAGCCACACAAAGATTAATACTGTATGATCTCACTTATAAGTGAAGCCTAAAACAAAAAAAACCTCATAGATACAGAGAATAGATTGGTGGTTGCCAGAGGCATGGGGTGGGGAGTGGGATAGATGGGTGAAGGTGGTCAAAGGTAAAAACTTCCGGTTATAAGATAAATAACTTCTAGGGATGTATTGTACACCATGGTGACTATAGTTAATACTGTATTGTATGTTTTAAGGTTGCTAAGACAGTTGATCTTTAAAGTTCTCATTACAAGAAAACAATTTGTAACTATGAGAGGGGATGGATGTTAACTGAACTTGTTGTGGCAATTATTTCACAATATATACATGTTTTAAATCATTAGATTGTACACCTAAAACAAATACAATTTTGTATGTCAATTATATCTCAAACAGGAAAACTTATTCTATTTAAAAAATTGTTTATTGCCTCCAAATCAGAAAAGAAGAAATAGAATTATCTCTGTTTGCAAATGACAGGATCTTATATGTAGAAAAACCTAAAGAGTTCACCAAAAAAAAAAAAAGTTAGAATAGTGAACAAATTCAGCAAAGTTTCCAGATACAAAAATCAACACACAAAAAATCAGTTGTATTTCTATACACAAGCAATGAACAATCTGAAAAGGAATTAAGAAAGCAATTCCACTTACAATAGAATCAAAAAGAATATAATATTTAGGAATAGACCTAACCAAGGAGTTGAAGGACTTGTACAATGAAAACAATAAAGCATGGCTGAAAGAAATGAAAGAAGACATGAATAATTGAAAAGACATCCTGTAATCATGGTTTGGAAGACTTAACATTGTTAAGATGTCAATACCACCCAAAGAAATCTACAGATTCAATATAATCCCTATCAAAATCCCAATGACATTTTTTTGCAGAAATAAAAAAAAAAAATCCATCCTAAAATTTATATGGAATCTCAAATGATTTCAAACGGCTAAAACAATCTTGAAAAAGAAAAACAAAGTTGGAAGTCTCAAACTTCTTGATTCCAAAACATATTACAAAGCTACAGTAATCAAAAGAGTGTGGTACTGGCCTAAAGACACACATATAAACCAGAGGAATAGAATAGAGAGCCCAGAAATAAACCCTCATGTACATGGTCAAATAAATAATCTCTGACAAGGATGCCCAGACCATTCAATGGGACAGAAAACTTTCTCTTCAACAAATAGTGCTGGGAAAACTGGATATCCACATGCAGATAATAAAGTTAAACCCGTATCTTACACCATATATGAAAAATAACTCAAAATGGATTAAAGACCTAAACATAAGACCCCAAACTGTAAAACCCCTAGAAGAAAATGTAGGGGAAAAGCTTCACAACGTTGGATTTGGCAGTGATTTCTTGGATATGACACCAAAACCACAGGCAACAAAAGCAAAAATAGACAAGTGGGACTGCACCAAACGTTAAAATTTCTGTGCATCAGAGGACACATGAACAGAGTGAAAAGGCAACTTATGAAATGACAGAAATTATTTGCAAGTCAAATATCTGATAAGGGGTTAATATCCAGAATGTATACAGAACTCCTATAGCTCAACAACAACAAAAAAACAAATAACCCTCCCCAGAAATGGACAAAGGGCTGGAATAGTCATTTTTCTAAAAAGGGTATACAAATGGCCAACAAGGATATGAAAAAGTGCTCAACGTCACTAATCATTAGAGAAATGCAAATCAAAACCACAATGAGATATCACCTCATACCCATTAGGCTGGCTATTACCCAAAAAATCTGAAAATATTTGGTTCCTGACCACTGAAATAAATCCATTATTGCGAAATATATGAGAAAATAGTGTGTGTTGGTGAGAATATGGAGAAATCAGAACCCTTGTACACTGCTAATGGGATTGTAAAATGGTGCAATCACGAGGGAAAACAGTATGGTGGTTCTTCAAAAATTAAAAATAGAACTACCATATGATCCAACAATCCCACTTCGGGCTACATATCCAAAAGAATTGAAAGCAGAGTCTCAGAGATATTTGCACATCCATGTTCAGAGCATCTTTATTCACAATAGCCAAGAAATGGAAGCAACCCAATGTCCATCAACAGTGAATGGACAGGGACTTCCCTGACAGTCCAGTGGTTAAGACTCCATGCTTCTACTGCAGGGGGGAAGGGTTTGATCCCTGGTTGGGGAACTAAGATACTGCATGCCATGATGCATGGCCCAAAAAAAAAAAAAGAATGGACAAACAAAATGTGACATATACATGTAATGAACACTATCCAGGTTTAAAAAGGAAGTAAACTCTGCAATGTGCTAAAACATGGATAAACTTTGAGGACATTATGCTAAACAGAATAAGACAGTCACAAAAAGGCAAATATTGTATCTCTACTTACATGAGGCATTTAGAGTAGTCAAATTTGACTAGAGTAGTCAAATTCATAGAAACAGAAAGTAGAATGGTGATTACCAGGGCATAGAGGAAGGGGGGAATGGGTGTTATTGTTCAATGGGTCTAGAATTTCAGTTTTGCCAGATTACAATGTGAATATATTTAATACTAGTGAACTGTACCCTTGAAATGGTTATGTTGGAAAAACTATTTATTTTGGAAAGCCTTTAGAGTGTTTCATAGAAATGCATATAATAAAACAAGATTAAATATAGAAATAAGAGAACATGGAAAGTAGGACAGAAGAAATCTGAATAGAAAAGCATAAAATTAATCTAGAAGTGAGTTTTGTCTACAACGTGAATGTTGTAAGATGTTTGATGCTAGGCTTTTTAGCAGTTACTGCCTACAAGGCTGCTAGTTATAAGATTTCTATAATCTACAAAAATGAATTTACAGTGTCCTCTCAACTGGGTAAAAAAATTTTTATATAGATATGTATACATATCTATATATATAAAAGTTATATATATATAACTTCGGAGAGAAACATGCCAAAATGTTATAAAAGGTTAGTACTAGGTAATGGTTGTATTTTCTTTATGCTTTTATATATTTTCTGAAATTTTCACAATTGACTGATGACATAATTAGGAGAATGCTGTTGTGTATCTTGATGACTTTGGTAGAAATTTGTTAAATGCCTCAAAGGGGGAAAATGAAAAAGGGTCACATTTACAGATCTAGTGCCAGGTAAAACTGGCTGCAGAGAGAAAAGGGGAAATTGTCAAGGAGGAGGATTGTCTTCAGTGTGGTTGAAGGCCACAGGCCTTATTCTCTGTATGGAAGGGATGTATGAAGCCCTGGGTCCTTTACGGGGACGGAGTATTAGGAGAAACAGCTTCTCCTGGACCGCACTCTTGTCTCATACCCTCCTGCCATGAGTAAGGAACAGGGTGCAAGAGAAGACCTCATGCAAGTGGGGAGACAGGGCTGAGGTTCTAGCATTTTCTCCCAAGGCAAGACACACAGTTATTGTTTGCTTTTGTTTTTCTTTCTCCAGAACCCAACTTTACTCTCAGGCTGTAAGAGTCCATTAATTCAGACAAATTTGGGGTAAAGTCAAATGGAAAATTATGAAGTTCAATTTGTGATTCTGAAAAATGTTAACAGCTTTAGTGAGATACAACTTATATACCATAAAATTCACCCATTTGAGTGTACACTTAAGTGCTTTTAATGTATACTATACAAAGTCGTGCAACAATCACCATAATCTTTCATCACTCCAAAAAGAAGTCTCATATCTGTTAACAGACACTCCCCATTCTCCTCCATCCCAGCCCCTGGTAACCACTAATACACTTTCTGTCTTGAAAGATTTGTACCTGATGCACATTTCAGATAAACTGAATCGTATACTATATGGTCTTTTGTGACTGGCTTCTTTCACTAAGCATAATGTTTGTTTGAGGTTCATTCATGTTGTAGTATGTATCAGTATTTCATTCCTTTTATGGCTGAATAATATTCCATTGTATATCTATACCATATTTTATATATTATTCATGGACATTTGGATTATACCCATTTTTGGGGCTAGATTCTTAAACTGATAATAATTCTTCCTACATGGAACTTCTTTCTTTCTTTTTTTTTTTTTTTTGGAACTGATTTCTTAAAAGTTGTTCTTTATGAAAGTTTTATTGGGTGATTAACCCATTTATATTAATCAAAGACATTAAATGACTGTTATTCAGAGTTTCTAAATAGCATGAGATAATTATTAATCATCCTCTGAGATAATTATTGAACTAAGCTGATGTATAGTCTCAGTCAAGAGACTGAAACTTGACAATTCAGACAGCTCATACAGCTTAAAGTCAAACTTCCCATTTCTGTAAGGTTTTTGAATATAATGAAAATAATGCACAGATTCCCATCATTATCTCTGAGGCCATCAAGGGGCCTGGAGACAGGACATGAGGTTGGGAGTCCCTGTTTCAAATTACAGAAGAGTATAACAGGCACTTAGCTTTATTGTTTTCAATTACGTAAAGTAACAAGGTCTAATTTCCAAAGCATTGGCATAAAATGTCCCCAGGGGATTTGGTTTAATGAACAGCTAAAAGTGATCTACAATAAACATATTTGCAGTTGTATATAAATGGTGCTTTAAATGGCTTTAGAGTTTTCTTCTTAGGGAGGTGAAATCTGGTTCAGCCTATTCATATTTTTTCGTGCACAGGAGAGAATCCTCACCAGTGCAGTCTGTCCCAGTGATGGTCAGTGGTCCCCAGAACAGTGAACATGAATCCTCTCTTTCCCTGCTGCCCTTCCACACTGCTTGCTTCCACCCCAGGCAGTCGGAGGAAGGCTGATTCCAGTGATCCGATTTCAGCACATGGAAGGGGCTACTTTTCCAGGGATGGAACTATCAAAGGAGTTTAAAGGTCCAGCAATTTCAGGTAGAGTCCCTTTTCTCTGACTCCTTTTTAGCTCCTTTTTTCCCCTTCTCCAGTACTGTGTCCAGCTTCACTGCCCTGGCCCGAGAAGCAGAAGAAAGCAAAGGGAACGGCAACTCTTGAATGAATTTTTTCTTTTTTTTTTTTAACATCTTTATTGGGGTATAATTGCTTTAAGAATGAATTTTTGAAAAGAAGAGTCTGATGTTGATGAGTAGAAGGAAGGTAAAATGTCATGAAACTTAGCTATTCGAAGAGTAATGCCCTTTTTCATACTCCCCTACAAATCCAATTTGGCCTGCTTCTGTCCACAGGCTAGGTGTCCTTGATCTGGCTTTGCCTTTGTTATGATCTTCAGCAGGGTTCGGATTGCTGTATTAGTCAGCCTAACTGCTCTAACAAACAGTACCATGCCTCAGTGGTTTAATCTGATACAAATGTATTGCTTGCTCCCATCACCCGGTCTAACGAGGTTGGTAATTATTCAGGAGGAGCTCAGGCTCCTTTTATCTTGTGACACCGCCATTGTCAACACATATCCTGGTCATTGCAGAACGTGTGGCCAGGCCTGCAAGTACTGTACATTACTACCTCTTAATTTCCATCGGCCAGAACTTGCATGGCCCCAGCCTAACTGTAAAGGGGCCCAAGAGGGAAGAAAGGAAGAAATAAAGAGGGAAGAAAGTTAAATGGGCTTGGTAAAGACTTGGCAATGTCTCTGCCACACCAGCTCTTGGCTAAGTGGATGGAAGTTATTTTCTATTGCTCTCTGGAGGTCTGATTCTGATTGTCTCTGGAAGAGGTTCCTTATCACCTTTTAGTAGTAAATTCTGAGATTTGGATTTGGATTTAGTAATTAATGGGGCTTCATCTGAGGTTGGATCCCTAGATATTCCTTGTTCTGCAGGCTGAAACATCATCTCAATAACATCTAACAGTACCCAAATCAATAGAAATTCTGAGTAAGTAAAATTCAAGAGCTTTTCTGGATATACATGTTTAAGTGTATTTTATTTCATATTGTAAAGGTGGAAAGAATCCACTACTTTACTAGGGGACTCGCTCTTCCCTGATTTACCTTCTTGGAAATTTTTAATCCTTTTTTAAAATTGAAATATAGTTGACCTACAATATTACGTTAGCTTAAAGTGTACAATATGGTGATTCAACATTTAAATATATTACAAAATGATCACCATGAGTCTAGTAACCACGTGTTCCCATACAAATTTACTACAGTACCACTGATGATATTTCTTATGATGTATAATATCTCATAACATATATTTTCTAACTGGAAGTTTGTACCTCTTTTTTTTTTTTTTTTTTTTTGGGTGCG
>NW_020174553.1:1829572-1862806 GCF_003031525.2 Neophocaena asiaeorientalis asiaeorientalis
TCCCAGACCGGGGCACGAACCCGTGTCCCCTGCATCGGCAGGCGGACTCTCAACCACTGCGCCACCAGGGAAGCCCGGAAGTTTGTACCTCTTAATTCACTTCACCTCTTTTGCCCAGCCCCTCACACTCTGGCAACCCCCAGTTTGTTCTCTATATCTATGAGCTTGTTTTCATCTTCTTTTGCTTGTTTGTTTGTTATTTTTAGATTCGACATGTAAATCATGTCATATGGTGTTTGTCTTTCTCTGTCTGACTTATTTCACTTAGCATAATACCATATATATCCATCCATGTTGTTGCAAATGGAAAGATTTCATTCTTTTTATGGCTGAGTAGTATTCCATTGTGTGTGTGTGTGTATCACATCTTCTTTATCCATTCATCTATTGATGGACACTTAGGTTGCTTCAACAGCTTGGTCATTGTATATAATACTGCAATGAACATAGGGGTGCATGTATCTTCTCAAATTAGTGGTTTTGTTTTCTTTGGGTAAATACCAAGAAGTGAAATTGCTGGATCGTATGGTAGTTTTATTTTTAATTTTTGAGGAACCTCTATATGTGGATATACTCTATCATTTCCACAGTGGCTGTACCAATTTACATTCCCACCAACAGTGCAAAAGGGTCCCCTTTTCTCCACAGCCACTCCAACACTTGTTATTTCTCGTCTTTTTGATAATAGCCATTCTGACAGGTGTGAGGTGATATCTCACTGTGGTTTTGATTTGCATTTCCCAGATGATTAATGATGTTGAGCACCTTTTCCTGTGCCGGTTGGCCGTCCGAGTCTTCCTTGGAAAAATGTCTCTTCAGGCCCTCTGCCTGCTCTAGCAATATGTCACCCAGCAGCAAATAAAGTGGAACTTAGTTATACACAGTTAATTTCCCACATTCCCTTTTACTCACTAATTCAGGAAAAGCTATTTGGCCCAGTACTTACCCCATTACATTGATAATTGCTGTTTCACCTGGTTCTAAAAGGGCACACTCCCAAATTACTCTTTTAGCTCTCGGACTCTGTAAGGACATGGTTGATGGAGATACAAATGCATCAGGAACAGAGGTAATTTATTAAGACTCTCTCTTTTAAAATCAATTTATTTTATTTTGGTTGCCCGCTAAAGATGAATTACCGACTATTCTAAAACTAATGCTAATATAAAACAAGAAAATTTGAAATAAAACAGTATGGTATGTTGTTTTATTACTCTGCGACTTCCTCTGAGATTTAAAAAGCCTAATTTAACATTCATTATTTCATCCTGAAGTTCATTCAGTAGCCCCCTCTTTTTTTAAATAAATTACTTTTTAATGTATGCTTTTCATCAAAGCTACAAGAGTTGTTTCCTTTTGCTGTTCTTCTTATTAAGCCCATATTTTGAATCCAAAGTGGTCATTGACTTGCCATGTTTGAGGAATTTTCACAACTCAATGTCATTAATAAAAGTTAGGTGGCTTTTTGGCGGAATGGCTAATGTTTGTTATCAATGACGATAATAATGATGATGATGCTTTTCTCATAGAGTGTATTCAGCTAGCTTTTTCTGGACATTATAATCATTCATTTTCACATTGACAACCTTGCTGAATTTGACATGTTGACAACCTTGCATCCTTTCTCATCAAAGAATTGCAGGATGCCACATAGAAGAGAGGAAGGATATATTTTAGAACCAGGTAGACTCTGATGAGATTCTTTCCACCAATTTTATTAACAACTTTGGGCAAGGATTATTCCTAAATTCCTTTTTCTTTATCTGTAAAACAAGAGCAAGCTTCTCCTTAGATTCATTATGAAGATTAAAGGTCAGAATGTATACAAAATGCTTAGCACAGTGGCTGGCACTGCAAATCTATAAGCTGCTGTGTGTGACCACAGACAAGGTGTGTTAGTTTCCTCACTAAAACTTCTTTCCACAATATTAGGACAAGGTGTAGAACATGTGTATAGCTATTATTCTTTGCAAATAGTCAACTTTCCTTGAACCAGAGTATTCGGCTAACATAGTACTTCCAAAATATGACAAATAACAAAGGATTACTGTACTTATTTCATAAGTCTCTCAATGTTTCTCAATTACAAAAGATTAAAAGGGAACAAAACAAAGCTTAAATAAAAATGGCTATAGGCCTAAATGCCATAGAATCAGTTCATGAATTGCATTGTTGCATTAAAAAAAAAGAGAATTTTTTGTTGAGCACCTGTCTATTTTAATCACCAAAACATGGGAGATTAAATCTGTATACTTTGCTTCTGAGCCCAGAATCTAAATTTACTCCACTGATGGTTTTCATGATGTTTCTAGACAGGAAATACAAATTCTTCATAAAAGTATTAAATATTCTTACAGTTTTTCCTGGAATGTTTTATGTTTACAAATGTGATTTGAATTATAAGTGTCTAGGGCTTTGCAAAGCCTAAGGCAGAGGGCCATTGGTGGGAATTGTGCCATTGACATTTTGTGCAACGATCATTTGTAGATGCTCAGGACTGTGTTTTCTTCTTGGTCTGCAAAGACGTTGGGAGTTGTGAAGAGTCAAGTGTTGAGAGCTGTGAGTGTACTAGGCACTTTGGTTATCAAAGCCAAGACCCCTGTTCTGGTCCAAACAGCTGACTGTGTCTTGGAAGTCAAGGAGGTAGTTTTCTTTCAAACAGCCAGGGCCTCTTGTCCTGTTAGGATGCGACCCACCCAACCTCAGGGAATACAGATCCTAACCCCTCAGAACTGTCCTCGGTCTGTTTTTATTGTGACCAGGCTCATCTATGCTCTGCCAAATAAACAAGTCCTGCCCCCTTCTGACAGTGCTGAGGTTTATGACGCTGGCATCTCTCAACTTCAACTTCGGGTGTGACCTAGAAATATCCCAGCCCAAGCTCTACCCCTCAAGGCTAGAGTATCTGACACAAAAGATTACACCACAGAAATTAAGAGTAGATGATGAGTAAAATCCTCTTTTTATGGAAAAAAATGATCTTTTATTGCTTTTTTGACATCCCCCAATTTTTAAAAAACTATTGAGATGTAATTTACATACCATAAAATATACTCATTTTAAGTGTACAATGATTTTGGGGGGCTGATTTACCCAGTTTTGTAACCATTGCTAAAATCCAGTTTTAGAACATTTGGGATTGTTCGTTGTTAGTATATAGAACTACAATTGATTTTTATATATGATCTTGCATCCTAAGATCTTACTGAGTTTATTTTTTCTCCTTAGTTCTAACAGTTTTGTGTGTGTGTTTGTTTGTTTCCTTTAGGATTTTCTACATAGAGGATCCTGTTGCCTGTGACTAAAGACAGTTTTATTTCTCCCTCAATTTTTAATCCAACCATAGATATCCAATCTGGTCTCTTCATGGGAAGGGGATGCTGGGAGGAGGTACCGATCTTGGCCCATACAAGGGTGTGTGGCAAGTGGTAAAAGCCAAGAACCTAGGGCTTCCCTCGTGGCGCAGTGGTTGAGAGTCTGCCTGCCGATGTAGGGGACGCGGGTTCGTGCCCCAGTCCGGGAAGATCCCAGCGGAGCAGCTGGGCCCGTGAGCCATGGCCGCTGAGCCTGTAGGCCTGCGTACCACACACACACACAAAAAACCAAGAACCTATTCTTTGGTTTCAGGAATAGGCTACCTCTTCACAGTTATTTATTGATAGCTGTGGTTATTTATCAAAGTTAATGAGGATGTTTTCCTCCTTAGGTTGAAAAAGAAAGGAAATGCAAGACTGGCAATTCAAATACCTTTCAGTGGCATTTACGGATATAACCTGTCTGGTATGGATATAACCTGTATGTTATGTAGTAGAATTTCTGCTGGGTGTTCATCACCATTACTTCTTACCCAACTGGATAGTGAAAGAATCACTCACCCCCCACAAAACCGTCTCCTTTCTTTTTCTTCATAATTTCTCAATAGCACTTGAAAACTTCATCAACTCCCTTTAATTTCATGTCCATTACTAATTTATTGCTAAATCTCACTCCTTCTTTCTTACCATATTGCCACTAAGCTTATCACGTTCAATTGTTCCTCTCCGTCTTTCTCCTTGACCACCTAGAAAGCCAACGATATTTTCTCCATTATTAAAGCTACTCAATATTCTTCCAGATAAAATAACCATCCATACATTTAACACTTCCCACCTCGATTAATGTAAACTTCTCCAGTTGGCCTTACTTATAAATCACTTCCATTCACCAAAAATTATTTTCCGTCTTTGTTCTTATAAGAACATACCTTTACCGGCCCCCCCTTTTGTTAATTCCACTCCCATGATCTTCATTATCTTGTGAATGTAGTTTGTCTGGTACGTGTGTCTCTTGCAATCTGACTTGGCTAATGTTTTAAGTTTTCAGGTGCAAAGGAGCCAAATCTTTTTGCTCCTGTGTAGCTATCCTCCTGAAATCGTTGCTCTCTGTGTAGCTATCCTCCTGAAATCGTTGCTCTCTGTGTAGCTATCCTCCTGAAATCGTTGCTCTCTGTCCATTTCAGAGAGTAGCATCACACATTCACGAATTTACCAAACCCGAGGCTTGGAAGCCAGGGGATGTGTTCTGTCTTGGTCGTCTGTGTACCCGGGCACTTAGCACAGGTGCCGGTACGGAGATGCCACACCTTCCACCTGATGACCTGCTGGGGTCTGGGGACAGAAAGAGGAGGGAGAAGCTGCCTAGGGCAGTGTGAAAAGGACAACTAATGGGTCACTGTGTTGAGTGCCAAGATGGAGGCACCAACGAACTCCCGGGGAAGCTCAGAGAAAAGACCTGCCTGGGAGGGTTAGCAAAGGTTTCAGGAAGAACGCGCCGTGGGAATGGGGCCTTAAAGGAGTTTTTGCCAGAAGGGGATCTAAGCAGAACAGTCCCCTCAGCTATCGAAGCAAATTTAAAAACAGCAGCCTAATAAGAGCGAACATTCTGGGTTCTAGGCCTGTCTCTGGTATTTTACAGTCATGTGATCATGGGCATGTCACTTATCTGTGTTCCAATTTCCTATCTTTTAAATGAGAATGACCCTAATGACATCCCTCTCAAAACTTCTGCGAGGATCATATGAACCCATGCCTGTGCAAACTCACTTGTAAATTCTAAAACACTATATGGAAATTGTTTAAGTGTGATTTTTGGCTGCACCAAAAATCACATATGGGACCCTAGTTCCCCGACCAGGGATTGAACCCAGACCCCCTGCATTTGAAGCTCAGTGTCTTAACCACTGGACCACTAGGGAATTCCCCTGCTGTACATATGGTGTGAAAGCTTCTTTTCCCTGTTTGAAAGCCAACAGATAATAGCTATGGTTACAAATGATTTTAATAATTTACAATGTGTATTATTATATAGCGTATGTAATTAAGATGATCATGATTTTAAAAATCAAACTGCAGGGGGAGAAAAGCACATTATTTAGAATTATGGAAGCAAATATGAGAGGAAATACCTGAGACTATATGCCTTTGGGGAGAGGGCTTTGGGTAATGTGTAGCACGGAACTGTTAAGACTACTCGTCTTTTCAGACAGAGAAAGACAAATATATGATATCACTTTTATATGGAATCTAAAAAAATGATACAAACGGACTTATTTACAAAACAGAAATAGACTCATAGACGTAGAAAACAAACTTGTGCTTACCAAAGGGGACATCGGTGTTAGGGGGTTGGGGGGATGGGGAGGGATAAATTAGGAGTTTGGACTTAACATACACGCTACTGTATATAAAATATATAAACAACAAGGACCTGCTGTAGAGCACAGGGAACTCTACTCACTATCTTGTAATAACTTATAACGGAAAAGAATCTGAAAAAGGATATGTATATGTTTATATATATATATAAAAATATATACATATATATGTAGAGCTGAATCACTCCGCTGTACACCTGAAACTAACACAACATTGTAAACTATACTTCAATAAAAAAATCTATTATTTTTAAAAAAAGCGACTGACTTTTAAAACATTTGATTAAAAACAACAAAGTAAATTAAAATTTAAAAGTTAGAGTGGAGAAACAGAGAAAGAAGTTTATCTGTGATCTCAAGCCTGCCATTCCATCCTAACCCCAAAGAAGAACACAGACTCCACCCCTTGGGGCCTGACCTCACACCCAGACTCCCACCCTGACTTCACAGGGGAGGTGACCGAGGCCCTAGCATGGTATTTCTCAGTGTTGGCTGTACTCTGCTCTCAGAGGGTATGGAGTCATTATTAGTTGTCACAATGACCAGAGTGCGGGGGGTTGGGGGGAGGGGGGTGGTCTAGAGGGATGACTGGCATTTCCTGGGCAGGAACCAGGGATGACAGACATCCTGCAATGTGTGACAGTCCCGCACAACATAGCATCGTCCCGCATCTCTCACGATGTGCACATGTCCGCCTGGACATTCATGTAGATTTAAAAAAAAAAAAATCCTGTTTATAAGTTCTAAGCCTAGAATCTAACTCTGTTTTAACATATGCACAATGAGTATTCTGAATACTTTTTGCACGATTTTAAACACTGTCCTTAGCTTGAAACTTTAACAAGCATTGTGCGCCATTTCAGGAAATCACATGGCCAACAGCAACGCCATTTATAGTGTCTGAGTCTCCAATGCAAATGCAGCTGTTGCCTCACTGTGGTTCCATGCTCCCATATAAACATATTTATCTCCCATTTTAAAGTCTCAAATGTAAAGGAAATATGTTAACTCACTGAATATGTCTTACGTTTCTTAGACCTGAACTTATTTTATGCATCTACCTGTCTTCTTGTGAAGTCACTCCCAAACATTTACATACTGAAATACATAGTTTATTATAAATTGCTTTGATTTAAATTCTTTATTTTATGGTTAGAGCAGTCTATTGAGGTTTTTTACAACTGAGGTATAATTGACATACAGTATTAGTTTCAGGTACACAACATAACAATTCTGTATTTGTATTCATTGCGACATGGTCACCACAATAAGTCTAGTTAATGTCCTTCACCATATACACAGTCACGGACATGTTTTTTTTTTTTTTTTCTCGTGACGAGGACTTTTAAGATCTACCCTCTTCGAAACTTTCAAATATGCAATATACTATAATTAACTATAGTCACAATACTGTACACAATATTCCCATGATTTACTTTTTTAATAGCTGGCTGGAAGACTGTACATTTTGACTCCTTGGCCCATCCACACACACACACACACACACACACACACACACACTGCAACCACCAATCTGTTCTGTTCTCTGTATCTATGACCTTGGTTTTTCTTCTTGTTGTTGCTTGTTTTTTAGATTCCACATATAAGTGAGATCATATGGTATCCGTCTTTCTCTGTCTGACTTATTTCACTTAGCATAATAGCCTCCAAGTCCATCCACGCTGTCACAAATGGCAAGATTTCATTCTTTTTATGGCTGACTAGTATTCCATTCCAATATACCACATCTTCTTTATCCATTCATCCATCAATGGACACTTATCTTGGCTATTGTAAATAATGCTGCAATGAACACGATAATGATGCATGTATCTTTTCAAGATATTGTTTTTGTTTCCTTCAGATAAATACCTAGAAGTAGAAATGCGGGAACACATGGTAGTTCAATTTTTAATTTTTTTTTTTTTTTTTTTTTTTTGGGGACAATTCCCACCAACGATGTTAAGCTTTGAATGCCTGTAGGCATGTTATATTGTCTAGGAGCTTTAGTTTGGTAAAAGGAATGTTAAAAAATATTTGTTATACAAAGCGGGTGGGTCTGATAGGGTTGAATACAACTATTCAACTGAAGGCCTGAAAGTTCTTTGTGTTAGACCTGGGTCCCTCCTGCCACGGCTTAATGCCATTTTCCATTTTCAGTCTTCTTTCCTCTCCCTTTGGAGCTGGAAAAGAACTCCTGAAAACGACCTTAAAATTTTCTTTCTTTTTTTATGTCCCAAAGTGTAAATGATGTAATATCTTATGCTCACTAGGTTTGGCATTACAAAGGCTTTTTGGGTATAAATATAATTTCACATGGCTCAAAGTTCAAAATCCACATTCCTGTGGAATCAGCCAAAAGATGGCAGCAGATTTTCTTCAGTCTTTTCACTGCAGCCTGTCTTGAGTGTCCCTGACCAGCTGCGGGAGGGTTCCTGCTTCGTGATCTGGGGGGCCTCATGTGTCTCCACCTCCAGAGCTGGGCCAGCTGCACTGTGCATTCTGCCCTTCGCACTGCTAATTCACCAAGCTAATTAGGCTAGTTAAGGGTCCATAAAGGCAGAAATCTGGTGGAGTTTTAGTCTCATTCATTTCTTTCAGAAAAATTTGCAAGGAAGCTCCTGTCAGCTTTTGGAACGGGAACAGAATCTCACAGGCCTTGGCATGAGAAACCGTTGAAGGCGCCAACCTTCCAGGCCAAAGATTCTAGTCACAAAGAGTCCCAATTCAACTTTTTCCCTTGAGGCGAACTTCAAAGTATGCAGGAATCAAAAACTCATATAATGAAAATAAACCCAGGGATAACACACTTAGCTAAGACTTGCTGGAAACACATTTCTCTCACTGTACCTCAATTCTCTCTGCCTACAGAACTGCCTCATGGCACCTAATTACTTATAAGAAAGACAAAGGCAGCTTTTCTGATGGTCACTCACTTTATTCCACTTGCGCCTGCAAAGTTTCTTGTGTTTAAAATTTTTTATTAAATGAAGTTATATAGCTTACTACGTGCCTGGCACTGTTCTAAGCACTTTAAAGATATTAATTTAATCCTCATAACAGTCCAATGAGATTGACACTTTTATTATTCTTATTATATAGATGAGGAAACCTGTATACACCATTTCCTATTTTCCTTTGGTGGTTGTTTTTTCTTTCTTTCTTTCTTTTTGTGTGGGGGGGTGGTGGTTTCTTCTATATCCTACATGAGGTTTTAGGACTATGCCTAATTATGTTCTGGAACCAATTTTTTTTAATCGTTGAGAAAAATTGGAAAATGAGGATAGTACAGATCAGAGCAAAGCATTATCTCAAAACACAATGTTTGAAGTTGTGGGGGTGTTTTTTTTGATTTTCTTCTGTTTTTTTAGGTGAAATATAAGCCACGTAAGGAATTCCACAGAAGAGCCCAAACTAAAACGTCTTAGAGATTCTTTCGGCCACTAGGCTCACGTTAGCAGAATAAAGCAGCACCAGAGGTTTAATCTCTTGGATTTCTCTTGTTTTTATGTGCTCTTGGCATTGCCCAATTTTCCTCCCACGAGTAAATCACTTACCTCCAGGCTTTTTGGGGGGATGGCCAGGGAAGAATAGCACCGTCACAACCTGTGTCAGGGCATTGCTCACACATCAACGCACATATTCAAAGAGCAAATGCCCAACTTCATGACTACTGCAGAGGGTCATTCACACTTTTTGCTTGCATCTATATAGTACCATCTATCTGGAAGCTTTCGTGATGATTTGATTAAAATTAATGCACATCCAGCTATTTGGTTTACAAGATTACCAACATGCTTGCAAAGTCTTGACATTTGTGGCCTGTTAAAATTAAACCTTTCCTATTGAAGTGTTTTGAATTCTGCAAAAGAAGAGTATTCAGAGCTTGTTGGATAGATCTTCTTCCCTCATATAATTTCTTTAGGTTATTGAAATTTTTACCATCCTGATTTTTGAATTCTGAAGCACATGCCATTTTGATTTGGATTATTGTCAACCAGCAATTAGTAGAGAGAGGTGCGGGACTGCTCTCTCTTTTAAAGCATTTTTTCCATGCCACTGACATTTTATAGCAAGCCTCCTATTAACTGGGATGGTTAGAGAATGTGGAGGTCTTGTTACTTGGACAACGGAAAAGTTTATGAGAAAGCCCATTCTGTTAGAACTCTTTACAAAATTAATTAGTCCACTTAATGACCTTAGAAAACAAAGTGTGTAGTATCAAACACCACTGAATCTTTCTTTCAGGGGTTGGTGTCTTGTTTTGCCTCAGGGTCTTCATTCTGAAGGTCCATTATTATTGTACAGAACTGCAGTTAGAGAATGGAGGAGACAGGACCCAACTTGGATCTACCGACTTGGGAATTCTTTTCAGAATTCTGGAATTATATCCCTGAGATAATAAGCTTGTTTCCTTATCAGCAAGATGCACAAACTCTGGTGCAGCCTGGCAAGGATTAAATGCTTAGTTTCACCATTTTACTCACTGTGTAACCTTGGGCAAGAGAGTTATCTGTTCCTAAGTTTTTCTAATCTATAAAATAGGCAAATGGTTGTGCCTATCACAACTCATTAATGCTCATGTTAGGAGTAATAAATATTCACACAAAAATACAAAGGAGAATGCCTGTGCCCTAGGTAGCCAAACTGCAAAGTCTAAGGGCACGGTCCCCAGGACTATCTTCACTTCCGACACCAACCTCACCTCCGAACAACTGCGGGTTCAGGGGGTTCTCAAAGCCAACCCCAGGTTTGGTAATGGGACAGACTTCACTTAAGTCAATTATACTCATGGTTACAGTTTATGACAGGAAAGGGTTACAAATTAGAACCTGCTAAAGGAAGAGTCACATATGGAAGAGTCTAGGAGGGTTCCAAAGGCAAAGCTTTCATTCTTCTCAGGAAGCATTGAAGTCCCGGTACTGATGTCTGACACTACACAGGGAGTATTACTAGGCTGAGGTGTTCACCAGGGCTTTGGTGTACAGAGTTCTTATTGGGGCTTCATTATATAGGCATGTTTGATGGATTGATTGCCCGTGTGCTGGAACTTGGTCTCCAGTCTCCCCACCCCCAATTTGGACTGAAACCACATGGCCCAGGGGCCCATCCTGAATAACAAAGATACTCCTACCACTTGGGAAATTTCAAGGGTTTAAAGGTTCCCCCTCAGGAGCTGGAGACAAAGGCAGGGAGTTAAGTACTCTCTGAATATGTATGATTATTATTACAATATAAGGAACACCTGTATTCCCACCACTAGATCCAATAATTAACGTTTCGCCATATTTGTAGTATCTGTGTAGATAAATATATGTGTACAAATGGATGTATATACATGTATGATATATACATTATATATGTTAAATATACATTATTATGTATACATATACATTATATGTATAAAAATACACTATATATAATACTTATTTTCCAACAATTCAGATCTAGATCTGGATCTATTTCTAGATCTGAATTGTTTGAAAGTAAGTTGTAGCTCTTACAAACCTTCATCCCTAAAGAAAAACTTTAGTACATGTTTTCTAAGAGTAACTGCAATACCATATTTCACCTTAGAAAACTAACTATAGTTCCCTCTGCAACATCCAGCCTACATTCTACTTAAAGGGAAAATATGAGTGAGGTGAGGAATCCAGTTAGTTGTCAGGCGCTTTTTCCCTGAACTGCACTCTCATTCTGTCTTGCCCCTGTGGAACACTCTCCGGTGGCTCTATGTTTCAAGGCTAAGCACTGGTGACCACCATGCAAGGCCTCTCTGACGGTGTGGACGTCACGTTCCCAGCCTACAATAGCACATTCCCACAAACACTGACATAACGTTTCCCGAGTGCCTACTGTGTACCAGGCCCTGCCCAGTTCCCGCTGCTTCCCACAAGCAACCCTCCTCTCCAGTCATGGTGTCTTCCCATCTTCCCACACATACTGCGCACATTGATAGCTGAGAGGAGCCAACCTCTCACTGAGGCCTTTAGAAGTCCCTTGGGGCACTAGTCTTCAAATTGTGTCCCATGGGTTCAGCCAACGAGCCTTAGGAGCTGCCCAAAGAGGCGAGGTGATGGCCACGAGGGTGGGTCATACCCCTCTTGCAGTTGCCTCCACCACCGTCAAAAAAGAATTACTGGTATCCTATTGCTTTGAAAAATGGTTTAAAAAGCCACTAATCAAATCTGACCTATCATTTTACAGAAGAAATGGAAGCAGGAGACAGTGAATCTATTTGCTCAGGTATCCAAAACATGGTTTTGGGAGATGAATCTACTCCAGGTATATCTGACCACACATACTTCCCTCCAGCCTTTAAAAAGATTGTTCCCTGTCTGACAAGTCCTCCTGCTACTCTTGGACTCATCCAGACCTCCTTCAAACATTGGGAGCATATGTGCTTTCTCCACTGTAATCCTTCCACAGATGCTCAAAATGGTTCCCTGCTCTCGTCTCCTAGAGCCTTTTTAGACTGAACTGCACACGTTTAATACTTGATTTTTTACTCTGGAGTCTCTTCTTTTATGCATTTTAGTTTTGCTTCCCTTCAAAGTCAGTAGTACTTTCACAGAGTTGGCTAAACAACTTGGACTTTTAATTTAGTTCACCTAAACATGTAATAAACATTCACTGAGTAACTCCTATGCACCAGGCACAAGAATATAAGAATGCTTTGGAGAATAGATGAAGGACTTGCCTCTAGAGGCTCAAATTCTACTTGAAGAAACAGACAAGGGAACATGATATTACACTACCGGACAGAATGGAATCAGTATAAAATACAGGTCAAGAAGGTGCTCTAAGAATGCAAGAGGCAAAGCAACTCATTGTGACAGAAAAGATCAGTCAAATGTCCATTTGTTTCTCTCCATCATGGGTACAGTAGAGCTACTCACTAGCTATTGATTAACTGAGGATTTTATACAATTTGATGAATCAGTATTCAATTCACTGTAAAAAAAAAAAAACCACCAAAAACCAAAAAAACAACCTAGAAGTTCATATGGCCAAAGGCCTGTCTGGAACCATAAGAATGAAGCCCCAAATTACATCTCTTCTTGGGATTGTTATCAATTCTTTAGCAAAGTACTAGAACACAGTAGCTGCTCAACAGTCACTGGTTAAATGCAGTTCACGGGGGCTTTGTATATGCTAAGTAAACCAGTTTTTAAGAGTATCGTTCATTATCAATTACTCAAGTTGAGTTCCACCAGAAAGAATGAATGCAGGGACTTCCTTGGTGATGCAGTGGTTAAGAATCTGCCTTCCAGTGCAGGGGACATGGGCTCGATCCCTGGTCCGGGAAGATCCCACATGCCGTGGAGCAACTAAGCCTGTGTGCCACAACTACTGAGCCTGCACTCTAGAGCCCACGAGCCACAACTACTAAGCCCGAGTGCCACAACTACTGAAGCCCGCGTGCCTAGAGTCCGTGCTCTGCAACAAGAGAAGCCACCACAATGAGAAGCCCGCACACCACAACGAAGAATAGCCCCTGCTCACTGCAACTAGAGAAAGCCCATACGAGCAACGAAGACCCAATGCAGCCAAAAAAAAAAAAAATTAAATTAAAAAAATCAATGTACTTAATAGCAGCAACAAAGAAAAAATTTAAAAAACAAACAAAACAGAACAAAAAGAATGAATGCACATTGTCAAATTTTACCTTATCCTGATTTAGATCCTACTACGAGAAGACCTTAAAAATTTCACAGGAAAAAAAAAGCAATTCTTCTGGAATTCAAAGGAGACTTGGCTCTAAGAACAAAACTACATAAGATACCTATAAAGGTCAGTCCTGTCTCTGAGGCTTCCTTCCTCCCATCCTCCACTCTCCCCAAATTCTGTTTTACCTTTCAAGTCACTCCAATTCCGCAGGTCATTTGTGTGACAGACTGGAGTCTTCTAGTCCTAAAAGACATCCGTGGAAGAGCCACAGGAAGTACTCAAGACCAATTATTTCCTGGAAGTACAACTAAACATTTATGCCAAGCCCAAAGAGTCATTTTTCACAGGCACTCTACAGCAACCAGGTAAATAATATTTAAAAAATGCTATTCAATAAGTTAACTTACTTAGTTTTATGTGTTTGTGGCTAAAATCTGTTCTCAACATGAAATCCATTAGAGTAATTATATTCAGGTTTTACTGTGGAAAATGTTAGGGTTTGGTAATGGCTCTTATAAATACACATTTATTTGTGTTACTAAGTAACTAATAATGTTGGCTTCCCCGCTAGACTCTAAGCTCCGTAAGAGTAGGACACTGACCTTCTCACCACTGCATCCCCAATGCCTGGCAAAATGCCCAGCATTTAGACGTTCAGGATATTTTTGATGAATACATGAATGTGGAAGACAGACTTTGGTGCAATCCTGAAGTGTTCTTTGCCCTGCGAACATAGTTATTACGGGTCAGGATGAACACACAGAAGATACACTAATCAAATGTTCACAAGGGGGAAAAACTAAGGATAAGGATTGGTTGAACTATGTGAAACTGCTGTTTTTGAAGGTCCAAAGAGAAAATAAGATAGGCATTTCACATAGCTCAGCGTAATGTGACTGCTTTGAAACTCTTCTCTCATTTCTCAACCAGCCTGAATTTATGAGACTAATTTAAATACATTACATTTTTAAAAGAGATCTATGTCTTATCTTTATAGATGAGTTTGAGAAACCAAGGTGTTTCCAAGGGGATGTGACAGATGTCTTCAAACGTTTGAAGGATCACTAGATGAAGAATCAGTTCTATATGTGCCCGATCCCAGGAGACCTGGCGTCAATAGTTGGCAGCTACGAGGATACAGTTCTCAGCTCAAAAATAAGAAAGTACTTTGTAACTCTCAGGGCTGTTTGGGTGATAACTTCATGACTGGAGGAATTCAATAAGTCTGAGAAACTGTTCGTCCTGTTGTAAAGGGGAATCTAAACTCCCTCTGAGGGCAACAAGATGACCTCAGGGGTTCTTCCATCTTCAGAGTTGACGACTTGGCTTCAAGGAACTCAGTGAGACCCGTCAACCTAGGTCCAGGTGTATTTATCTCTAAATGAATATTCCCTGTTCAATTATTAAGTAATTTGTGATCTAGAAAGAAAGGTATTATAGAACAAGGTGTAATTTTTCTAGAAAAGTGAAGTTGGGTCTAAATTGAAAGTAAATACTTGAGTACACAGGTCGAACTAGTATTGTCCTAAGCATAGTACCACAACCAACAGAAAGATGTTCTTAAAATTATGGTATTGGTGTTTTAAAAGGCTTTAGCTTTAAATACAAACTAAACAAAATAAAGATGGTTTAATTTTTGCATTAATTCCAAGGAATACGAGCGTGAATTGCGATTTATTTGTTTGGGTTACACTGTCCAATTCGCTTAATTTGGAGACAAATAGAGCAATGGTATAGCCCTGAGCTTGGTTCTTCCCTGTTTATTGAAGACCATACTCAGTTCAACAAATATTTATTGTGTCTCTACTATGTATCACAAAGGTGAATGCGACAATGCTTACTGCCCTCTAGGGGCTAACATCTCACCTGCTCCATGGTTTGACTCAATACTTCCTGAATGCTTATTTTGCACCGTTTAACACTTTCAACACCCCATAAAGTAAGTACTGTTTTTATTCTCATTTATAGATGAGAACTCTAAGATATGCAGAGTATAGGCTAAGTAATCTGTCCATGGTCATACAGCCAGTAAGAAACAAAGAAAGGATTTGAACCTAGGCAGCATGGTTTCAGTTTACAAGCTTAACCATTATATTATATTGCCTTTGACATGAAGCACAATCTTTCTTTTGCACAAAGGAGACTCACTGACCCAAGACTGACTGCCTATGACAGACATACATGATCTATATACGCAAGGCCTACAAGGCCTGTTTGTATTCATCCAATTTCAATTCACCTGGCATTTATGGAAAACCTACTGCACTTCAGGCACGACACTACGTGATTCCACAGTGACTATCTCATTCAACCCTAACAGCTTTGTCAAACAGATATTATCTCTATTTTAATGATGAGAAACAGAGGCAGAAGTTAAATGACCTTACTGGGTTCACACAATTAGTGACAAATGGGGCTGAGATGTAAACCCAGGCCTCCTGATTCTAAGTCTTGTGCTTTCAGTAGCTTTGTAAATGTCATTTTTAAAAGTGTACAAGTCAGTGGTTTTTAGTATAGTTACAAGGATGTACAACCATCACCAATAATTCCAGAACCTTTTCATTATCCCCTCAGAAGAAACTCAGTTCCCAGTAACGGTCACTTCCCACTCTCCCCTCCCCCTACCTACTGGCCACCATGAATCTACTTTCTGCCATTATGAATTTGCCAATTTTGGACATTATCTATGCATGTAATCATATAATAAGTGGTTTTTGTGACTGCCTTCTTTTACTTCAAGTTTCATCCTTGTGGTATGAATATACATAGGTATGTTCATCCTATGTGTCAGTACTTCATTCTTTTTTATGTCTGAATAATATTCCACTGTGATGTACTACATTTTGTTTATCCATTCGTCAGTGAATGGACATCTGGACTGTTTCCACTTTTGGGAAAATAAAAAATACTGCTGTAAACATTCATGCACAAGCTTTTGAGTGAGTAAGTTTTCAATTCTCTTGAGTATATACCTAGGAGTAGAATTGCTGGTTCATTTGGTAACTCTGTTTAACTTTTTGAGGAGTTTCCAAACTGTTCTCCAAAGATGCTGCACCATTTTCTCACCAGCAGTAAGTGAAGGTTGCCATTTCTCCATGTCCTCTCCAACACTTATTTTCCATTTTTTTAAAATAGTCATCGTAATGAGTGTAAAGTGTTGTCTCTTTATGGGTTGGATTTGCATTTCCCTAATGACTAATAATTTTCAGCATCCTTTCATTTGTATATTGACTATTGATATATGTTTCTGGAGAAAAGTCTATTCAAATCCTTTGCCCATTTAAAATTTTTAATTGTTTATTGTTGGATTGTAAGAGTTCCTTATATGTTCTGGATACTAGGCCCTTATCAGATTTTGCAAGTATTTTCCCCCATTCTGCAGATTGCCCTTTACTTTCTTGAAGTTTTTAATCTGATGTCCAATTTATCTATTTTTTATTTGGTTGCTTGTGCTTTTGGTGTCACACCTAAGAAACCACTGCCTAATTCAAGATCATGAAGTTCTAAAACTGGGCTTTCACTTTCTTCTCTCTCACAAGGGAGAGATATATAATCACAAGTTCCCTTTGCAGTTTTAAAAGAGCCTGACCCTCTATTTGGCATTGGAAAAACAGGCTTATTTTTACCGAGGCATAGGAACATTAGATTAAAATAATTACAGAATTCACAAATTTTCTCCCAAATTAATTTATGAAAAGTGACATTAAATAAATTGTGCCTATTTATTATTATCTTAATCATTATAATTATTGCAAGATATTTATATCAATGTTCTGAAAAAAACAATAGAAAATAATAATGGAAGTTTAGAACTCACGATTAAGAGAGAAGCGTTCGAAGAAGAGAGACGTTAGCATAGGTGACAGCTAAATGTTGAGGTGGCCTCCCTGTGCCTGCTGGGATTGGCAACCTGAGGGACAATACTTGTACCTCTAGCTAAGAGTAACATCTTCTAAAATTTGGGGACAGGGAAAAAAATCGTTTCATAACCTTGTTTCAAACTCCTTAATTATGTAAATGTACATTCAAGACTTTATGAAACAGTTCACCTACCGTTGGGCCAATGTATCTTGACTTTATTTCAAGCTATCTTTTCACAGAACGTAAAAGTGAGAATTTCAGAATCACTTGCTTCTCAAAGCCCACTCTTTTCTTTTTTTTAATTTTTATTTTATATTGGAGTAGAGTTGATTAACAATGATGTGTTAGTTACAGGTATACAGCAAAGTGATTCAGTATTGGATACAAGTATCCATTCTTTCTCCAATTCTTTTCCCATTTAGGTTATTACAGAATATTGACCCAAGCTCCCTGTGTTATACAGTAGGTCCTTGTTGGTTATCGTTTTATTTATTTTTTATTATTTATTTTTTTGTTGAGATTTTTTTTAAAATTTCTTTATATTTGGCTGCATTGGGTCTTCATTGCTGCATGCAGGCTTTCTTTACTTGTGGCGAGCGGGGGCTAACTCTTTGTTGAGGTGCGTGGGCTTCTCATTGCGGTGGCTTCTCTTATTGAGGAGCACAGGCTCTAGGCGTGTGGGCTTCAGTAGTTGTGGCATGTGGGCTCAGAAGTTGTGGCTCGCGGGCTCTAGAGCGCAGGCTCAGTAGTTGTAGCGCACGGGCTTAGTTGCTCCGCGGCATGTGGGATCTTCCTGGACTCGGGCTCGAACCCGTGTCCCCTGCATTGGCAGGTGGATTCTTAACCATTGCACCACCAGGGAGCCCTGGTTATCTATTTTAAATAGTGTGTACATGTCAATCCCAAACTCCCAATCTATCCGTCCCCCACCCACCCCTTTCCCACTGGTAACCCTAAGGTCGTCAAAGCCCACTCTTCTTCCACCACGATCCATGGGCCAGCCTCAGGGAGAATTTTAGGACTACCACTTATGACTGGACAAGCAGTGCATTGCTCAGCTACCGGGCATTTGAATCAAAGTCACTTTAGATTCATAGCAGGTTAGCAGACAGGTATTTTGGAGAACACCTATTTTTCTAACTTGAATACATCCACCAAAGGGGTAGGCAGTGTGGCAGTGGATGGGATTCCCAAACCTTCTATGCATTTGCAGGTAGTGTATCTATACCCTTGGCAGTGTACCCTTCAGGTCTTCAAGTTCTCGGGAACCAATGTGGGCCTTCTGGCTATTTTGGTAGCTGTCTGCTCTAGAGTATTCCCTTGCTTTGTCAATGTGGCAGTGATAATACCCATAAGCTTTAAGAGACATATACCAATGGCCTACAGACCACTGATCTTTGTGTGTCTGAATTAAAAGTAATGGCATCAGTGGTCACTGTAAATAATAATGATTTAAAACACACTGATTCCCCAATAGAAAAAGAGAAAAATATCACAAGTTACAGACGAAATTCAAATGACATTAAACTATGAAAAGCTCAATTTTACTAGTAATAAAATAAACTGAAAATTAAAACAGTAAGGCATTATTTTTCATTTATGAGACTGACCAAAATAAGGGTGCTGACAAAGGCAGGAAGAGTTGGCATTCATATGCTGCTGATGGAAGTGGATGGGCATCACTCTTTTGGGCAATACTTAAAACATCAAATGTACATTCCCTCTGATTCAGACATAACACTTTTAGGAAATTATTTAATTGAGTAGAAAGATGTAAGTAGACAAAGCTTTGTGTATAAGAATGTTTACTGCAGTATCGTTGGCAGCATTGCAATATTAGAGATAATCTTTATCTCCAAATACAATTTATTGGTTGAATTAAATTCAAAATTGAATGTATAGTATTTAAAAATGATATGCGCATATATACACGTGTGCATACAAGTGCATGTATATGCACATATACACGCATATATACATAGTAAAATAGAGAAAATGGTGGGCAGTGATTACTTCTGGGAGATAGGAATGGGGGAAAGAAGGATTCTGACTTTCACTTTATATACCATTGTAATGTCTGATGTTTTAAAAAAAAAAATCACCTCAGGCTTCCCTGGTGGCGCAGTGGTTGAGAGTCCGCCTGCCGATGCAGGGGACGCGGGTTCGTGCCCCTGTCCGGGAAGATCCCACGTGCCGCGGAGCGGCTGGGCCCGTAAGCCATGGCCGCTGAGCCTGCGCGTCCGGAGCCTGTGCTCCGCAACGGGGGAGGCCACAGCAGTGAGAGGTCCGCGTACTGCAAAAAAAAAAAAATCACCTGTAGCACTTTTGTAACTTTTTATAAAGTAAACCTATTAAGTTTATATTCCACTTCTGAACTGGAAGCTAGCCAGCAATGTACTTCAACTGTGTACTTACTGCACATTGAAAATATTTTTGTAAAGTGTTCACAGGATACCAGCTATTTTTCTTTGGGGCAAAAGTGGTTTTTGGCATATCTAACACCCGTGAGTTAAGGTACATTTCATAATCAGAAGCCAAAGAAACTATAAACGAGATTATTCTGTATATAACATGGTTGATATCTGCAGTAGATTAACGACAAACTTGGGACACTGACACAAGTTCTGAGCCCCAAAATATACACTGGAGGAGGGAACTTGTTTTTGTTGATAACAAGAGAAATGCATGGAAGCCCCGAGAAACAACAGCCTTTTTGCAAGAGTCCCTGAGCAGCACAGGCAGTTACTAGTCTCCATTTTAAAAGATTCAAATCTTCATCTAAGAGGAATCTGCAGATTTCAGCTTTTCTGGGGTGTTCATGCAGTTACCCAACTTCTTCAGCAATGGGAACAAACAAAATTACATTTAATAAACAGCTCCTATGCTCCACTGTCCTTCCAGAAACAGAAGGACACTGCGATGATGGTAGTAGGAGGTGAGGCCTCTGGGAAGAGCTTAAGTCATGAGGCTGGAGCCTCATGAATGGCATTAGTGCTCTTATAAAAGATAGAGATCCCCAGCCCCTTCCCCGACGCGAGGACACAGGGAGAAGTCTGAGACCTGAAGAGGGTCCTCACCTGACTATGTTGACGCCTGATCTCAAGACTCCCAGCCTCCAGAACCGTGAGCAAGAAATTTCCGCTGTTTATAAGATGCCCAGCCTGGTGTTATAGCAGCCCAAACAGACTTAAGGAACGCTATTCACGAGACCAGGTTCAAGTCCCGATTTTTCTCTTTCCTGTGGGCCTGAAGTAAGTCACATACTCTCCTATTTCTTTCTGACAATACCTAGGCCAAGTCCTTTCCTATGTTGACACAAGGCTGAAATGTGGTCACATGGGTATAAAGTGCTTTCAAAACTGTGAAGTCCTCAACCAATGGGAAAATATTTTAATACGAATGTGTAACTTCGTATTATTTTGAAGGTGGGAACATTTTCAAGGATGAGTCCAAGTTTATGCTTTTTCACTGTTCCGGTTTAGCAGAACCCTATCCTATTGATAAGGACTTCAATAAAACAGTGTTGTATCAAGTTTTATTATATGGTGACCATTGCGGGCCACTTCTGGTATAAAGGATATTAGACGTAATTCTTCTACGCTGGCACTCATAGATGATTTTATTAAAATAACATTTTTAAAGGGCAGAAAATTAAGAAACCATCCTATTTGACTTATCAGAGAGACCATCACAGAACAGACTGTAGAAATTCTTTACATCTTCTGCAATAATAAAATGAAACACTGCCTAAGCTTAGCAAAGACACTACTAAGAGGCAGGTATTTTGCAGGCAGGAAAACCTTTTATTTTAAACCACAAATAGTCAGCAGGTGGCCACAACTATCCATGTTTCATTAAAATCACATAAAACCTAGGTACAAAAGCACCACTGATTATTGCTCTAGAAAAACTGCATGAAAAAATCCAAATACGCACAGTAAAAACACCATAGTATGCACAGGACTAAACTTTTAAAGCAAGTGCATGGAATGCTGAATCAATTTTACAGACAGCTTCCAATATTAAATTGGTATTTATTTTACTCAAGGATGATGGAAATTTCCAAAAAGCATGACTACGAGAAGGTAAAATGTCCATCCTTATATATTTTTGTATGCCAACTAGCAGAGTCCTAAAAAATTAGCATTTACAAAATACTCGGTAAAAATAGCTTTTAAAAGTTGTCCCAAGAGGTACATAAAATCAACCCCAATTTTCATGACAGTTCATTCTCCCTCGTTTACAGATTCAGTTTTCTGTGCCTGTGGAAAAAGAACGGAAGACAAAAAAGATAGAGTTACTATTGAAACAACTGTAAGCCAAAGAAGATTCTACCCCACCGACACACACACTTCGGAACATCTGCTTTTTAGCAGCTCTACTGCAAAACCGGCTTCAACTCTGGGTGTAATACAGACAAGGCAGGAAAATAGGACACAAACACTTGGCTGCCTTTATTGCTTTCTGCTTTGCAAACGACCACGGAAGCTTTACCTGTGAGCTCCCTCGGTTCACGATAAAAAGAACACCACACTACTATCTGGTGCTAGTCACTGCAAACGTGCGGAATTTTCTACTGTACCCTTAACTCTCACTGTTTCAATCTGCCCCTTTACTGACAGTGTGCTGGGTGGGGTACCTCTGGAGGCTGAGACATTAACAGTTGAGCGAGAGATGTGGATCTGCAATAACATTACAGGCAATAAAGAGAGACGTTATGAACATGCGGTCGCCGGCTGAAGGATCGAGCAATTGCTTTCAAGACACTGATTCAATCAGCGGGAGGTATTTCGGGAAAGTACCTCTTCAGCTTTAGTGTCACCGTTTTCAGATGGTGCAGTACCTTCCTTTCCAGCTTCTTGCTTTTCCTCCTTCTCCCCTTTCGCACCTTTGTTAACCTTTGTTGCCAGTTCTTTCTAACAGGGGATCAAAGCACAGGGAAACGGAGTGTGTTAGACACGGTGTGATGTTGTGTAAACTCAGCCAGCCTCCGTCCGAGCAAAGGGGGAAACACAAGCAAGGCCAATGTGGTGGCTTTCAGGGGAAAATGGAAACCCGGTTCCCTTGAGCTTTGAGTGAGTTCCACTGAGGCTCCACGAACATGTAACAGGCAGCTTAGAGAATCCACTGGACTTTGATTTCCCCTCGTGTGTGTCTTTGGAGAGCACCGTCTCTTGCTAAAGTGAGAAGTGGCTCTGCCGTGGGGAAGTAGCAGCAGGCGGGACGTGGTGAAGCCAGGGCAGACCCAGCAAGAGGAACACTGCGCGTGGGGACCTGGGGCTTAAGTGACAAGAAAGCTGAGAAAGCGCTGACAAGGAAGGCCCAGAGAAAGAAAAATTCCTGATTTTAAGACCAAGCTGGGACTTCCCTGGAGGTCCAGTGGTTAAGACTCTGCGCTTCCACTGCAGGGGGCACGGGTTCGAGCCCTGGTCGGGGAACTAAGATCCCACAAGCTGTGCGGCACGGCCAAAAAGTAAAAAAATAAAAATAACCAAGCCACAGAAATGAGTTCCGCTTCCGAACTGCCTACTCATCCCATGATACATACACATCGTTTCAAAAAATTCACAGCAAGGGACGATGCTCTGAAGGGCAGGGTGCAGAAAAGCTATTTGGGGGTAAATTTCTTAATAGCCCTGTGCCGCAGTTTCCTCATCTGCCAAACGGGATACGTGTACCTACCTCATAGGGCTGATGTGAGGATCTATGCATAGGATAAGCGCCATGTAACTGTTTGCCGGTATTAATTATCTGCTGGTATTGACTATTATAGGATTATTATTAGTCCTCAGACTGACCTCCTCAGATCAGTTACGTGAAGTCTGAAGCCCCTCCCCACGCCTCCAGCTGTTGGCAGCAGTGTCGCCCCGGCCCGGGCTCACCCCTTCTGACCCCATCTGAACGGCCTGTTCTCGAGGCAGCTACCAAACCCCGCCTTGGACATGAGGCTTCTCACACCAACACGCTCTGACCTCCTTGGCTTTACGGACCAAACGGAAAACACACTCCCAGTGAAACATAAAGTTGTGCTCTCTGCCTTCGGAGAAAGCCTGTCTGTAGCTGGGGGAAGTTTTCCAGTCTGTACATTGAGCCTGGATCATAAAATGGGATCGTGCCTCGGATGACTCTGGGATATGGGATTATAATTTATTCACTGCTGAAAAGGCCAAAGTGGGGCGGGGGACCACCTCTTACCTTAGCAGATGTTTTTCTTGGTTTAGGTTCAGGTTTTGGTGGAGCTGGTTTCTGCAAAGACAAATTAAGTTACACAAATACTGAAAAAAGACAACCCTCAGCCCCAAAAGGAACAGCGACAAGACTGCTAAAGACAGTCCATTTTGACTATGATGTTCATTTCAAAAAAAATATGTCGTCCTATTTTCAGCATCAGGTAGCAGCAAAAAGACCTCCGCATTTCATAACTATTTTCATCCTGGGTTCTCAAGTGAATGGCAGGTGAGATCTGAAAGCCAACTCACTATTCCCCGGGCCAGAACGGCTCTCTGGAAACAGATTTAAGCTTCTGTGTCCCATGTCTCTGTACTTCCTCTTATCACAACACAGCAGCAAGAGGAACGACTCAGGCCCTTGGCCAAATGACTCGGTGAATTCAGTGACACCGGCCTCCCGAACAGTCTAGAAATCCTAGCACCATCACAGGCAAAAGCCCATCGGGAATAAGAGAGCTGCCTGTGAAGTGTTCCAAAGCCAGTTCCAAATCCTCCCACCTCCGATGCAGGTCTCAAGCGCTTGTTGAAGGTTGAGCTTCTTCCTACTTTCCTCTTCCAAGGCCAGCTCAAGGTGAGGAGACTCTCCTACCCATCCAGACCCTGGGCTCATTTGTCCCTAGAGCTTGTTATTAAGAACACAATTACAATGATACAATGTCCACTGTTAGCTCCCAAAGTTCAAGATCTTTCACAGACCCTATTAGCCAAAAAGCCAAGCGGGCAACTCTTTTTCTCTTGCCTCGTGTGGCTCTCCCCACTCCTGGGAGCACTGCCCACCTGTCCCGTGGCCCCAGGCCCCTTCACGCAGGGCTTCAGCCCGGCTGCTTCCTAGGGGTCTGAGATGGGCACATGGAGATACTGCGGAAGTGTAAACCTCTGGTTTTCTATAGCTACCTTAGGGCAAATATTTCCCTCGTTGAGTTAGGAAAAAATTACACTTCTTTCCTGGCACCAGGGAGAATGGTTTTTAAATAGAGAACACTGCCCAGAGTCCCTCTCTGCCCCACTGTGGAGAAAAAACACATGTTCCTCCCCAATACCTCCAGATGTTCAGGATCATACAGAACCTGGCCCTTTCCATCAAGGGCATAAACTGAAATTGTAGTCAGTTCAGTTCTGGAAGACTGACCATTGGACACTATTTTCAAATAAAATAAGAAAGTGGAGGGCTTCCCTGGTGGCGCAGTGGTTGAGAGTCCGCTTGCCGATGCAGGGGACACGGGTTCGTGCCCCGGTCCGGGAAGATCCCACATGCCGCGGAGCGGCTGGGCCCGTGAGCCATGGCCGCTGAGCCTGCGCATCCGGAGCCTGTGCTCCGCAACGGGAGAGGCCACAACAGTAAGAGGCCCGCGTACCGCAAAAAAAAAAAAAAAGAAAGTGGAGCTTGAAAAGTAGGGACTATTTTCCTTAACCTTCTGACCACTGTATATTTGTACCTTGCTCCCCACATCTATCAGCTTGCATGGCTCCTAAATTTTCAGGATTAAAAAAATTTTATTTTGGGCTTTGATATAGTGTATTAACATGCCCTTGTTTTCTCAATTTACAGCAAATGATGTCCTTTCATATTATTTTCTGTTAAGACAGGCCTTTCCCCCAAACTCAGCATTCGTGTTTTGATGGGACAGGAAATGATGAGGTTTTGTAGTCTGTAATCCCACTGGCTTCCAAGGAGGCTCTGCGTCAGCACCATGGGCAACGATGTCAGTGGAAGGTATTATATCGCTGGTCCCTGGTGCTCAGGAAACGCCTTATTTTAAAATTTGGCTTTTGACTTACATGATCTACGCCCTTGAAAGGCTAGATATCCATGGAATACAATGGCTTTCAGTATAATCTACAGTGAAAGAGTTAAAACTTAATTTCTCAACCACAGTGAAAATTATACCACTGGACAAGCACACCACCTTTGAGGGGTTCTGGCAGAATCTGGATTAACTGGGTACACACACGACCACACCTCCCAGGTCTTAACCTTCCTGGTAACTCTGACATTGCTTCCTACGTTGGGACTCATGTGAAACACGGGCTCAGCCAACCCAAACCTGGCTATACTTCTGAACTTGTGAATGGTCCCAATACCTGCTTCTTTTTTTTGTTTTTCTTTCAATGTGTGAAACAAGTTTAGCAAAAGTATATTGAGAAGAAAAGCCAGAAACTGCTATATATATTTTTTAATTTGTGAAACAAGTTTAGCAAAAATATATTGAGAAGAAAAGCCAGAAACTAGTATTTTTTTTGAAATTCAGAAACAAGTTTCCAATATCCATTTCCGCTTGGATTCCCTACACTGTGCCAGGCACAGATGTGGGCTGAGGAGGGAATCCATGCTTCCCTGAAGGTCACAGTAGCTTGCAGCTCCCGGGCTATCTAGTATCGGGATACGTGCCGTCAGCCAAGAGGTCAATGCCTTTCCCTCTGCGTGTCAGTGGGCAGTGCACATAAAGTAACACAAGTCCTCCACCAGAGAGGCAGGCTGCCCTGTCTCGGCAGAAGGAGTACTGGTGCGTGAGCAGGGCGGCAGGGATGAGTACTGGAGCCAGCCGGGAGCACAGCATGGTGACAAGGGCTGAGGCACACTCCTGGCCAAGGCTCGCTCACACCAGCCGGTCCCAGCTTTAACGACCTTAACCCGTGTCCTTTCCCTGGGCCTGGCCCACAGAGGGAGACCCCAGGTGGCAGAGTGGAAATCGTTACTTTTTCAGATTCTCTAGTTCTGAAGTGAGGCTAGAGCCTATGGATTCAGACAACCTTCAGAACGTCCTGACTAAGGTACGAGTCTTGGAGGGAGAACTGGAATTCTTGACTCCTTTAGCAGATCAGGTGTAGAATGGGAGGCTAGGACTTTGCTAACCTAATTCTCCATCTCAGGGATCCAGTGATATCAAACAGCCTCCTGGGCTCTGAACGCTTGCTAAACGGGCTGGCCACTGTTTTTCACCAACATGTCTGATCAAGTGAGCTGCTGGCAACACCGGTCAAAGTTGCTAGAAATTCTGACCCAGGTTATTTCTAAAAAGGAAATAAAAAAAGCTCAAGGGAAACACCACCTTCATCTTCCTTTTGCTGCTTTGCTCTGGACCGAGGGAACGTGTATTCATAAGAGCTAACAACAAAGGGGTCCAAAGTACTCACCGCCGACAACCTGGCAGACCGTCTGGTGGGCTACAAAGGAAACGAAAACAAAAAAAACCCATATGTTTTGGTGATTATACACAACCAGTTGAGTTTTAAAAATTCATTCTTACTGTCTTACTTTGTTGAAAGAATAGAATGCAGGAGTCCCGTTACCCTCCCCAGGTGAGCACAGTGAAACATACCCCCAAGTGCCCTGGGCACTGGAATATTCCAGAAGACGTGTTCCTAAAGAGGTGTAGGCTCACGGTTCAAAGAAATGGCCTTTTGCAGTAGAGGGTGGGGTGGACAAGGAAAAGGCAAAGAAGACACATTTAGGCTCCGACCCAAACTTTTGTGATAAAACTGGCAACAGGAGCACAGAGGTGCTATTTAAGAACCAGTCCAGTCTGACTCTTGTTCCTTACAAATGGAACTAAAGCTTATAAATTAATACTAAACGAGACTTATATAATTGTGCAGAAACCGAAATAGCAGGAGTCCCCTCCCTGGTTACTACATTAGAAAAGAGAATGACTCCAAATCTTAGGCAGTTAACAAGCAAGACTTCCTTTTACCTGTAACAAAATAAACACATTTATTTATCTACGAAATGCACACGTTGAAAGATGTAAATAATCATTTTAATAATCTCATCTTTTCATTTAGAAGTTTACAAATTTCGAGAAACTGGGTTGAGGCTGGTATTTTTCAAGGAAATCTTTTCTTCAAGGATGGTGCAAGTTAACAGCAAACGACATGGCAAAGAAAATTTCTAAGAGCAGAACCGTTCTAGGCATTTCAGAAACACACGTATAGAATCGATATTCTACTTCCCACCAGCAAAAGATGGCTCCCCGAGGGATTTCACTTTCTAAAAGTACAACTGCCTTTCTTTAAAAGTGTTCCGGAAGCAAATACTCCACACTTTGTCTGTTTTGTTCACTGCTCTATCTCCAGTAGAATAGTGTACCACCTAACATACAGTGGATATGCAAGAATACTGGCTGAAAAAAATAAACTCAAGCTTTTCCCTAATTTGCTGCCTTAGGCAGACTTTGCCTCATTACAATAGCTGAAATGTCACAAATAATCTTTTAAGGGGGTCAGCAGGAGCCTGGCTCAGGATTGCAAGGAATCATGGAATTCTCTTGTCAGTCTAGGTCAGCTGGTCAAGGCCAAAGTCAAAGAAATGCTTCTTGCCACCTCCACATCGAAGAACTTTCTCGCTGAAAATAGCTAGAGGAAGCTAAAGTCATCTTTCTTTAAACTACAGAAGGAAATGAAGGGCCAGAGCCCTCTGGAATAATTTTAACCTTGGGGTCGTGTGCAAAGCTGAGCTGGACTTCAGGCTGGTAGGCAGAACGTGCCGAGTCGGGGAGACTGTGCAGGCTACGTGTCGGCTGTGACGCGTCACTGCAGGGGTAAGGGGTGCACAGTATGGGAGGCGGGGCCTGGACCAGATGCTCCATGGGAATCACCGCGGCGTCTGCTGGATTATCGTGGGATGATTGGAAGCAATAACCATGCTGGGAACCAGAACCCAAATCCTGTAGTGCCTTTCCCAGGCTGGTTCATTGCAGGTGCTGGGTATCCCCAAAGAAGAGGCAGCATTATCACTTAAACCGGGCAGCAAGTGGGTAACCTGTGCTTCTTCAGTATGCTTTCCGGGCATGCTGGAGAACATCCTCCAATTACCAACCGGAGCTCAGCTTAACGCTTCTGTGTGGCTTCAAGAACCGCCCACACTGCCTCAAGAGGAAAGTGCAGCCGGCAGAGGAGGGCTCAGAAAGATGCCCTCTGAGAGGAAAATCGGCGGCCTCTCTGCTAAAGGGGGTTCAACAGGTCTTGTCTGAATCCCCCCGCCCCCACTTGGTGTCGCCCTGCGTGTGCCCGGTTGGCCTTCCCTCCCCTGTCTCCTATCTGTACCCCATCTGTACAGAACCCCCTTCTCTTGCACTTCCGTAGCGGGAGCCCTCAGTAAAACGTGGAGGTGAATGGAGTGGTAAGACACGCCAGACATGCAAGTGTGAGCCTGTAGGGTGCAATGCCAAGACCACTCCTCACTCACCATCCAGTTTGGAGCCTGAAAAGCGGCCAACAGGTTAACCATTACTTACAAGGGCTTCCCTATCCACCAACGAGCTGTCCTGAATAAGATCTCATTGAAGCGAAGCCAAATCCTCTGAAAAATCCCCCGCCCCCAACCCCGGTCCCCATCCCCCATCCTCCCCCTCCCCTCCCGGGGATTTCCAGAGAGACTTCCAACCAAGCCCTGCTCTGAAGGGCCTGCAAGCTGTTCCGATCCAGAAGACTCGCTACCTTTTCATAATTCAGGTCGAGTACAAGAGTTTCAAAATAAAAAGCCTAGGAAATTAATGCAAAAACAGAGTTTGCCTTTCTAGGCTGTCTAAACCAAGCCGTCTCTAAAAACCATGTTTTACTGTAAAATGATTTTGTGACTTCTTGCTAAAATTTACCAGCTCTTCTTTCTATGCTAAAAAAAAAGAAGACTTCTCTTAAACGTTCCTTTTCGGGAACCATCCTAAGAGATTTTCTTTTTCACTGCAGACACAGGAGGCTGAAACGAACCTTCACTCACAGTCAGCAGTACTGATTATGCACCAAGTGTATACACCTTCCTGGGACATTTCATCAGCTTTCACAAGCCTTCAATTCTATAAATGATTGGACCATATATACCAGATATAAAACAGACCAGACTGCTCTCTTTCCCTCTTTCAAACACTAGAATTCAAAGTATTCATTTAAGACTCAGGCTGTGGGGCAGAACTACTATGAATAAAAAGATAAGAAGAATTTCTCCTGAGAAACAACAAGGATTTACTGTAGCGCACAGGGAACTATATTCACTATCTTGTAATAAACTACAATGGAAATGAATTTAAAAAAAGAATACAGATATATACATATATGTGTATAACCGAATCACTTTGTATGCACCTGAAACTAACACAATACTGTAAATCAACTATACTTCAATTTTAAAAAAAAAAAAGAGAGAATTTCTCTCCATCTGTTGACTGTGAGTCCTCAGGAAAAGTGGCCAAAAGAGCAGTTCTAAGGGAAAAGATGAAGGTTTTTAGAATGACAGATCGCTAAAAGTTACAGAAACAATGTGAGGGTTTGTCACTGTGGTACACAGGTGCTGGGCACTATGGTATTATTCAGTAAGCATTTATTGATTACCTGGTAATTCCCCGGGTTGGAGGAAAGTACGGTGAAGGCTACTATGAAAGACGTGAAGTCTTTCACTTTAATGTCCTGGTTGCAAAAGCAACATAGAAGTCTAATCTCAATAAGACAAGATTCCCTGGGAGAGCTAGATGCAAGTAGAGTCACTGGACTTTGCTGAATACTGCTTGAAACATATGGGCCATTCCATTGGAATTCAGAAGCATATTTATTTTTATGAGATTTCTTAATGCTTCTGATCTTCACCATGTACCAAGCAAAGCCCACAAGTCAAGTTGCTTTTAACTTTCAAAAACAAATGAAGAGCTAATTAGAATTTCCCTTCTTTGCAAAACTGGGAAGTGAGGCAAGATGTGTATCAGGGCCTTGGCTGGAGAATGAAGACAGAGAAAAGGCACTGGTTGATCAGATTTTTTTTTTTTTTTTTTTTTTTTGGCTGTGTCCTGCGGCATGCGGGATCTTACTTCCCCGACCAGGGATTGAACTCATGCCCCCTGCATCGGGAGTGCGGAGTCTTAACCACTGGAACGCCAGGGAAGTCCCATGACCAGCTTTTTATCATGACCCCAAAAGGGGCTTGAGGATAGGGGATTTTGAGTCAGAAGACGCAGACGTCTTTCCTGATTCTGCAATTTACAAGTTGTGACACCTGGGGAAAATCACGTATTTCTCTGCGTACCTTGTTTGCTCTCTTCAAATGGGGATAATAACTCCCATGTGTTGACCAAAACAGCGCTTCTCTGACATAAATTACTCCCTCTCATTGCTTTCTTTTTCTTCATAGCAAATTTTCAGTTACTTTTTATTTACTGTCTCTTTCCCCCTACTACAATGGAAGCTCCATGAAGGCAGAGATTTTTGCTCCTTTTGCTCCCTGTGGAATCTGTGCAGCCAGGTGCATTCAAGCGCTCCCTGCATTTTTTGTTTGCTTTGGTTGGAATGTCTCTCTGAAAACGCTGAAAGGCTCTCTGCCCTCATTCCAGGGTGATTTTAAGGATCAGATCAAACAATGGAGGTGAAAGGGCTTTGAAAGCTGCCCAGCGTAATGACTGTAGCATATTGTTTTGGTCATTTATCGTCCGGATACTATACTCTGCACTATGCCCTTCAAATATCATGGAGTGGAAGATGATTTTCAAAAGGGGATCCCCCTTTGTAACTGCTATCTATTGGCTGTAGCCTAGGCTATGCACACTCATGACATAACTAGAAAATTCAGTCAATTCACTGGGGAAAAAAATCAATCAATATACGGTCAGACAGTTCTTACCCCAAAGCACACCAACTAACTGACCTTTTCCCTCTTCGAACAAATTTGCCTTGGTGTCCTGAAGGCAAATCACAAGTTTTAATCTGGTGTTGGCTTAACGGACAGGAAAAGAGTCTTTTCTAGGAAAGACTTTTGTTAGCAATAAGGTAATACATGGAATCAGATAAAATGTTAGAAGTAATAATGTAAAAATATAAGTAATAAAAGTTCTGGGGTAAAAGAATATGCATAAGACAGGTGTGTAAGCAAAAATCTTTTACATATATTCCAACCAGCCTGATGGTTTTTAGTGTGGAAGGGAGGGAAAGGCTGTTTTCACTATCCAAGACCTGCTGTGTGTGTGTAATGGTTTCTAGGTTTTCTGACTGTCAAAGCAACTTAAATAGCGGTCCCCGAGGAGAAACCCAAATGCATTCTGTGCCCAAATCTAAAAGCATTAAGGGGGTATTACACTCAGCCAACTGTCCTACAAACTGTATTTTGCCATTTTCAAGAAAATTCAAGCACTTGAACTTTGCTATGATAACATTTTTCAGTTGGTTCTAAGCATTTGTTTAGTGACCTGACTTTGGATCACCAACTTCACCTCCCAAACTCTATGTTAGACACTGAATACTGGGTAAAGGGATGGTGGGGACTTGGCTATCGGCAGTTCTGTTTGTTTTGCTTTTAAATGATTTCTTTACAGATTCCGTTAAGGATTTTCCATTCGGCAGAACGAACTTCCTTGTACAAATAGTGTGTAGGGGGTTTGTTATCATGACAACCTCTGAATTATTAACACAGTATGAGTCACCCAATCAAAGAATCCGTAACTAGATATTGTTTTTGTCTCTCCCATGACCCCTTTTAGGTTATAAGTTCAAGGATTCCACACACTGTAAAGCTCTGTGCAAAAGGGAATGGCTGTCATCACAGTTACCATCTCACTGGCTGCTTTTTTAGCTCATCTCCTTTTAGAAGTTCATGATACGACCACGGAAGGTCAAATGCAAGCATCTCTTCCTAGCTTTCTGGAGATTTCTGTATTTTATACAGAGCTTCTTTGACTTACTGTCTAACTATCCCAAACCCTAAGAATTTTCCTGATTAAAAAAAAAAAAAACTTTAATATTTTGACATTTTATGTATCCTTCATAGTTTTTGACTTTAGAGATGACTCCTTTTAGGCAAATATTCAGAATCCAAAAAGTAATCTATAGTTCACTCACCGGAGCAGAGAATTTATTAAATCAAGTCTTTCATTTCCTTGCTGTGAAAGGCCGACTTTGTTCTCCTTGATGAATTTACCTATTATCTCGCTCCTTGCCCAGAAGGAATTCTCAGTATCCCTTTTAACAGACAGCAGTGCCAACAGGTAGAAACATAAACAACATAGCAAGTGGAAAATGCCTCACGAGTGCCCCTAACTGAAATCTATCCAGGCTAAGGGAAGCTACACAGCTACACTTTTATCTCCGGTTTATGTTGTCTCAACAATCTGGTTTCGAAGAGTATTCATTCAGATGTAGACCATCATAACGATATTAAAAATTCCAGTTAATAACTAAATACAGGATGTCGAAGATACACTTACCTCCTGTTTAGTTACTTTGGAGCCATCCTTGCCCTCTGGATTTTCTGGAGACTAGAAAGAAAGAATTTCGGTGAATTGTATTTAAATTGGAAAATGCATATTAAAAGACCACATAAGCCAATGATATTCTGCAGGGAAAAATAAGTTTGTTAAGAGGATATGTTTCACACACACACACACACACACACACACACACACACACACACGCACACGCACACACACTGCATTTATCTGCATAACTGCTCTAAGATTATACCAGGAAGTATTGCAAGAACTGATCTGAGCCCCTGTTCTCAATGCACATTCACTCTAAGGAATTTTCATTGATCTCTTGCTGTCTGGTAAAGAACAGCGACCCAGTAGTCGGCAGCAGGGGTGCCTGGGACCCAACACATGTTCCAGTCACTTTGTTTCCCTAAGGTGAGAGCAGGGAAAACCTAAGCCAAGCGCAAAAGCGTATTTTCACCCCATACTCGCCTAGCTTTAATTTCTAGCCCATTTCTTGATACGACTTGATACATTTATCGTGAGTTCCTATTTTTCCATCGTCAGCTCCAGGCTCTCTCCCACACTCCCAGCCTCGGTAGGATGGCCCAGCGCCCCG
>NW_020174553.1:1862852-1879003 GCF_003031525.2 Neophocaena asiaeorientalis asiaeorientalis
CGACAGCTCAAACCTGACTCCCAACGGGGTAAATACACTTACATTTATGAGACATATCAATTATCCCAATATATTTTTATTGGATAAAGACAATAAATAAGATAAAAACTATTCAACTAATTAGAAAATTAAAACTATTTAACACAAGATAGGAACGGAGTTCCCAGGGTGAAAACATACAAAGAGCAAATGACATTTGGCACAAATGTTTGGCTTAGGAAAATAAATCAGCTATGCTGTAATGCCTCATCTGATAAAATGAGAAAAACATTCAAAGCTCCTAAAACCCACTGTTTGCTGGGGTTGGTGACACTGTAAATTAATATAATATTTTCAGAGAACATCCTGGCAATATGAAAAAGACACTTAGGACTAATCATATAATGACCCAGTAACTCCAATTTGGGCACGAAGACTCAAAGAAAGAGACTTCGTAAAAATACGGTTTTGTTTGGACTGTTTCTAATATGAAATAACTAGAAACAACTCACATGATCAGTAAATAACAGAGAAATATTTAAATAAATGATGTAATTACTAACGCAATGCGATTAAAAATAGTTAGGCTATGTGAATACATGGAAAGTCCACATAAAGTTAAGGTTAAATTTAAACACTTAGATTATAGGGAAATCCCTGGTGGTCCAGTGGTTAGGACCCTGTGCTTTCACTGCCAAGGGCCCGGGTTCGATCCCTGGTCAGGGAACTAAGATCCCACAAGTTGCACAGCACAGCCAAAGAAAATAAACACTTAGATTATAAAGTAATATGTAAAACATAGGTCAGAAGTAGATAAAGTAGATAAAGACTTTGAGTAAGACAAAAGCTTTTCTTCAAGACAAAGTAAACCTCCTCTCCTTCCCTGGGGCTGCCTGTTACCCACTGTTACCCACCGTCTACCGATTCATCTCTCTTCAGAACCTCCCAGATCCGTGGAGCTCTCTCCTGTTTCCCAAATCAACCAATTATTTTTCCCTCATCCATGGAATCTTCTCTATAATCAAGGAAAACAAAGCTTCTCTTTTCTTTCTTTCTTTTTTTAAATTGTGTTAAATTCTTGGTGCAAATTTCTATTTATTTATTTATTATTTTTTGGCCATGCTGCGTGGCATGCAGGATCCTAGTTCCCCAGCCAGGGATCAAACCCGTGCCCCCTGCAGTGGAAGCTCAGAGTCTTAACCACTGGACTGGTGCGGGGTGTTGGGGGGGGCACGGGGTGGAGTCCCAGAACTCCTCTTTTCTGTCCCCACTCTCTTGCAAAGAATGTCTGGCTCACAGATCTCATGCTATATCAGCCAGCTGAGTTAGAGACAGAAAAATCTTAGAAAATCGAATCCCTAGGTGAGCCATTTGGCTTTGCTCATTTCCACGGTTACAAACTTGACCCTTCTGGCCACAAACCAGATCCTCTGTTGTCTAAAGTGCTGGGCTCTCATTCTCACTTATCAGGCCACTCAGTAGATTCAATCTGGGGTACCCTCCAGCTGTAACTGATAGGCTTTTAAAGAAGCACCGCACAGCTACTACTGATGTTACATGACATTAAAAATTTGCTTAAACTGATGCTAGTGACATTATGTTCAATATTCTTCTAGGCAGTGGATTTGTGACAGCAATATGACTGAAAGATCACTCTCTAAACATTGACCTAACAGTGTTTGTATTGGATGCAAATTATTGAGAAAGAGAAACTTGGAAAGACCCCACCAAAAAAGCAGGTGTAACTGAAAATGTTAATACTTTCAGATGCATGAACGAATGAACCTAAGACTGGAGAGGGGAAGAGATACAACTCCAGCAAAGCTCAACCTCTCCATAAGAGCATTCTATGAACAGGCACATAGAAAATTGCAAGTCAGGAACGACCCAAGTGACCTTCACCCTGGGATCAGTGGGGTACTGTGGCACACATGCAGGTCAAGACACTGGCTTCAGTCGTGGCTCTCTACCTAGGAGACGTGTGATCTGGGGCAGTGAGTTCATCACTGTGGCTCAGTCTCTTCATCTGATAGATGATAATGACATCTAACTCAGAGGGTCATGTTTACGTTCAAGCCAGATGTTGGGGAGAGCATTTCAGACTGAATCGCTATACAGATGTTATACAAAATATGTAAGTCTCCTGAATTATCAAATATGATATATCATATTGAACAGAGCCTTGAGGTTGAGCACATTTCCTTACAACCAGAGTCCCTGCAACCTTGTCGTCTGTTTTTGTTACACAAAGTAACAGGTACACGATTTCGGAAAGACCTACCGTTTCCGGCTGTCTTATCACACATTCTGTCCACCGTTAACACTTAGCCATAAGGCTGGAGAGAGCAGGAGATCATGGTATGAAGGGATTAAAAGAGAAGCCTGAAGGTTTTGTCCCAAGGGATCTTGAGGAATAAAAACAAAGAAAAGGGAGAAATGAGGCTTGGGGGTGTACACAGATGATCTCAGATGTACTTCAACCACCTTGTGGGCTGACGGGAAGGTAAGTGAGTTAGACGGGATGTGGGGAATTCCAAGGCAGAAGGGTCTTGCCCCACTCCCCCAGACAGGGTAGGCTTATGCTAATCCAGTTGGAACCCACAATGGTCAAAAGGGCAGAGAACCATGGTCTAACAAAAAGATCTCATTCACATATCTGAGGCTCCTTCAGCACCCAAGTAGATGGGGACCGAGCTGAGAGCCAGCAAGGGGTGGGGGACACATGTGGTGGCCTGATGGAAGGCAGAGCAGGGATTCTGGGGGAGTCAGAAGCACCACTGAGAGATGATCTGAGGGCAAGTTGGCAGGCAGGTGGATCACTGAACACCTGGTGACCCAATGGAGACCCAAAATCAGCCAAGAGCATGAAATTTGGCAAAAATCAACAGGTAGTTGCACTTTTTAAAATTACAAGTTCTGAAAATTAAAGTAGGCTCATTGAAATAAAAAACCTCAAAACATAAACTCTAGACCAGGGACAGTAGAAGAAATAATGAATTGTCACGGACTGCTGAGGAATTAGCCCAGAATGTAGGAAAGAGCAATAAAGAGATAATATGAAAGAGAGGTTAGGAGACATGGTGGCTAACTGCGAGGTTCCACCCGTATCTCACAGACATTCAGAAGCAGAGAACAGAGATACTAACAAAGGCATAACGGGTGAGAACTTTCCTAAACTGAAGTCATGAGTCTCCAGATGGAAAACTCACACCAAGGAACAAACTGGAAACAAAACAAAGCAAACAAATACAATGAGACATAATAAAACTACAGAAGGTCAAGGAAAATGAGAAAAATCTTTAAAAGGTATCAGAATTAAAAGATGAATTAGTTTCAAAGAATTACTTCTCAAGCATCTATAAATTATAAGAAACTACAAAGCAATGTTCAAGGAGTTGAGGAAAACTGTCAGCCTAGAATCCTGTACCCAGCTATCATTCTAGAGTGAAGGCAAAATCAAGACATGTCAGAATACAAATACTAAGAGAGTTTACTACCAACAGAGCCTTTCTTTCAACAAGGATCCAGAACTAAATAATCAAATTCAACGATAAGAAAAGTGAATTAAGATGGAAGGAAAATATGTAAGAAAAAATGTATAAAATATATTGGCAAATCTAATTATTACCTGTAGATACTAATATGTATTTTTTGTGTGTTTAAAAATATTTCAGTAGAAATCCTAGATTAGTCCTGCCCTATAGAATTATAACACGTAATTTTAGATTTTCTAACAGCCACATGAAGAAAGTTAAAAGGCATGGGTGAAATTAATTGTAATAATACATTTTATTTGACTGAACATATCTAAAGTTTTATCATTTCAACATGTTATCAATATCCAAATTATTAATGAGATATTTCACAAATTTTCTTGGCACTAAATCTTCAAAACCTGGCATGTATTTTACACTTACAGCACACCTCCATTCAAATGTTAAGTTTTCACCAGGAGTACCTGACCCTCTAAATATGTTAGAGATCATAAAGTTTATAGTAGTTTCACATACCCAGGTTGTTGCAAACATATTTAAAATTTTCCATAACTGAATCTAATACCAGTTCTTAAATTTAAATTGATTAAAACTAAAATTTTTAAAATTCAGCTCATTCTTTCTCATTGGCTAATAGACTCATGCAGTTAATGGCTGCCATATTGGATGGCACAATTCTAGACAATAACAACCGCAAAAGATGAGAGGAGGGGGAACAGATCATCCTCACCCCCAGCGTGGGAGGGCCCTGCTTTTGTTCTGGAGAATGATACTGACACAGAGTCATTTTATACTCTGTTAAAACAAAATTTAAAGACAGGCATTAAACATTTTAAGAAAATAAAGAAGATCTATAAACTTAAAAATCAGGAGAAGTGGAATAAGGCAAATTTTACAATCAAAGGCAGGGGAGAAAAGAGCAAACTAAAGGGAAACACATAATAAATAGAAACCACAAAATAAGTCATTAAAAAAGTCCAAATATATTAGTTATCATAATATACCTGAAGAAATTATATTAATTCATTATAATGTCAAGTAACAGAAGACATAGAACAATACAGGTATATGATTCCACTTTTACAAATTTTAAAACAAATCAATATTATGGATTTATATGTGACATATACATCATAAACGTATAAAATCATGGACTGGAAGGATACACACCAAATTCATGGTCATGCTCCTCTCCAGGGAGGCTGACAAGGGAAGGGAACCAAGGGGGTGTTCCGAACTTGAACTTCATCTGTAACATTTTATTTTTAGAAAGATCTGAAGCAAATAGGATAAAAAAGGTTCAAATGTGTGAATTCTGAGTGATGGGTCAATAGGTATGTTATATTATTTCCTGAATTTTTCTGTACTTAAAACCCCCTAAAAAGATTACCAGTATTAAGGGGGTAGGGGAGTGGAAGCAAAGCCCAGTCGGCAGTGCCACATCTACTCCCAATACAAATTCCATGACTATTAGTGCTTTCTGTATTCCTTTTTTTAAAAACAGTTCTTTTCTTTATTTATTTTTATTTTTATTATTTTTTTTGGCTAAGCCATGCGGCATGCAGGGTCTTAGTTCCCCAACCAGGGATCAAATCCATGCCCTCTGCAATGGAAGTGTGGAGTCTTAACCACTGGACCGCCAGGGAAGTCCCAGTGTTTTCTGTATTTCTTAAATGGCTTGTAAGTCTGGCCCACACACTGCCTCTTCCTTTTCTGTTCAAGACATACAATTCATAGTCATTTCATTTGTGCTGATATGAAGGAATCTGGAGCTGGGTAAAACAGGAAGCCAAGAGTATTACAAACGCGAATTCAGAACTGTCCCTCTTGGGTGAGTGTAGGATGAGAGACGGGCAGAGGGAGCCCGGCTTCCTTCAGCAGCTGACCAACTGCACCGTCTCCATTCTCCCATCGCACAAAGATGCCTGGGTCCGGCATCCGAAGACACGAAAATGCACTGAAGGGGACACAACAGTGTTTCCTTAAGATAACTGTAGCAGCAGCCCTTCTCAGGCAACCAAGAAAAGAAAATTGGAATTTTCATTCTGTAGACCATCCACAGGAACCAACAGGACAAATTACCAACGGTTGAGCTTCTCCTGCTTCTCCTTCCCCTGGTAACAGTGGTTACCACCTTACACAGGGGCTCTCGTGGGGGTCGTGAACCCAGTTTTCTCGCTCCAAACTCAGGAAGGTATCAGAGAAGATGAGAAAATCCTTATAGCCTTCAACAGTTGCTTGGGAACAGCAAGCACTACATGGCCTTAGCCTCCAAATTTGTCACTACAGAGAAAAACATTGAGGGTGTGGCAGGAAGCTAGGAACAAAAGGCTAGTACCTCCTGGTGCCATATTTCTCAGCCACAGGAGAAAGAGGAGGGCTCAGGGTTCTCAGCAAAGAGTACTGGACCTTGTATTAAAGTTCCAAATAGTCTTTACTGAAGTGTAGGCTCTCAGAGTTTTCCTTCTAAGATTTTAAGTGACAAGGGCTACTGCTTATACCTTAAGTGAATTTGTTGAGAGCCTAGAGTACCTATGAAATTCAAGTAACCATCTACCAGCAGCCATAGAACAAATCCAGTCTCAACTCCTGGGTTATCCATGCTGATGCACGAAAGCTGGGAGCAGACGTAACCCTGCAAACAAGCAACCAACAACCACTTCTTTTCACCTGGGGAATGTATTACTTTGAGGGGACTCTTCTCTAACCTGCTGGTCAATATGTTTAAATTATTATTATTTTTCTTTACATTTTCTTTTAAAATCAATTTACGTTTTCTGTTATAAACCTAAGGCTGGAGAAAAGAAGGCAGTCCACTAGTAAGCTGGTTAGACGGGGAGAAACCATTCTAGGACAAAAATCCAAACAACCCACCCCGAGAAAGACTGAAATGTGTCCATAACTAACTCTTTACTTTTCTGCTAAAGTTAACACATAAACACAACTACTTGATTAATTCCCCTCCACAAATGGGGGCACTGTCCAGGAAATTCTTATGAAGTTTTCCAAATAACAGGTACTTCCCTTACACTCAAATATTCACATATTTGAATTTGACATATGAAACAGACACTGAAAATTTATTCAAAGCCACAAGGACCATTGTTTAACATCAGCATGGCTGCTTTTCATTCATGCTGTAAGTATATGTTTGGGATCCTCCAATACTGCCTTGCTTTCTTTAAAATAACCCTTAAAAATCCAGCATTTAGGATTGAGAGATCACATGCAAAGGATTAATAATCAAACTGATGTCAAATTTCATTCTTACCTCCTTCCTTGCTTATGCCTATTAATTTCATCAACTTCTATAAACCCAAAGAGCTTATTAAGGCCATGAGGCTAGTATGTCTTCCCCAAATAAAATTTTGTTGTTCAAGATAAAAGTAGTTGAGTAAGAACTCTGCTTTAGAAGACTTCGGCTGAACCGATGTAAACAGCAACTCTTCTTTTCTGAGAGATACTTTTAGGGAAACTATCTCACACTGTACTCCATTACAAAAGATAACTGGAAGCAAAGAAAAAGCCCTCTTCAAGTATGTTCAGTGAACTTTTCTTAGTATAAATACACATAATTTAATAATGGAAGTATATCATTAATATGAAATAATTTAAAATATTTCACACATCTCTTTGGTCTGAGCTGCCTCTTTCACGAGAGCTATCTCTTCCTCCCTGTTGTGTGAATGGGATCGTGGGCGAAGGTCCCAGCTGAGGTCCGAAGCCTGACCGCAGTCTGGCTTGTATCTTATGTCCCTGGGCCTGAGTTTCTTCATGAGGAGAACGAAGAGGATGGACCCGAAGCTCTCACTTGCCTGACTTTGTGAGATGCTTGTGTACATACTAATCACATTATGTAAGTGTCTAGGACAGAGATGGCAGGTATGGGAGTCTTAGAAAAGGACACGAGAACAACCATAGGAACAAGCATAATCTCAGTAAACATGGATTCTGTACTGCATTCATGTGCAAGGCAATGATCTGAATGAGTTAATCTCCTCATTACAATCCTGTGAGGTTGGTAAACAGTATCATGTCTATTGTATAAATGCGGAATTGAAGCCAGAGAGGTTAGGTAATCTTGCATCTTGCAAGATAACCTAGCATCTTGCCCAAGATGACCCAGCTGGTAATCTTGCTGGTCAGTGGGAGAGCTGTGCTTCAGGGCCAGGGAGGCTGGCTCAGGTTCACGACTCATCCACTACACCACTCCAAGTCGTTTCTGCTGGCTTTCCCAATTTCAAAACTGTGTGCAGATCTGGGATGCTAGGAGAGCAAAGCGCTTCCAGGGTGGGAAATATCTTAACCTGTAGACCCAGCCAAGCAACACATAATATGTAATGGAGTGTTTCCTACTCCCCCTCATTTGTGAGCCTCTTGGAATAGCAAGAACACAATTTCCCATTAAAAATATTACATGTTGATTGCTTCCATGTCCTGGCTATTGTAAATAGCGCCTGCAATGAACAGTGGTGTGCATGTATCTTTTCGAATTATGATTTTCTCTGGGTATATGCCCAGGAGTGGGACTGCTGGATCATATGGTAGGTCTACTTTTAGTTTCTTAAGGAACTAAATGTCCATTGACAGATGAATGGATAAAGAAGATGTGGTACATATATACAATGGAATATTACTCAGCTATAAAAAAGAATGAAATAATGCTACTTGCAGCAACATGGATGGACCTAGAGATTATCACACTAAGTGAAGTAAGTCAGAGAAAGACAAATATCATATGATATCACTTATGATGCGGAATCTAAAAAAATGATACAAATGAACTTATTTACAAAACAGAAACAGACTCATAAACTTAGAAAACAAACTTACGGTTACCAAAGGGGGAAGGTGAGGGGGTAGATAAATTAGGAGCTTGGGATTACCATATACACATTACTATGTATAAAATAGATAATCCACAAGGACCTACTGTACAGAATAGGGAACTCTACTCAATATTCTGTAATAACCTATATGGGAAAAGAATCTGAAAAAGAATAGATATATGTATAACTGAATCACCTTGCTGTACACACCTGAAACTAACACAACATTGTAAATCAGCTATACTCCAATATAAAATAAAAAAAGATTAAACTTACAAAAATAAATTTTTGTCAGATAGTTCTTTAAAAAGTTAAAAATTAAAAAATAAAATAAATAATATTGCATGTTGACAAAAAAAGGAAAAAAATTACATGTTGAGATGCACATAAATGTACTATTCTGGGTTTTTAAATGGTCACACACACAGACACAAGTATTTTTATCTCACTATTAAAAGTAAAGGCAGGGGCTTCCCTGGTGGCGCAGTGGTGGACAGTCCACCTGCTGATGCGGGGGACACGGGTTCGTGCCCCGGTCCGGGAAGATCCCACATGCCGCGAAGCGGCGCAACGGGAGAGGCCGCAACAGTGAGAGGCCTGTGTACCACAGAAAAAAAAAAAGGTAAAGGCAACACACCAAATCAGTTCTATCATTTTTAACAGTACTTTACATTTCTCTGTATACTTTCACCTTGTTGCTGTATTTGATCCTCTAAGTAGCACTGAGATACACCGGGACTGTCTTAATATTCCCATTTTACAGATGAAGAATAGAGACTCGAAGAGGTCAAGTGACTTTCCCCCAATAAAGAGTTGTGGAGACCACACTAGACCCCAGTCTTCCAACTTTTACACCAGGGATTTTAAAGGGATGTTATCAGATAGTTACTTTATTTTCCTATTTGCTCAGACATGAGTTTATTTCTACTAAATGATAAACACGGTTATGATGTTTCTTATATTTTTGCAAATGAATCAGCTAGCTCTGATGTGATGGACATGTGACCACTCAAAGGGGGAACAGTAAAATTAAAAAATTTAATTAAGAGAAGCGATAAAGGAAAGCAATGAGAAGTGGATAGAAAAGATACAGTTAAAAACTGTATCATGTGGCATATATATGTAACTTCAGAAGAAGTCTTCAAAGCTTCACACGTTGATCACCTCAAGCCTTTGGTATGTTTACCTCCTACATACACCAGGCCCAAGACTCACAACTTCCCGCGAAGTAGAATTTAACAAATTCTGTCCAGTACTGTACTGTAAAAAGCCACAGCTTGTACCCAATTAAGAAAAAACCAAGAGAGAGAAAGAAAGAAAGAAAAAAAAATCTCTTGGGGTAAACTTTGTATTTACCTTTGTATGGGGTCAGAATAATAAAGATATAATTTTAAAATAATATCACTTTATATCTTTTAAAAATAACTTTTGTAATTACACATGATCATTTGGTAATCCAGGACTGTGAAATAAAAATCCATCCAGTTCTAGGTCCAAAAGCTTTGCTAAACTACGAGGCTTTTAGCACCTGCTAAAACAAAACACCTGCTCATTTTTAAAACCCAGTGCGTAAGCAACGGTGACTTAACATTTACATTATAACCTCTCAATATATTGTATAATATGCAAGTGTATTTACATGTTTCTGGTCACAGGGGCATATCCCTATTATTTGAAATATAACAAATTAACGAAGACGATACATCTTAGAAATAGTAAATCCAGCAGTTTCACGGTAGAATTTGAGAAAATATGAAGTTTTAGACCCTCAATACTCAGATACCAAGGCTTGGATGAGGAAACGTCATATATATACCTTGTATATGACCCTACAGTCCATTGGCTCCTGAAACACCCAGAAGGCTTCATGATAATGTACATCTTTCAGAAGCCAGAGGCCTGGACCCTGAGGGCAGCCTTAGGGCATGATCACAGATAATAATGACTTGGGGGGTACCTTCCTATGACTGGTACCTAGAAACAACGGCATTAGCCTATATCTTAATAAAGACAACATTTTAAACAGATGGACACTCACATATTTACATAACTCCTGAATCTTCCCTGTTTCGTTCGTTGGGCACCTTGATTTAAATAAAAGTACACGAGGCCAATAGAAATAAATATTTACGGGAAGTACTGTGGTGTCATGGTTAGGAGAAAAAGCTTGAGTAAAAGAGGGCTGGGGTAGAATTCCTGGCTCTGTCCCTTCCCAGCTGTGTGACCCAGGGGAAATGCCTTCATTGCACTAAATCCCAGTCTTCTCACTGTGGATGTGGATGGGACCGGCCACAGGGCTCAGTGGTTCAGAGCACAGGCTCTGGAGCCAGACAGCCAGGACTGCATTCCCGGCTCGGCCACCCGCTACCTCTGAAGATGTCAGTGTGGAGAGCACACACCTGACCGGGTGGTTGGACGATTCAGCTCATTAACGCAAAGTGCTGGGAACAGTGACTGAGTCACAGAAAGCCACCTACATGTTATTTACTGTGAGATGAGGACAGCCTCGCAGGACTGCGGGGAGAATAAAATGAAATAATATGAAATTGCACCATAATACTTGCCACACAGGTTTATTTCTAACAACTTCACATATTTTTATTTAATTTTTATTTTATTCTAACGACTATAAAGCACAAAGCTCACGTCCGGTACAGACAGGTATTCAATAAGTGGTAGCTATTTAAATTTTAATGGGAATAAATATGTGTATATATTGTTACGGATATAAGTTCTTCTTAAAATATTAAATTTTGGAACCAATTTTGAGATCTAAAACCTTTTTCTATATCTCCCTACTTCTGATTATGCTATCACTTACTTACTGGGACTGAACATGCATTTGCCTTGGGCATATATAAATGGCCCTATTTCTGGACATGCTCACAAGATGTAAAAATACTGGACTCAATAAATACCTTGACCAAGAACCCAGACATGATTCCGCTGAACTCTTCCAAGAACGCAGTTAAATGTACAATAAATAAGCAGCCAGTGGGAGAAAATGTTCAACATTTTGATTTGGTTCGTTATCATCAACACTGATTTTTAAATTACTCAGGAGACTAACATCGTATTTCAACATACTAGGTACTGTGAAAGCAGACAGATTAAATGGTGTTTACTTCAGCCGCCATTTCCAAATTGTACCCTGCAGGAAAGTGGAATCTATTTAACTTTGGTACAAACAAAGGCAGTGCTTTAGGGGAAAAAATATAGGAAAAGAGGATCACTTGATAACTGATTTGCCAAGGGAATTTTAATGTTATGTGGCAATATTCTTAAGCGTAATTTTTTCTCTGAGAAAAATCAACATGTAAAAATGCACCAGATGAAAGCTTATGTTCTTTCACAAACACTACCTACTCCTATAATTGCAGTTAACTGGCCATACAGGGTGAGATCTGTGCACCATTGATCCTACAAAATGGAAGCTTGGCTTATCAGAAGCCTGTTATTTCACTGTAGTTCTCTTAATAATTAAAAATATATCAGCACCACAATAATGAGCATCCTTTGACCGTCTCACACACGCCAGGCCCTGTGCTAAGAACTGTGCATTCACCATCTCATTTAATGCCTCCAACGACCCAACGAGGTAGAACATATTTTTAGCCCAGTTTTGCAGATGAGAAAACCGAGTCTCAGAAAATTAGGAACTCAGAAGCTTAGGGAGGAGTTAAGTAACCTGCCCTAAATTACACAGCTAGTAAACAGTAAAGCCAGGCTATATTGGACTATCTTCCCAACAAGGATATGAAATAATTAAAGTTACTACCTTCTTCCCTTGAAAACGATTCATTCATGCACTTGTTCAGCAAACAGTTACAGTACCTGTGCGAGGAGATGTAGGGGGATTAAAAAAAGACCAGAGCCACCCAAGACTTCGTGGTCAAGTGGAATTAGAAGGATTACAAAGTTAATTCAAAATTAGGTAATCAATCAAATAACATGTGTCAACTTAAAAACATGGTCCCAGACAACCACTTTTTAAACATGAGAGGTTGGTTACAGAAAAGCATAGGGGCCAAGAAATCATTGAATCTTTACTAATGAGTGAGAGTAGCTACCGTACACAATCTAACCCCAAATGTTGTAACCGGCCTTGAATTTAACTTCCTTCTACTTCAAAGAAAGCAAGACTTCAGAGATCACCTTTATTAACAAACTAGCACTGATCCTCTTGTGATTTTAAAAAAAAGAAGCTATAATCTCCAACCCTTTTTTTTTTTTGCGGTACGCGGGCCTCTCACTGTTGTGGCCTCTCCCGTTGTGGAGCACAGGCTCCAGACGCGCAGGCCCAGCGGCCATGGCTCACGGGCCCAGCCGCTCCGTGGCATGTGGGATCTTCCCGGACCGGGGCACGAACCCGTGTCCCCTGCATCGGCAGGCGGACTCTCAACCACTGCGCTGCCAGGGAAGCCCTCCCCAACCCTTTTAACCAAACAACTTTCTGCCAGTGTTTTTTCTTTGGACACAGAGGCTGACCAAACTTCTGAATGCTCAGAGCTCATAGTTTTTCTTGTGGCTCATTATCACTTCTTGCCCTGAATTATGAATACTGACATATGTATATTACGTACCCTGTCAGACTGAAAGATCCTTAAAAATAAGGGCCTTTACTCACTTCCAAAAGGGTTGGAAAAAAACAATAATTCGCTTACTTTCCCAAGGTGATGGTACTTTGCATAAAGGTGATGCTTGATAAATGTTTATTTAACATGAAGTGAGTGAAGGAATGAATAAGATGTATAACCCTGGCATTTTGGAGCCTTTACTCAAATACAGGTTTCATATCAATATTGGCGCAATCACATTCAGCAAGTATTTATGGATGGCATACTACATATCAGGCCCTTTCACATTCAGACTGGGTAACTCAATATGGCTAAGAAGGCAGTTCCCTCCAAACTGACTTACAGATTCAATTCGATCCCTATCAAAATCATGGCAGGCATATTGTAGAAATGTACAAGTTGATTTGAAAATTTATATGGAAGTGCAAAGGATGTAATAGCCAAAACAATTTTGGAAAGGAAGAACAAAGTGAGGAACTGACATTACCAGTACCAAATCTTACTATAAAACCACAGTAATCAAGATAATGTGGTATTGACATATGGACAAACCTACAGATGATGCAACTCAACTCAGAGGATAGAAATCGACTTACATTATGATGAACTGATTTTCAACGAAGGTGCCTAGGCAATTCAGTGGAAAAAAGATGGTCTTTTTAACAGTTGGTGCTGAGACAGGTAGGTATCCACATCGCGCACGCGCGCGCACACACATACACACACAAAAGAATTGAAACCCTTATCTCATACTATACACAAATTTAATTCAAAATGGATCCTAAGCCTAAATATAAGAGCTAAAATTATAAAACTTCTAAAAGTAAATATCTGTGGCCTTAGATTAGGCAAAGAGGTATTAGACAGGACACTAAATGGATTCCATCAAAATTAAAAAGCTTTTCTGTTCTTTGCAAGACATCAAGACAAAATTGCTTTAAAAGCCACAGACTGAAGGAAAAGATCTATAAATCATATATCTGATACAAGACTTGTGTCCAGAATAAAGAAAGAACACTTACAACTCAATAATAAGATGAACAATCCAATTTCAAAATGGGCAAAATATCTGAACAGATGTTTCACCTAGGATATCCATTATGCTAGTAAACACATGAAAAGATGCTCATCATCATTACTTATTATGGTAAATTAGACTAATTAGAAGGCTATAAGCAAAAAACCCTGACAATACCAGCTATGAGCACAGATGTGGAAAAACTGGAACCCTCATTCACTGATGATACAATTACTTTGGAAAACAGTTTGGAAGTTTCTTAAAGACAGACTTTCATACCACCCACCAGTTCCACCCTTAGGAAACTTCCCAAGAGGAATGAAAATATGTCCGTGCAAAGACTTACATACAAATATTCACAACAGCATTATTTATAATAACCCCAAACTGAAACAATCCAAATGTCCACAAACTTGTGAAAGGATAAACAAAAAGTCGAATACCCACACAGTGGACTATTATTGGGCACTATAAAGGAATGAGGTACAGATACATGCTACCCCATGAGTGGACCTCAAAAACACTATGCTGAGTGAAAGAAACCAGACGTAACGGACTACATACTGTGTGATTCCTTTTACATAAAATTTCCAGAAAAAGCAAATCTATACAGACAGTAGGTTAGTGGATGTCTAGGACTGGGGTGGGAGTAGGGACTGTCTGCCAACAATGGGAGAGACCTTTCCGGAGTGATAGAAGTGGTTTAAAACTGGATTATAGTAATGATACACAACTCTATAAATTTATTAAAAATCACTGATTTGTATACTTTGAATAGATGAACAGATTTTATGGTAAGTACATCATACCTCAATAAAGCTTTTTTTTTTTTAAACGAAATTATACCCCCATCCACATTGCTTGAGAGTTGCTGAAGTGTCAGTGTCACTAAGCACTGGGCAGTAACACTTCCAATCTTTTCTTTAAACCAGACTGGTTTTAAAAACTCACATCTCATTATTCTTAATAATATACTATTCTCTGACTTTTAGTAAAACTAAACATTTTCATCTATTGAGTCTGTTATTTTCTTATAAGGATATACATCTTTTCCATAAGGACATGTGAGCCTCCTTATCTTTCTAAAATAGCACACTTTTTTCAGTGATACGTGGTACAAATACTTTTCCCCCAGTTGTTCATAAATTTTAAAATTTTGTTAACAGAGTTTTCTTTTCTTTGCCATACTGACATATTCATTTTTATGTAGTCAAAATTATCTCTATTTTCATTTACAGAATCTGTCTCTGGTGTTATAATATATGATACTCCTTTGAAAGATTAATCAGAAACCTTGAGTATTGTTAGTTAAGCATCCCACGTGCCAAGCCCAGGGCCTTTCTACTTTATGAAAAGAGATAAAACGTAATTTCAAATCTCAAAGCTAGAGGCAGACAGACTTTTCTTCCCTAAACCTTTATTTTAACTGTAAAGAGAGACTAGTGTTTACATCTCAAATTCCTGGAAAACTGCCTCATTAGAGAAAATTTCTGATGTGATACACTAGACATTTCCAATAGTTCCAGGGATGAAGAACTGGAAAAATAAAAAGAAGGATGTGAAAATGTGTTTGCTACTCATGCCAGGACCATGGCTCTAGGACTTGTTGGCTGAGGTCTCTGTGTAGACCATCAGGTCATCACATAACAGCGTGATCACTGTTAAGCATTCGTGGATGTCTGACCAGAACAGTCTAGAACTCAGTCATTCACTGTCCCACCACCACCTGAGTCTAGGAATTAGTGGGTGGTGACCCACCACCCATTAGGTAATGAATAGAGGAAACTCAACTTTATTTAAATCTCGCCAACTTGGGAAAGGATGGAACGCTAACTGAAGAACTCGTCACCACTGAGGGCTATACTGCTTCAAAAAATACTCCCGCAGTTATAAAAACCATTTGGTTTCGTGTAGTTATGACTATCACACACGAAGATATAGATAAAACTCACAAAGGTAAGACAGACTCAAGGATGTATTGTACAACACGGAGAATATAGCCAATTTTTTTTTGTAATAACTGTAAATGGAAAGTAACCTTTAAAAATTGTATAGGGCTTCCCTGGTGGCGCAGTGGTTGAGAGTCTGCCTGCCTATGCAAGGGACATGTGTTCATGTCCTGGTCCGGGAAGATCCCAAGTGCCACGGAGCGGCTGGGTCCGTGAGCCATGGCCGCTGAGCCTGTGCGTCCGGAGCCTGTGCTCCGCAACGGGAGGGGCCACAGCAGTGAGAGGCCTGCGTACCGGAAAAAAAA
>NW_020174553.1:1879064-2123334 GCF_003031525.2 Neophocaena asiaeorientalis asiaeorientalis
AAAAATATATATATATATATATTTAAAGAAAAGAAATGTCATAAGAATGTTTTATATTAACGTGGATACTGTGGCCTTCGAGGTACAGTATATACCTGAGGCCTGGTCATGTTGAGATACAATCAGAAGAGGCATCTAAATGCCTGAAAACAGAAAATGCCTGCTTTTCTCTTTGTATATTTGAAACCGCCCCCCACCAACACACACTTTCAAGACAGGCCCCAGTTCAACCTTCTTTCTTTATCTATCTTACTATGTATTCTGGGACATATATACAGGCTTAATATTATTCAATTGTTTTGTGGCCACTACCCGTATCACCTCATTGAATTAAACAGAAGCTCTATGAGGGTAAACTTTATATCCCTATGGCATGCAAGCAGTGCTAGGATTCCAGATGTTTCTACTGACTTTATTAGTGCTGTTTCTTACTCTGCAGCCTCAACAGTGCTCATTAAATAACCTTTCTTGATTTCTGGGAAAAGTTGAAAACAAGGGGCCAAGACGGTTAAAAAAAGAAAAAAAACATTGTGGGGACACTTTCGAAACTTATAATGTACAACAGGCAGTGCTGCAGCCAAGAAAAATATCGTGGAGCAATATGTACATGATACCCCAGCTTCACAGACCCTGCAGAGCAACACACAGACTGTCTCCAGTTCTCTTCTTTGCGTCTAGGCAGCCTTTACCTAACGACTATTCGTTCCTATGTAAGCTTCCGTGAACTCCAGCGTTCCATGAGGCAGCTCCAAGGTTTGCCTTGTAGATGGGATGGCCATGGAAGCCATGTTTAATTTGTGGCTGCTCCTGTCCAGGTACCAGTCCAGGTCTTTTGGCCATGGGTATAAATGAAGAGCATTTCTATTAATCAAGAAGAGCTTTCCCACCTCTGAAAACACTCTGATGTCCCTAAGATGCCACACAGGTGCCTGCACACAGGTCTTCCCCTAGTCCCAGGATGCCTGGCTAGCTTCTTTATGGCTAGCTTCTTCCCTGCCTTCTAGGGAAATAAAACAATAGTTAAAACGCCAGTTCCTCTACTGCTCTTCTTTTCTTCCCTTCTATTTCCCTAAGAGAGGCGGGCAATGAGGAAAAGTAAGAGTAATGGTTTCACCAACTCTGACCCTTGGACAACAAGGATTCCGGCACATCAGGGTCCACTATAATAAAGAATTTGTGCACCTCTAACCTACTATTTGTCTAAATTTGTTAATAATTCCCAAGAAAGGAGATGGCATCAACTCACTCAGCAACCCATTTCTTGGTGACTCTACTAGAATTCCCAGCTTCGTCATTAAACCAAAGATAAAATGCTGAAAATTGTGGTCTCATTCTAATATCTTCGTTCTAGTAATGCAAAAACAATACTTTCATAAAAATTAAGTTTAAATAATGAACCTAAATTATTAGTACTCAATATGCCATCCATCTTCTTAGGCTGGGAGTCTCTTTGCATTTCAAACTCCTCTTGACACACCCACCCCTAAATGAAGAGAATGAGTAAATAATGTCTGAAAATAAAGCCTCTAGACCTGCAGCATCTAATTAAATCTCTGGTACTAGCCATTGGTTGTTGAGACCCTTGGGTAAATTCCTGTCTCTAAGCCCCAGTTCCATGGAATACCCCTGTCAAGGTTAAACGAGAGGATTAAACTAGATGTTAAATCAAACTCTGCCCACACTATGAGGCACATAGTATGCGCACAATAAACTCTAAGATTTTTTTTAAACTTTTAATAATAATGTTTTTTTAAAATGGAGGAGACAAGTTTCCACCAAATTCTTAGTAAAGACAGATAAAATGGCAAAAGCTTCTGTATTTTTAAAGCTTCAATATTTTAAAAATAATTCAGTCATTTACACACACGCAAATCATTCCACCATCTTTAACGGATAAAGCAGAATATTATTTGCCCTTTTGCTTCAGATTTAACACCCTCACTGGTTAACAGCGTTGGAAACACGAGAGCAAGGCATTTTCTTAGACACAGCCGCTACACAGCGGTTTTGCCTCGGGGCGGGAGGAAAGCCTTCCCTTCCTCCCTGGGACAATGACAAGTCGCAGCCGGACTCCGAGGGAAACGTGCGTCCCCATGCGAGTTACTTGGTGTCCGGGGCCTGTGCGGAAGGGGACATAATAGTCCGCCAGGAGTGACCCCAGTGCCCCCTACACACCCAGGGGCGCGGGAGCACACGGACCCCGCCTTCCGGGACCGAGTGTGAGTTTGGGTCCCCGCATCGGACCCGGTGGCCCCTGCCCTTTGCAGCCACGGTGCGCGCGCCCCCGGCGGCGTCCCGTCCTGCATGTGGCCAACTCCGCGGCTGCCGCCGCCAACTGCGGGCAAGTCCAGCCACCCCGGCCCCGCCTGCGCCGTCCCCAGCCCTGCCTGACACTGGAGTTGGTACATACGGGTCTGCAGCGCAGGCGAGCAGGGGAGTGAGCGCTATTTTAAACATGGCTTTCCCTCTCCTGTAGCCTCAGAGCCATCGCTGCGCACCGGCGTGGGCACGGCCCACATGGGAATAACCCCGACATCTGCCCGACTTATTGGATTCATTTTCTATCTCCCTATGCGTGGACTTGTTCCCCACCCCGTGCTGCTTTTCCTCCACACTAACCGCAACCTAGCAGTTTGTAAAGAGGAAACTCCCCTCCTGGAAGCGGGGGTGAAAAGCGCTTTTGCTTCTTGTTCGAGGTGGAAACCATTCCGGCTAGAATGAGTTCAAAAAGAAGGGAAGCCGGGTCGCCGGAAAGAAAGTAACATTCAGAGATCGATGGGGACAGAGGGAGGGCGCAATGTCTGCAACAGGCAACTGAAAACAAGCACTGAAGAAGCAAAGAGACTCGCAACCCCCGAGTTACTACCGAGTGCACTGCACGCCATCCATTGCAATGACAAGATTTGCTGTTAGCACAATTTGAAGGCCGTTGAAATGTTTTTTGGTAAGACTTACCTTTCTCTTCGGCATAATGACGTTGGTGAAGCTAAAAAGTAAAGCAACGGGCTGGAACTGCTGGCACCGCCGCTAGATGCTGGCACCGCCGCTGGAAGCTGCCCCCGCCGCAGCTGTGCACGCGCAAGGCTCGGCGTAGCCCGGCCTCCGGGACCTGAACCTCCGCGGCTCCCTCCAGGGGCCCTCTACTCGCTTGCCTCCCCGTTCCTCCAATGAGGAGCCCCGGCAGCCGGCCGCGAGGCCCCATTGGCTGCGGCAACGTTCTAAACTCCACGAGGGCACGCCCACCTCCGTGCGCACGGTACGCTCTGTTGTAGTTTCCACTTCACCGAAAAAAAAAAAAAAAAAAAAAAAAATCTGCCTGGCGACTGAGCATGCCCAGTTCAACTAGTAACCCCCAAGCCATAGGATCCTGTAGTTTCATTGTTTTGCCGCTCCCTTTTTGGATTGTGTCAGTAGGAAGTGTAGGCCTTCATAAGGAAGAAAAAGAGTAAGGATGGACACATTAATTTTATAAGGTAAATGTATACACAGCAGGCACTTTATATAGTTTCCTGTAAAAGCTTGTAATGAATGCTGTGTGATGGAGCGCTGTGAAAGTGGGAAGGTACTCTGATCTGGAAGAGTCTGTCAACCTTTAAGGGTCTCAGTTTCCCCTTCTAGGTTTCTAGTGACAATAATCCCTAAAATTGCTTAGGAATAGTTTCCTGAAATGTGATTACAAATCACTCACTAATTCAGCCACCTTCAAACCAGGCTTGAAGGTGAACAGAGTTCACCTTCCATATTTGTTATGGAAATTAGAGAAAACTGAAGAAGGTCAGAACAGATTATTTTATTTTTGAAACATATTTAAACGACAACTTAAATATCCATAATTTAATCTTTCTCAAAGTTCTGCAAGGCATTTAACAGGCATTGCAAACACTTCTGAATTTATGAAATCATGCTTACCCTGATACCAAAACCAGTGAAAAACCACAAAAGTAAAGAGAGCTACAGACCAATATCCCTCATAAACATAGACACAAAAACCTTGAACAAAATTTTAGTAAATCAAGTAGCTATAAATGAAATATAACTTAAAAATTGTGAATCTCCTCTATGTTGTATACCTGGAATCTATATAATATTGTACATCAGGTATACTTCAATTTAAAAAGTTCTTTTTAGTAAATCAAATCCAACAACATTTAAGAGAATGACCAGTTAAGTTTATCCTGGGAATGCAAAATTGGTTTAACCTGACAATCTGTCAATGTAAATCACTGTATTGCTGGAATAAAGGGGAAAAAAACCCCATCAGTTCAATAGATACAGGAAAAGCACTAGTGAATGGTTAAGCAAATTATGGTAACTACATACAGTAGAATACTACTGAGCTTAATAAAGAGGAATAAAATATTCCTGAATGGATGAATGTCAAAAACAAAATGCTATGTGAAAGAAGGCAAATACAAAAGACCATACTGAATAATTCCACTCATGTGAAATTATTTTTTTAAAATTAGGCTCTTTTAGTTTTATAATCATATTAGAAGGCAAAAGTTCACATTATAGGAAAACACTAATGAAACCTTATGCTACAAATATGGCCAAATCCACTTTGGTCATGCAGAGGCTACAAATAGGTATTAAATAACATTATCAGGGAATTAATTTTAATGCTTGACATTTTTCTTTATTAATTTTCAGAGTAATGAATTAGTATCCTAGAAAACTCCAGAAGTGGTCAATGACTTTCTTTTTTGTAATATTTTTAGGAACTCACGGATTTTTATATATTTGGCATGCTTCAATCTATTGCCATTATTACTTTTTTTGATACTCATATTGCCCCAAAAGACTTCTTTGTTTATCAGTAAATTCTGAGGAGCGTTTCTCTTGTTTTGATGTATCAACCTCTAAAACTGTAAAGTCTTCTCTGCAGGATGTGGATGCTGTCTTAGCCAATTTAGACAATGGATAAATGAAGAGAGTTACTTCCTGAAGAAGGAAGAAGGAAAAAGTGAGTAAACAAACCTCTTTTCCAATTCCAGCTCCTGTCCCCTTCTTTCCTACTCAGAACAGTTGGAATCTTACACTGACCCCAGCACTTTTCAAACAGCAAGATGAAACCATTTTATGGTACCATGACTATCGTTAAGGAAGATGGGGGAGGGAGAAGGGAAAAGAAAAAAGGGCAGAGCATAGAAAATATGAGTGCATTTCACACGGTAAAGGCAAGTCGTGTTTTATAAAGCGTTTCCATTTTCCATACGTTTCCACGTAAACACATACCACACATAGGTACATGTATGTGGAGTGTGTGTGTGTGTCGTAGGTTGTGTCTTGAAAAGTATTTTTAGGATGGGTCTTGGTGAAAAAACCTTAAAGCTACTGCACAGCCCTAATGAATCTTGTGGGTCTCTGGGGGTCCCAGCACTCTTTTCCTCCGGAAGAAAGGTGTTGAGTCTTCAGATCTCAAAAGGAAATCTTGAAAGGAAGGGATCACCTCCTTCTTGATCTGTCCCTCCTTCCCTCTTTCAGGCAGGCAAAGGCAGGCTTTTGCTCTAAGTAATGGCAGTTGTGGAGAAATCGATACTCGAATTATATTTTGTTGCCTCTGATAGTTCTGTAATTCCTGGTAAGTTACGATTCTTCAGTGACTAGGCCAAAGAACTCCAAAGGTGAATGAACGAGAGGTGGCAAAAGAATAGTCTTTTTTTTTTTTTTTTTTGTATTTTTATCAGTCAAGTCTCTAATTGGATTGAGTGCTAACTTTTGAAGAGACCACATTTAGTTTTTGCAAAGTAACTGGGACAGAGAGCCGCTGGTCCCAAATCATAGACACTGCCTGTGATTCCCAGACCCTAACCCCAACTTACTGAATCAGAATCTTTTATGGCTGGCCTTGGGAATCTGCGTTTCAAACAAGCTTCTCATGTGATTTTTATACTAGAATTTGCTTGGGCTCCTTCTTTCCCCAATTCCAGTTTTGCCAGGCACTACCCACCTTCTTCGCTAGTTGCAAGATTAAAAACGTCCCACCCCAAGATCCTTAGAAAAGCACGTCCTCCCAGCTTCCCAGGCAGCTCTAGACAGCTCCTCAGCCCTTGGCAAGATTAAATTCCCTGCCCCCTCCATCCTCAAAGGGAACCCAAGCTGAGCAAAACCCCACAAGCCACATCCTTTGAAGGCTCTATTATTTCAGTGATTGGACAAGCACACCTTGTAACTGCATTAGCAAGGAGGGCCAGGGCGTTCTGTGATCTTCCAACAGGAACCCCCTTTTTGTTTTTCCCAACCTTCAATCACATTTAATCTGTGTGCAGATTCTTTACCCCAAGTGCGTTTTACACAGTTTTCCCACCCCTGGTCCTTTTCAGATCCAATCTCTGTGTTATTTACTTTACCTTCTTCTTGTTGCTGCTGCTTAAACTCACAGGAGTGTAATTAATTTGCTCTTTGTAGTTGCCAAATGACTATTTGGGCGGGAATTAGCCATGTTCAGTAGCTAGAACCAGGGATTGGGCTACATTTGTTCGGCCATCCTTTTTGGCCAGATTGTCCGCATGTCCAGCGCCAAGAGCCAACCAGGTTCAAGGTGGTGAAAGTTAAGGGAGGGGAATCCCCAAGGTTCAAGGCAAGGACACAGCAAAGTAAGGACACACCCCACCCCCTTAAGGGAAAAGCCACAGGCTGTCAGGTTCCCAAGACCACTTGGGATTGTACGTTCTTGCACACTACGGCCAGGGCGATGCACTGTCAAGCAGGCCCACCCCTCCCCTCTCAGCTGGCATCTTGGCACCCATGTCTGATGTCTTCTGCATTTCCTTCAAACCTCAGAATCCCTGGGAGCTGGTAGGAAATATCCCATAGCCCCATCCCTGTCACTATTCACAGGGGACCTGCCTTTCAGGGCAGATCAAACCATTTCCTTTTCTCAATGATAGCAAAAAAACACCAAGCAACAACAACAGCAGCAAAACTAGCCAGGTTTAGGGAAATGAGAATCAAATGAATCATTCTGGAAAACACCATATAGCAATTGGAGATGATTTTCAGGTTAGGTTTGTTAAGAGCTGCTTTAATTCTCAAGCACTAGGTAAGAGTTAATAGAAGCAATAAAATGACTTTGCCAGGTCAGAATGAATTCTAACCACAAGGCAATGAATTTTTACCCAGCAGTGGGAAACTAGCCTGAAAATGTTCCATAATCTTTAAGGCTGCTTTCAAGCATGGAGGGTTTTTGTTGTCATTGTTTAAGCATGAGATTGTGCTGTTCCCACGGAAAATCTCGTCCTTTCCCCCCTTCTAATTCCTACTCCCACTTCTGCTGTCCAGAATCTTTAGCAAATGGTTTCTGTTTGTTTGTTTTCTGAATAAAGGTAAGAGGTCAAAATTTTTTGTTGTTTTAACTAGTTTAAAAATAAATTCTTTCACAGACACAGAAAACAAACTTATGGTTACAAAAGGGGAGATGGGGGAGGGGAGAGATAAGTCAGGAGTTTGGTATTAATAGATACATAGTATTATATGTAGAATAGAAAACCAACAAGGACCTACTGAATAGCACAGGGAACTATACTCAATATCTTGTAATAACGTATAATGGAAAAGAACCTGAAAAAGTGTGTGTGTACATATATATATATATATATATATATATATATGTATGTATAACTGAATCACTTTGCTGTACACTTGAAACTAACACAATACTGTAAATCAACTGTGCTCCCATAAAAAATTCCTGCCCCCAATAAATAAATTCTTATCAAAAAGCCCTGATTTTGCAATCATAAGGCCTGAATTCAAATCCCAAGCTATGATCACATTACTCAGCCTCTTTGAACCCTGGTTTCCTTGTTGTACAACGAAGAGAATAATGTTTATCTGAGGCAGACGCTGCTAGTTACCTGCCTAATATTCACTCTGGTTTTCTTCCTTATTAACAGAATTCTGATTTTGGTAATAGCTCTGGCCAAAACAAAACAGAACCTTTCATCCTCCAGTTCCCTGGCAGAGGGAGAGGTAGCCACGTGACACTGTTTTGGAAACGAGATGTGTGCGGGAGTCATGAGGTTGTAGTGTAAACATCACCTGTAACAGGGTGGACCCAGCCCCGCAGCCGCCTTCTGCCTTCGTTCCTCCCCTTTCCATTCTGGAAGTTGCTGGTAATGTCTGGAAGTAAGACAGCTATCTTATGTCTGTGAGGTTGAAGGCCACAAGTTTAGGACAGAAGAGCAGAGAGACAGACATCCAGGTCCCTGTCCTGGCCCTGGATTGCTCCCTCCCAGACTGCTTATTACATATGGAAAATAAGCACCTTGCTTGTTCAAGCCACTGGAGCTGGGTGTCTGTGACATGAAGCTGAATACAGTCCCTCACTGATACACGACCTGAAAGAATTGGTGTGAGAACTGGAGACAATGAACTATGGGGATGCACAAAAGCCTGAAGCACAGTCCTTAACATATTTTCTTTGATGAAAGTATATATCTTCCCCCATGGATTGTAAAGGAGAGCACAGAAAAAATTTAACTTTTCCTGAATCCCTAGGGGCCTGATTTTGGATGTTTAGTGTAAACCTCTTAACATAACTTTAAAGTAGGCAGGGGTAAAAATTATAAACAAGTTTTATTGTTGGTGTGGCCTGTGCCACCCTACACTGTGGCTTGCTGCCGTGTGTTAAGGGATGGATGTGTTGTCTTGTTGCTCAACTTAGTCTTTGCTGTGGTGTGGTTCCCTGGACTGTAGATGCTAGAGTCTAAAAACCATACCTAGAGCCCACTGCAGCCTGGGTTCCAGGTGGGATTTGGATTTGGCCAATCAGATGCACTAGCAAGAGATTTAGAAAGTGGAGACTGGAAGAAGGCCACACTTAGCTCTGTCTGTCATGTCTGCTGCTTTTCGTTTTCCTGTGACAATATCAGCAGAGATGCCAGGCACCAGCTTTGTGGGTTTTGAGGGGCAGGCTTCCCTGCATCCATCCTGTGGACATAGACTGTGGCAGGTGTAGCCTGGTCTGGAACTGGTGGCAGTGGTGGCTTCCTGATTGAGAGAGAGTTTTCATTCTCCAGGGGTCCTAACGCTAGTGGATTCCTGATTGCAGGAGAAGCACAGCTCCTTTGATGAGCCAGTTCTGGGGTGAGACTTTGGGAGGGTTTTCTGGAAGTTGAACCTACAGTCTATTTCTTTAGTCCTCCCAACTATCCATGAGCCATTGAATCTTTGAATCTCTCTCTTTCTCCTTAAATTAGATACAGTGGGTTCTGTTCCTTGCATTTGAACTCAGAGCTATAGAGCTTCTATTCTTGCTTCTAACCAAATATTTCCAGCTCTGAGAGGCGCCTTCTCTTCCCCCTGGAGCTCTGCTTATGGCAACAGATGTTGAGACAGAGACTGGCCATGTGTGTCCCAGAGTTAGCACTGTGAACAAAGTCATCTGAAGACCCTTCCGATGGACACGGGGTACAAGAGAAAAGAAACCTCTTATTCAAGCTGTTGATATTTGGGGGAAATTTTGTCACCACAAGATTATCTATCTTATCCTGAAATGACACAGAACTTGGACCCTAAGCGTGAGCCGCTGCTTTAATAATACAATAAACCCCAAAATATGTGGCACTGGCTTAACAACTGGTCAGAGGGAGTCAAGGAAACTATTCCTGAAGATGGGAGGACTGGAAATCCATGTTTTCTAGTGGGGAAACATTTGAAAGTGTTGCCGACAGTAAGCTGGAAGGTAAGAGGCACACCTAACTTTAGGGAAGAGACTGAAAACAAACTATTATTATTACTGTTTACTTGGTTGCTATTTGGCAAGATATTACAAGAAAGAGATATGTTGGGAGAAGATTTCTCAGTTGGTAAGGATGAGTAAAAGAGATGAGAAAGTTTACAAATTCAGGGACTTACAAGGTTGGAAAGGCAACTGCTTCTCAACCCAAACAATAAAAGATAAAACTGATACTTTGGGGACTTCCCTGGTGGCGCAGTGGTTAAGAATCCACCTGCCAATGCAGGGGACATGGGTTTGAGCCCTGGTCCAGGAAGATCCCACATGCCGTGGAGCAGCTAAACACATGTGCCGCAACTACTGAGCCTGGCAGCTCTAGAGCCCGTGAGCCACAACTACTGACACCCGTGTGCCTAGAGCCTGTGCTCCACAATGAAGAGTAGCCCCCGCCCGCCACAACTAGAGAAAGTCTGCGCACAGCAACGAAGACCCAACGCAGCCAAAAATTTAAAAAATAAAAAAAGATAAAATGGATACTTTGAGCAACGAAGCCTATTAAAACCCAGCTTTGCAGTGAAGATCAGATCACTGAACATGGATTAGGGTGTGGTGGCCTGAAATTCCCTTCAATTGGACCAAATGGCTCAAAGTGACTTAAACACCGTTCAGGTGAAGAGACGTTGCTCTCACTGCTAGGATCAAGGAAACTACAATTAGGGAGGGGGGCAGGGAAAGAGAGAGAGAGAGAGACAGGCACTGGGGCAACAGAGCAGAGAAATATGGCAGAGAAATATGTCTAGAAAGGAAACATGGGTGTAGGTAAGAAGTCAAACAAGTTTAAGTTTAAAAACTGTTTTACGGTTAAAAGAGGCACCAACTTGGATTAAATGTGATCCTGGCTATTTGAGACTTAAAATGACCCTTGGATTCCCTACCAGAGATGAGCAAGAAATAAGCTGAGAAGGTGGCCCAACCTCTAAGGCAGGTAAGATCTTTCCTGGGTATCCACTGGGTGATTGGTTCCAGGACCTCCACAGGTATCGAACTCCACGGATGCTCAAGTCCCTTGTATTAAATGGTGTAGGACCTATGGCTGTCCATATCCACGGATGTGGAAGCCACAGATACGGAAGGCTGACTCTGTATTTTTCCGTGCCTACTTCAGACAAGGCCAAGAAGGATAATAACGGAAAAGGAGGAGTCTTCTAAAGGGAAAATCCAAGGCCCATGGAGACCCCCCTCCTAGGAAACCCAGATGGAGCCTCTTCAGGGAAAATTCCTCACCCTTGGGGTGGGGGGGGGGCCTAAACCTTCAGCCTAGGCTAATAACAGAATTGTAATAGGCCAGTGACTACCTTGTGTTTCCCATTCTTATTTTTAATGTGAGCATTCATTTAAGTTATCCTGATGCTGCTCTACCACTGGAGAGTGTGCGTGCGTGTGTGTGTGTGTATGTGTGTGTGTGTGTGTGTGTGTTGGAGGAGGGGTGGATCTCTGGATCAAGAGGAAGTGCACTTGGACCTGTGGGAGAGGCTGCTTGCACGTTCCCTTCCGATAGAAAGACTACCATGCAGCCCCCAGGGATCCTGGGCTTTGAGCTTGATGCTATCACTGGGACTTCTGAGTTGTCTTTCCTGGAAAGGGAATGAATGAATGCATTTTATATGCAGGAAGGAGGGTGAAAGAAATATTTCATGGCCAGGGGGAAGAGATTGTGATAATACTGTTCACCAAACAGATTTGCTTTACTGCTAATGGGCCCATGCAAGGATTATACCTCCCCTCCCCACACTTTTAAAGTCAGGCTGAGCTACCGTAACTTACTTTGCTAATTAAATGTGAACAGAAGTGACATTTATCTTTCCTAAGCACCATTGTTTTAATTGTGGTAAAACCCACATAGCATACAATTTACCACTGTAGCCATTTTTTTTTTTTTTTGCTGTACACGGGCCTCTCACCGTTGTGGCCTCTCCCGTTGCGGAGCACAGGCTCCGGACGCGCAGGCTCAGCGGCCATGGCTCACGGGCCCAGCTGGTCTGCGGCATGTGGGATCTTCCCGGACCGGGACACGAACCCGCGTCCCCTGCATCGGCAGGCGGACTCTCAACCACAGCGCCACCAGGGAAGTCCCATTGTAGCCATTTTTAAGTGTACAATTAATTCTGTAGCGTTAAGCATATTCACATGAATGTGTCTGTGAAACAGGTCTCCAGAACTTTTTCATCTTGCAGAACTGAAACTCTACACATTAAATAGCAACCCCTCATCCTCCCCTCCCCCCAACCCCTGGCAACCACCATTCTACTTTCTGTCTCTATAAATTTGACTTCTCTAGCTAACTCATGGAAGTGGAATCCAGCCTACAGTATCTGTCTTTTGTGACTGCCTCTCTTACTTAGCATAATGTCCTCAAGGTTCATCCACGTTGTTGCATGTAATAGGATAGCCTTCCTTTAAAAGGCTGAAGAGTATTGCACCCTCTGAGCATCCTACATGTTGTTATTCATTCATCCATCAATGGACATTCAGGTTGCTTCCACCTCCTGGCTGCCGTGAATAGTGCTGAGTACCATTTTTAAGAACCAGTATATGGTTCACCATACTCCCTTTTTCCTGCTGCCACAAGCAAAGAGGCACATGTTAAGATGAGTCTCTCTCAGCCTGAGTCCCTGAATTATTAAAACGAGTGGTGCTTCCTGCTGTCCCACATTGAACATGTACAGTGAGTGAGAAATAAGCCTTTGTTGTTTTAAACCATTGAGATTTGGGGGTCCTTTTATCTCCCGGTGAAAACTGGTAAGGTTTTAACTTTTAAAGCTAAAAGTTAACTCTTTCAAAGTTTGCAGAGAAAGACACTGATCAGAGGCTCCCACAGTGTAGGTGCATTTGAACCCTGTACTTCTGTTGTGTTCCTTTAGTTACACTTTTTTCTTGAGGTTTTGTTTTGTTTTTTGTCATACTCATGACTTCTTCTTTAGCTGGCCAGAACCTGGAGAAATTTCAAACCCCTTCTTCTCATTTCCTATCCATTTATCTTGTTTTCTATACTTTGGATTGGCAATGTCTTTACACACTGTTTATTTGATAGGAGCAGGCTTGACCCAGCATCCAAACCCCCTGATAACAGAAGCTAAGAAGATAGAAGTTAATTTCCCCCTTGCATTAATAGCACAGGGTTGATGTGGTAGCTTATGACCCCTGGGGACCCAGTCTCCTACCCCATGACTCTGTCATCCTCATTATGCGGCTTCTCTGTCACGTTTCAAGATACCTGATCCAGCTTCACTCCTCATGTGTGCATTTTGCCCAGCAGGAAGGAAAAAGAGAAAGGGAAAGACATGCCCTCTTTCTTTATGACAACTTCAGGAAGCAACATATACCACTTCCACTTCCATCCCATGGTAGATTCAGTCACATCAAACATATCAGAGGAAACTGGGCAGCATGGTCTTCATTCTGGCCAGTGATGTCCCCTGCTTTCAGTAAATAACATGGAGGTCCTACTTCTGAAGAAGTGGAAAGCAGATATTGAGGCAGGCAGAATAATTGTCCCCCAGACGTATCCACATCCTAACTCTCAGAGTATTCCTGTGCATATGTTATTTTTCATGGAAAAAAGACTTTGCAGTAAGAACCTTGAGTTGGGGAGATTCTCCTGGAGTATCCAAGTGGGCCCAATCTAATCACATTGACTCTTAAAAGCAGAGGACTTTTCCTGGCTGTGGTCAGAAGGCAGGTCAGAGAGATTCCATATAAAAAAAGACTCAACCCACCACTTCTGGCTTTGAAGAAGAAGGGTACCATGAACCAAGGAATGCAGTTGGCTTCTAGAAACTGGAAAAGGCAAGGGGACAGATTCTCCCCCAGAGCCTCCAGAAAGGAACACCTTAGCCCAGTAGCGAGACATGTTCAACTTCTGACCTGTAGAAATATAAGATCATAATTTCCTGTTGTCTTAAGCCCCCAAATTTATGGTAATTTGTTACAGCAGCCATAAAAAGGAACGAAATAGTGCCATTTGCAGAGATGCGGACGGACCTAGAGATTGTCATACAGAGTGAAGTAAGTCAGAAAGAGAAAAACAAATATCATATAATGTTGTTTATATGTGGAATCTAGAAAAATGGTACAGATGAACTTATTTGCAAACCGGAAATTGAGTCACAGATGTAGAAAACAAACGTATGGTTACCAAGGGCAGTAGGGGGGGAGGGGGGCAGGGTGGGACGAATTGGTAGATTGGGATTGACATATATACACTACTATGTATAAAATAGCTAAATAATGAGAAACTACTGTATAACACAGGGAACTCTACTCAATGATCTGTGGTGACCCAAATGGGAAGGAAATCTAAAAAAGAGTAGATATATGTATACATGTAACTGATTCACTTTGCTGTACAGCAGAAACTAACACAATATTGTAAAGCAACTATATTCCAATAAAAATTAATAAAAAAAAGAAAACTAATACACTGGCTTCTCAGCCACAGTGCCCTCCTTTGGCCACCCAAATATCCGTGCCCAATCTTTTTTTTCATACATAGAACAGATTCACCTTCTGGCCAAGGGAGAAACTTCTCAAATCCCATCCATCTCCTCCATTTACATTGTCCAGCTGAAAGTCCAGGACCTCCAGGAGCTATTCAGTCCTCTCCATCAGGTCCTGATGTAGCCAAGTTACCTGCTCCCCAAAAACCTGATATACTGAGACTGTGTAGACAAGACTCATTCTCTAGCACTAAGTTCCTTGATGGGCTCATCTGGCAGCCTGGATAGCAGGGTCTCCTCCAGAACGATCTCCCATGCCCACTTTCCCCAGCTACTCCCGTACTCTGCCCTCTGGAAAGGTCTTCCTTGTGCTACGTCCTCCAGGGCCAGTATGAAGTGGCACTGAAGAGTTCATACTGTTTGGAAGCTGCTAAACTTTGGTATCCCGCTTCTTCCTGGTATGGGTTGGAGTGCCCAAGGATTGCTTTGGAGATTAAACAATTTGCAGTTTCTTTGACAACTTCTCCCAAATGCTTGGTAGGCTTCCCATTTATTTACTTTCAGTTAATTCCATTGGCAATTAACAATAGCCAAATGTTGTCTAGATATAATTATTAAGCCTTAAGATTATTCGTTAAGCCTTGAGACTATTAATTAATGGGCAAATTGAAACATAGAGTTGTTGGGCTATGCCTGGCAGCCTTCCAAAGACCCCAATGGGTTTTGCTTTAACTGTCTACCTCATGAAAACTGGATAGTGTGCCTCCGAATTTACAAAGTTCTGCAAAACTGAGGTACCAGAGCCAGAGTGACCTTCACCATGGCCAGCTGTCACACACAATACATCACTTTGGCTGTCGGGGGACAAGATGCCAGGACAGTTTCTTAATCTCAGGTCCAACCATATAATACTAGATACAGTAAAACAAGCTTTTAGGCTTCTCTTAATGATGGGGAAAGCCTTGAACATTTTGGTTAAGTTCAGAAACACTTTTTGTATTTCAGACCCTGAACAAATTGTGTTTCATTTGGCTTCTGTTTCCCAAAAGACAAGGGAAAGGAGCTTAGAGAGATTTACTTACGCTTTTGTACTTGAAGGGAAGCTTTGAGCAATGATCAGTGGTTTCCAAAGAAGTATTTTAAAGAGTTAGGATGAATGAGGTTATAAATAAATCAAATCTTATTTATATGGCAAAATTATTATATATTTTTTTCTATTCAGATTTTTTTTTAACTCAGTTTTTGGCTAACTTGTCACTTTCTTTACTTGTTGTACAAGAACTCCTCACTTCAGGTAAATGATCACATATCAGAACCCACAACTTCAGAAAGATACCTCCTCTAAATCTGGGCCTTTATTACCTGTGCTCTACACGGGGCCTCCCTACAAGGACATTAGAAACCCCTTTCTAGATCTTTAATCTAGTGTGGCATTTTATACTATTTTGATTAACATCTCTTGCTAGACCAAAGAGAAAAGGCTCTAAAGAGGCTTCACATCTGCTTTTGACCCTTAAAGGAAACCACGAGAAATTTTAGTTAGAAGGTGAGGATCAAGTGACTTTACATAAGAAGGATTTGAAGAGCTTTTGGTCCACAGTCTGAGCACTAGCATTGTCCCCAGTGTTGTGACCCATTTCTAAGCATTTATTTTGGCTACTTCCCTGTCCTGAGACCCCCTTCAGAGTAACCTGACTAGTGTGTCTCCATCTTTAGGCTGGAGAAGTAATCGTCATGTCAGATGCTGGCATGCCCCTCCTGCCTTAAAGGTTTAAAGCGAACATAAAATCCCTGGATACTATTGGTTTTTTCTCTTTATCAAAATGGCAAAATTAAAATAAATGGCATTCTGCTCCAGAGAGGATGTAGAAAGTTGTGACAATCACTTCCATCTTTAAATAGAAAAAAATTAGATAAGCCAAGAAAATCATTTTAAAAAGCCAAATGGTTGCTGAGTGCAAAGACGTCTAAAGGAACTAAATTCCAGAGAGGGGGCAAATCCTAAATATATAGATACATAAATATAAAAATTTTACTTAAGTATATAAATAAATATATATACATAATATATTATATATATAATAATAACAATGTAGCTGAATATTTTTAAAAATCACTCAAAAGTGTTATTTTCCAGCAGAAGTAAAACTATGGAAAAAATTAATTTCTTACCTAGTAAACTTTATATTTTTTTATATTTCAGGTTTTTTAAATGGTAGTATAGTTGATTTACAATATTGTATTAATTTCAGGTATATAACATAGTGATCCAACATTTTTATAGATTATACTCCATTCAAAGTTATTATAAAATAATGGCTATCTTTCTCTGTGCTGTGTAAAATTAACTTCAGACTCTTGATTGATAAGAGAACATAACTTTTAATTTTAGCTGTTAGATATTCATCCAATATTGTTCATATTTTTCTTTCTAGCACTTGACATAACTAAAAGTGTATCATATAATTTTTGTCAAGTTAAATAATAAAAGAGAGACTATTTTTATTTAATTCTCAAAGTCCAACTCGCGTACAAAACCATGAGGAACAAACATAAATGACATTCACCATGCCATCAGCAGCCCAGGGTCATGCAGAGACCACCTCTCATAATGTGAGACTGAACAGCAGAACAAGAGAAAGTCCTCGACTCACAGCCTTCTGTTAGCCATAGTTTTGTAGCACCGATCCATCATACATTTTGTATACCTTCCATGAGTTCAATGTCAATGCTGCTTATGTGATACTCCTAAAAACCAAAAACGCAACAAGAGGAATTAAATACTAAGAATAAGGTTTTGTTAGGTAGGGCTGAGCTTTGGAGGGCCACATGCCATTTTAATATTAAGATTTTTTTTTAATATTCCCCAAGGAACGAGTTTTGTCCTGTTTGGTGCAATAGTGCTCCCACTGAGAATGCATAATGTAAATGAATTTACACCGCTGATAGAAAATATTTATAAAATGAATATTTGCAAGAAAGACATACTTCCCCTTGAACTGTATAATTTAAAATATTTTGACTTCTTATATGTAATAGTATATGTACAAGGGATAAATGTCCCCCTCTAAAAAAAATTTCCCTAAGTTGATTACAGAAGTCAGCGACCCCAAATCTCATTTAGTAAAAATTCATTTTGGAGCACACTTTTCCTAGGGACTTCAGAGATCACCCTGTGCAGTGAGGTCCAGCCTGGGATTTTTAAATAATTAGAAAAGTAGTTATGGGTGTCATGAGCTATTTTCAATACTTCAAACTACCTGGACGAAATCATACTCTTGCTGGGCTTTTTTCCTGCTAATGTACACAGTTTTATAGGTCTTTGTTCCATGAAAACAGGGCATCAAATTGTCGCTTAACTACCTGATGAAATTGATGTGTCCTTCTAGCCCAATCACCTACCTTGCCCTCTGCCTTCCACTCCTTCATGCATTTGTGTTACCACAGTTTCTAATCCCCTTTAGAGGTTTGTCAGAATGTTTAAAAAAACAAAACAATGAAATGCTTAATTATTGCTCACTAAGTGATTTTTCTAGACAGAATATTTTGGAGCACAAGGTCCATGGTTAAAAATTATTAGCAGGAGAGCTTAGTAGTGAAAATTGTTCAACTACTTATCTCGTTTAACATTCTACAGAGGTCTAAAGAGGTCAAATTCATTTTCCAAGGTCATGCAACTGGTTAATGACAGAGACACGATGAAGTCTCAAACTTCTGACTAAAACCTGTCATGCTTTTCATGACATTAAGTGCTGACCTCAGAGTGGACAGCGTTAAACGCTTGTGCTGTAAGTGCCGCGAAAGCCGTTTTATGTGGGTGGAGGTTAGTGGCTGCCTTCACCCCCTAAGGCTTGTGAGAGCTACTTCTGCATGCCTGCTTGTACGACAGGGCTCTGTCGTCAGCCCAGACACAGCAGAAGGCTGGGAGGCAAAATACTGCTGCGACATTTTTCACAGATCCCTGAAAGCAAGCTCATGTTGTCCGTGACCGCTGAGTTGTGCTGTGATGATTGTGGCTCGCAATGATGTCCCCAAGGCACTGCAGGTCCCTAGGATGCAATGCATAGTACCGAAGTGTTATTATAGTTGGAACAGTTGTAGCACTTACTACACATGATAGCACTCTAAAGCCACAATATGGCAACTCTGAAGCAAACACAGTTGTTTAATTGGACTTTATAATGAGATCACCGGAATACAATTTAATAGAAAACTCAAGGTCTTGAGTCATAATGCTTGTTTTTAGAGTTTATACTTGTTATAGGAGTCTTATAATTTTGCCTCATCAAGCCTTTGCCCACTATTATGGTATGGCTCTCACTGATTTTTTTTTTTTTTTACTTCTTTGAACTACTCTATCTTTTGAGTTCTTTAAAATAATTAATTCATCAATTATGCATTCATTTAATATGTTCATTGAGCGCTTACTATGGGCCAGATTTATACTAGATACTTGGGAGACACTGGTGAAAAAATAGACATAAAGCTTAGAGACTATAGAACTTATAGCACAAATAAATATAAAATTACCACTGTGATGAGTGCCATTGAAGGGAGGGTATGGTGAGATCACAGTTTAGTAAAGGCAGATGTAATGAAATTGGGGATAACAGAAAAGGATTCTTTGAGGAAGGAATGACTAAACAAAAGTCTGAAGAAATAGCATTTAAACAAGCAAAGAGGCAGAGAAGAGGCTTCCAGGCAGAACGGCATGTGCAAAGTCCCTGTGGTGAGAGGGTGGTTCAGTGACATGAAGGCCAGTATTGCTGAAGTGCAGACAGAGTTGAAAGTTGTTATTTGAGGTGATGGCAACTAGGACCAGGTCATGAATGATTTGTAGACAGTGTTAGGCATTTGGGCTTTATTCTGAGGGCTGTATGAAAGCATTGAACGAGGTGGGGTGATCAAGATTTATGTTTTAGAAAATCATTCTGACAGCATTGTGAGGAACAGATCAGAGAGGCAAGAAGGAGGTAGACACCCCGCCCTTATGAATGGGGACTACCTTCCAAGACCCCCAGTGGATGCCTGAAATCTCAGATAGTACTGAGCCCTATATATACTAAGTTTTTCCCTATACATACATACCTATGATAAAGTTTAATTTATAAATTAGGCACAGTAAGAGATGATCAATAACTAATATTAAAATAGAACAATTATAACAATATACTGTAGTAAAAGTTATGTGAATGTGGTCTGTCTCTCTCAAAATGTCTTACTGTACAAAGTTGATGCCTTTTCTATCTTAGCTAAGCACTTACCACACACTGTGGCTATAACTTTTGCAGTTGGAGGTACCACAGCAAAACTAGCACGAATTTCTTTTTCTTCACAATTTCATGGGTAGAAGATTCGTTCTTATTATGGTAGATCTTAGCAACCTCAGCATACAATTTTTTTCTTAATACGTTGAGAACTTTCACCTTTTCACTTAGAGGAAGCAGTTTATTGCTTCTCTTTGGTGTATCTGAATTGTCAGCATCACTACTCTTGTGCTTTGGTATTAAGTAAAATAAGTTTGACTTGAACACAAGCACTGCAATACCAGGGACAGCCAATAACTGAGAGGATTACTAAGGGACTAATGGGAGAGATACGGTGGGATGATTCATGGCCTGGACTGGACAGAGCAGGATGGCATGAGATTTCATCACGCTACTCAGAACGATGAGCAATGTAAAACTTATGAATTGTTTTTTCTAGAATTTTCCATTTAAAATTTTCAGACTGTGGGTAACTAAAAACATAGAAAGTGAAATCCCAATTAAGGGACTACTGAATTGAGGTCTACTAGGAGATTATTTTAGGAATACAAATATTATGTGATGATTGCTTAGACCATGAACTCTCAACAGGGGTGATATCTTCCTCAACAGGACAAAATTGGTACATTGGGAGCAAAAATTCTTAGCTATTACAATGGTTTGTTAACTTCCAAAGCCCAAGCCTAGCAGATAAAATCTTATTCCTTAGTATTTAATTTCTCTTATTGAGTTTTGGTGTTGTGTTGAGGTATCGCATAAGCAGCACTGGTGTTGAATTCATGGAAGATACACAAAATGTACACGAGATCAGTGCTCCGCAACTATGGGAAATCCGTAGCTGTGACGAAGGACTTTCTCTTGCGTGATTATTCAATCTTGAATTCATATTGCAAGAGATGGCCTGAGGATGGGTATGGGCTGCTATTGGCCACCTTGTAGATGTTGTCTATGTTTGATCTTCATGCTTTTGTGTGTGAGTTGAGCTTTGAGAATTAAATGAATATAGTTTATATTTACTGATATTTAATTTGACAAGTTAATGGACTGATCATCCATTTATCAAATGCTAAAGAGAAAAAATGGCAGCAATATCTGAATGGCTATCTAGCAGCTAATTAAGTTAAAATTTATTTTCTATGGCTTCCCTGGTGGCGCAGTGGTTGAGAGTCCGCCTGCCGATGCAGGGGACACGGGTTCGAGCCCCGGTCCGGGAGGATCTCGCATGCCGCGGAGCAGCTGGGACCGTGAGCCGTGGCCACTGGGCCTGTGCGTCTGGAGCCTGTGCTCCGCAACGGGAGAGGCCACGACAGTGAGAGGCCTGCATAAATAGTTAAGAAATTAATTCAATTTTTTAATAATTTTACTTTTGCTGGAAATTACAATTTAATGATTTTAAGAACTTGATTCCATGGCTATTATTATGTATTTATATAAATTGCTCATTTGCTTATATGCATATTTTTGATACATTACAATTTATATAAGCCTAGAAATTACATTAAAAGTTACTCAGCATACAGAGTTTTAAAGCTAAGTGTTGATAGCTTTCTAACAGCGTTTTAAAAATTTTTTTTGTTTTTTATTTTATTGAAGTATAGTTGATTTACAATGTTTCAAGTGTACAGCCAAGTGATTCTGTGTTATGTATATATATATATATATATATAGTTTATTACATTATAGGTGATTACAAGATATTGACTATAGTTCCCTGTGCTATGCAATAGGTCCTTGTTGTTTACCTGTTTTATATATAGTAGTGTGTATCTGTTAATCCAAAATTCCCAATTTATCCCTTTCCCCTTTGGCAACCATAAGTTTGTTTTCTGTGTCTGTGAGTTTATTTCTGTTTTGTAAATAAGTTCATTTTGCCTCACTTTTTTAGATTCCACATATAAGTGATATCATAGGATATTTTGTCTTTCTCTGTCTGACTTCACTTAGTATGATAATCTCTAGGTCCGTCCATGTTGCTGCAAATGGCATTATTTCATTCTTTTTTACGGCTGAGTAATATTCCAGTGTATATATGTGCCACATCTTCTTTATCCATTCATCTGTCGATGGATACTTAGGTTGCTTCCGTGTCTTGGCTATTGTAAATAGTGCTACTATGAACACTGGGGTGCATGTATCCTTTCAAATTAAAGTTTTCATCTTTTCCACATATATGCCCAAGAGTGGGGTTGCAGGATCATATGGTAACCCTATTTTTAGTTTTTTAAGGAACCTTATACTTTTCTCCATAGTAGCTGTACTAGTTTACATTCCCACCAGTAGCATAGGAGGGTTCCCTTTTCTTCACACCCTCTTCAGCATTTATTATTTGTAGATTTTTGATTTATTGACTTTTTGATGGTGGCCATTCTGACCTTTTAACTTGGAAATTTTACTTAGCCATTCTTAATCCTCTATTGAACAAAAAGAGTAAGCTTTATAATTACTCTTCTTATATGTAAATCACAGCTCTCCAGTATATTTGTGGTATTTCTATTTCATGGGTGGGGCAATTAGGAAAAAATGTCTAAAAGGTCTTCCTGGGGGCATAATAATGAAAAAAAAGGTTAATAAAAGTGGTTTAGATTAGGGTGGTGGAAGTAGAAATACAGAAATTTTGGGGGAGGTAAATCACTAGCATTTAATGATAAATGGGATTTAGAGAGAGGGGGGGGAGAAGGTTTTAGAGATTACTCCTAGGTCTAGTATACACAACAGCATAGATGATTCAGCTAGCTGCTGAGACTGGGAAGCACTGGCAGAGCACCAGGAATTTGTCATCTGCTTGTTTATTTTGTGGAGTCTATTAATGTGTGTGTTTGTGGGCACACATTTAATGAAAAGGTCTTGGACATACTGACTTTTAGGTACTTGTGGTAGACAGAATAATGGTCCTCTCAAAATTTCCACGTCCAAATCTCTGGAACCTGTGAATAAATTATATTACATGGCAAAGAGGAATTAAGGTTACAGATAGAATTAAGGTTGTTAATTAGTTGACCTTGAGATAGTAATGGTAATTCCCAGGGAAACCACTAAGCAAATAACTCAGAAATATATAGTAAAAGATAAATACTACAAGGAAGTTGAAATGCTACACTAGAAAATATCTATTTAATACAAAAGAAGGCAGTAATGGAGGAACTGAGGAACACAAAAGACATATAGAAAACAAATAGCAAAGTAGCAGAAGAGAATAGATTTTACTATGTATAGAATAATAGATATCTACAGATAAATTCTATCTTATCAATAATTACATTAATATAAATGAATTAAATACTTTAGTTAAAAGACAGAGGTTGGTAGATAAATTTTTAAAAGACATGATGCAACAATGTTTAGATCCAAAGACTCAAATAGGTCGAAAGTAAAAGGGTAGACAAGAGATACCTGCAAACAGTAACCAACAGAGACTAATACTAGACAAAATAGACTCAAAGACAAAAATTATTACTAGATACAAAGATGGATATCTTACAGTGATAAAAAGTCAATCAACCAGGAAGATACAGTAAATATAGACATATATGTACCTAACAGAAACCCAGTACCTATGAGGCAAAAGCTGACAAGATTTAACAGAGAAATAGTCAACACAATAATACTTTCATAATTTAATAACACTTTAATAATAAGACTTTAGTGTCCCACTTGCCGTAAGTGAATAGGTAAGTAGGCAGAAGGTCAGCAAGGAAATAGATTTGAATGACACTATAAACCAGTTAGACCTAAGAGACAGTTGTGGAGCACTCCACCCAAAAACAGCAGAATACACATTCTTCTCAAGTACTCATGAAATGCTCACCAGGAGAGACCATATGTTAAGCCATTAGACAAGTCTCAATAAATTTAAAAGGACTGAAGTCATATAAAATATGTCCTTTCCACCACAATGGAAGGAAATAAAAAACAAAAGGAAAATTTGAAAATTCACACATATCAGGGAATTAAACAACACACATCTGAAGAACCAATGATTCAAAGAAGAAAGCACAAAGGAAATTAGAAAATACTTTGAGATGAATGAAAGTGAAAACACAACATACCAAAACTTATGGGATACAGAAAAATGTAGTGATCAGAGGGAAATTTATAGCTGTAAGTATCTACATTTACAAAAGAAGGAATATCTCAACTCAATAACCTAAACTTCTACTTTGAGATATTAAAGAAAATAAAAAAAAGAGCAAACTAAACCCAAAGCAATCAGAAGGGTGGAAGTAATAAAGCTTACAGCTGAAATAAACAAAATAGAGAATAGAAAAATAATACAGGAAATGAAACAGACCAAAAATTGGTTCTTTGAAGAGATCGACAAAATTGACAGAATTTTTGAGAGAGTGGCATGGACTTACAGATACTACCAAATGTAAAATAGATAGCTAGTGGGATGGCAAGCAGCGGCATATCACAGGGAGATCAGCTCGGTGCTTTGTGACCCCCTAGGGAGGGTGGGAGGAAGACGCAAGAGGGAGGAGATATGGGGATATATGTATATGTATAGCTGACTCACTTTGTTATAAAGCAGAAACTAACAACATTGTAAAGCAATTACACTCCAATAAAGACGTTAAAAAAAAATTGACAGACTTTTAAGTTTAGATTGACCATGATAAAAAGAAAGAAGATTCAATTACTAACATCAGGAATGAAAAAGGGGACATTACTACCAACCTTATAGAAATAAAAAGACTTATGATGAAATACTATAAATAACACTATGCCACAAATTTGATTACCTAGATGAAATGCATACATTTCATTGTGTGAAATGAAGACACAAATTACCAAAAATGACTCAATAAGAAATAGAAAATATGTATTGATTTATAACAAGTAAGGAGATTGAATCAGTAAAGCTTCCATCAAAGAAAAGCCCAGGACCAGATGGCTTCACTAGTGAATTCTACCAAGTATTTAAGAATAATTAGCACCAATCCTTCACAAATCTTTCCCAAAAACAGAAAAGAGAGGAACACTTTCTAACTCATTCTATGAGACCAATATTACCTTGATACCAAAGCCAAATAAGAACATCATAAGAAAATTACAGACCAATATTCCTTATGAATCTTCGACAAAATACTAGTAAACCAAGCCAACAACATATACGAAGGAATATATACCATGACCAAGGGGGATTTAATCCAAGGTTGTTTCTATGTACAAAAATGAATCAATGAAATGTACATAGAAGAAAAGAACAAAACTTCCACATTATCATTTCAACAGAAGCCAAAAAAAACCCCATTTGACCAAAATACTTTTTCATGGAAAAAATACAAAACAACCTAGGGGCAGAAAGGAATTTCCTCAAACTAGTAAAAGGCATCTATGAAAAAGCCACAGCTAATATTATACTTAATCATAAAAGACTTAAAGATTTCCCCTAAGATCAGGAACAAGCAAATGATGTCAGAAAAAAGTAAAACTATCTCTATTTCCAGATGACATGATCTTATATAGAGAAACCCCTAAAAAGTCCATGAAAAAGCTATTATGATTAATTAGTTCAGCAAATTTGCAGGATACAAGATTAATATGCAAAATAGGAATAAATTTAACCAAGGAGGCATATAACTTATACACTGAAAAATACAAGACATTGCTGAAAGAAATTAAAGAATGCCTGCATAAATGGAGAGACATTCTGTGTTCTTGAATTGGAAGACTTACTATTAAGATGTCAATAACACCCAAATGAATCTACAGATACAATGTAATCCCTATCGAAATTCCAAATGCCTTTTTAACAGAAATGGACAAGCTGATCCTAAAATTCATTTAGAATTACAAGGAACCCCAAATAGTCAAAACAATCTTGAAAAAGAACAAAGTTAGAGGACTCACACTTTCTGTTCTTAAATTACCCTACTTCAAAGAAACAGTAATCAAAGATGCATGGCACTGGCATAAGCATAAACATATAAATTAATGGAATACAAATCGGAGTCCAGAAATTAACTCATATATTTATGGTCAGTCGATTTTTGAAAGCGTGCCAAGACCATTCAATGGGGGGAAAAGAGGTCTTTTCAACATACAGTGCCAGGACCATTTGATATCCACATGCAAAAGAAAGAATTTGGATCTTTTCCTCACATGATATACAAAAATTAACAAAATGGATCAAAGACCTAAATGTAAGAGCTAAAACTGTAAAACAGAAGAAAACATAGGTGTAAATCTTCATTACATTTGACTAGGCGATGGCTTCTTAGATATAATACCAAAAGCACACGCAACCAAAGGAAAAATAAATATATTGGACTTCATCAAAATTAAAAACTTCCGTGCATCAGAGCACAGTATCACAAAAGTGAGGAGACAACCCACAGCATGGGAGAAAGTTGTTTCATATCATATATCTGAGAAGAAGAGTCTGGTATCCAGATTATAGAAAGAACTTTTACAACTCAATGATAGAAAGATGAAAACTCAGTTAGAAAGAGGCAAAAGATTTCATTAGACATTTCTCCAAAGAAGATACATAAATGGCCAATAAGCATATACAAAGATATTCAACATCATTATTCATTAGGAAAATGCGAATCAAAACCACAATGAGATACCATTTCATAGTCAATAGGATGGCTATAGACATTTTTTTTAAAAAAAGAAAAGAAAAGGAAAAAAAGTAACAAGCGTTAGGATTTGGAGAAATCGGACTCCTTGTACACTGCTGATGGGAATGTGAAGTGGCTCGGCCACTTTGGAAAACGGTTTGGCAGTTCCCGTAAAGGTTAAATATAGTGTTACAATATGATTCTACTCCTAGATCTATACCCAAGACAATTGAAAACACATGTTCACGCAAAAACTTGTACATGCGTGTTCATAACAGCATTATTCATAAAGCCAAAACGTAGAAACGACCCAAATATCCATCAACGAATGAATGGGTAAACAATATGTGGTATACCCCTACAATGGAGTATTTTCAGCCATAAAAAGATAATGTACTGATATGTGCCACCGCATGGATGAACTAAGTGAAGGAAGCCAGAAACAAAAAGCCATGTATTGTATTGACATGTTTCCGTGCATACCAAGCATTTATAATAGGCAACCCATAGAGACGCAAAGTAGATTAGTGGTTGTCAGCGGTTGGGGAGGAGAGGAATGTGGAGTCACTGCTAAGAGGTGTAGGATGTCTTTTTGGGGTGATGGAGAAATTCTGGAATTAGTGGTGATACTTATACAACTTTGTATATATACTAACAACCACTGAATTTTATACTTTCAAATAGTGAATTTTATGGTGTGTGAGTAACATCTCAATTTTTTTTTAAAGTGAAGAGGGAGGCAGAAGAGAGTCAGAGAAAGAGATGCAATGTTGCTGGCTTTGCAGATGGAGAGGAGACCTTGACCCGAGAAATGCAGGTGGCCTCTAGAAGATGGAAAAGGCAGGAGACAGAATCCCCTCTTGAGCTTCCAGAAAGGAAGCCTTACCTTCACCTTGATTTTAGCCTATAGAGACCCATGTCAAACTTCTAACCTTCAGAAGTATGGGATAATAAATTTGTTTTAAACCACTCTTTGTGGTACTTTATTACAGCAAAAATAGAAGACTGATGTAGTACCTTTGAGACATCCAAGTGGAAATGTCCAGGATGCAGTTCAATATGTGAGTCCAGGGTTCAGAAGAAAGATGATTTCTAGGCTCTAATCTGACTAATTTATATATGTGTGTGAGAGGATTAATGCATTTAATTCCTACGGGCCTTTGAGTTTAGTTATTACTTAGCTACATATTTTATATGAGGAAATCATGGCATCAAGAGGTTCAGTAACTTCTCTGGGGTGTAGAAGCACTAAATGGCAGAGCTATGATTTGGCCTCAGGGTTGGGGTCACCTCTCACAGATAGATCTATGAATTAGTATCATGTAAGTGATCATTGAAGCTCTCTGAAAACACCCATCGAATTTATCAACACGGAGCACATTGGTCACATTTGCAAGAGCTCTTCTGGAGGAATGATGGAGCAGAAGCCAAATTGGGTTGATGAGTGAATGAGAGTCGAGGAGGTAGAGACTGCAGGTGTAGACTACTCTTTTACAAAACGTGCCGGTGAAGGGGGAGAGGACAGCACGGTCTCCGCGGGGGGCAGTGGGAGTTGAGAGAAGTAGTTTTTCAAAAACATTTATTTTATTGAAGTATAGTTGATTTACAATGTCGTGTTAGTTTCTGCTATACAGCACAGTGATTCAGTTATACATATACATACGTTCTTTTTCATATTCTTTTCCATTATAGTTTATCATAGAACATTGAATCCTCCCTGTGCTGTACAGTAGGACCTTGCTGTTTATCCATTCTATACATAACAGTTTGCATCTGCTAACCCCAAACTTCCACTTCATCCCTCCCGCACCCCTCTCCCCCTTGGCAACCACAAGTCTGTTTTGTATGTCTGTGAGTCTGTTTCTGTTTCGTAGGTTCCACATATAAGTGATACCATATGGTATTCATCTTTCTCTTTCTGACTTACTTCACTTAGAATGATAATCTCTAGGTCCATCCATGTTTCTGCAGATGGCATTATTTCATTCTATTTTATGGCTGAATAATATTCCATTGAAATACATACCACATCTTCTTTATCCATTCATCTGTCGACGGACACGTAGGTTGCTTCCATGTCTTGCCTATTGTATATAGTGCTGCTATGAACAGAGGGGTGCATGTACCTTTCTGAATTATAGTTTTGTCTGAATATATGCCCAGAAGTGGGATTGCAGGATCGTATGGCAAGTCTATCTTTAGTTTTTTAAGGAACCTCCATACTGTTCTCCATAGTGGCTGCACCAGTTTGCATTCCCACCAACAGTGTAGGAGGGTTCCCTTTGCTCTACACCCTTTCCAGCATTTGTAATTTGTAGACGTTTTAATGATCATTCTGACTGGTGTGAGGTGATACCTCATTGTAGTTTTGATTTGCATTGAGAGAAGTTTTTAAATGTTTAAAACTTTTAATTGTTTAAAAACACCTTCTTTTTATTCTGATGGGAGATTCTGAATGGAGGGAGTGATAAAAAGGTGAAAGAAGTGAGTAAGAATAAGCATGTCTATTTAAGAATTCTGAGAAGAAGGGTGTGGGAGGAGCCCATCATACCATGGAAGGATTGGTCTTACGTAGAAGGGGTAGATCTTTTATTATATCAGAGTGGAGTGAAAGGGATGGGGGTGGGTTAATACATTCGGCATCAGGAGGATGAGGAAGTTCCTGAGGGCTTCTATGTGTTCTTCTGTCTTATGAGGTAGGAGTCAAGGTCACACAGAGTGGGAGAGGTGCCAGGAGTATACCTGAAGTCAGTGGTTGTGGCCGTGGCAGCCACCATATTGAATCAGAAGCTTGAGGAGAGTGGAGAAGGCTTGACTACTCATTTTGGAGGATGGGAGAATAAATTGACCAGAGGGCTATAGGAGGATTTTTGTCAGTTTCAGGGGCCTATTTAAGGATTTATCCGGTTTGCAACTATGGTCTTAAGTTGTTCATACATTTTTGCATGTGTCTCAAACTTCTCCTTACCCTCAGTTGTACAGTAAAATTATTCTGATTTATTCTCAATGTCAAGGACAGTGTTCAGAAAGCATTTAAGAAATATTTTTGGATTGATTAACTAGAATGTTCAATTAATCAGAATGTCTCAGTTCCTAACACTTCTAGATAAAAGAAGTTTATTATAACGTGGTTGTAAAAGGCAAATAATTTGTATTTCTCTCCCAAATCCTGATTTTAGTAGAAGTCTTCCATTAATAAAAAAACAGTTATAGAGTATCTGGAATTTTTTTTTTAGTGTTTATAATTTATTTTCTTATTTTATATTTTTACTTTTTAATTTTTATTTGGTCATTCTACATTTAGGCAGACACAGACATGGAATAAAGAAAAGAAAGGCCAAATTTTGACCTAATAACATAGCATGGGAATTGCAAATACATTATCATTCTCTTACTGCATTTAGAGTATCTGTTTTAAAGTTTGAAAGGAAAACAATAACAAAAAGACATCCCACAAGAGCTAAAAGAAAAAAAATCTTCAACCCTCTCATTTTTATTTCAAGGGTAATAAACCCCCTCATTTTTAAGGTTTGTAGATCCATTACCAATAGAATAAACATTCAAACTGGAGTGTGGAATAGTGAGAAAGCGAGGTCCTTTTGGAGGAAGCAGACGATGAATAAGACACGAGGGATGACTCTGGGAAGAGATAAGGAGACTCCTGCCAAATTCCTTCCCTGCCTGTTACAGTCCACAAATATGAATGTGATTGCAATTGAACTTCTCCGAGACCCTGTTCCATTCCAGAGACTGATAAAAATGTGACCATTTAACTACAAATGGAAATCTCAGAGTCTTTGAAGCATAGCAAGGAGAGAGTTGCAAGGGAACCACCCAGTAACAATCAGAAAGTTGAAAACAAAGCAACCCCGTAACCAAAACATAACCCAGACATACTAAGGGAAGAAGGAAACCCTTAGGCAGAGCAGAGATGCTCTGTGTCAGATTCAAGTCAGCAGCGTCACAAGACTTGTACTTACTTTCTCACTCATATTTAGTGGATGCCTACTGTGTGCCGGTGCTTTGCCAGAATTGTCCAATTCTAAGTTGAATAGGAAACAATCCCTGTCTTCAAAAAAAAATGATAATATATATTTAAACCCCCAGCTGTATAGTGTGATAAATGCTAGTGTAAATCATCAGCAAAAGATCATGAGAGATCAGAGGCTTGGGGAGTTCAGAGTTGTGTTTAATCTGAGATGTTCTGGGGCCACTCAAGTGGATCTATGCATTTGGTAGTTGGATTTACAGGCCAGAGACTGGAGCAGACAATGTGAATGGTGATACAGGTATAGGAGCCTATATAGGTGGTAGAGGAAGTCGTGGGTTTGGAGAAAGTCGTGGAGAAACACTTGAAAATGAGTGAAGAGCTGCATAGAGCACTGACACTTAAAAAGGGAACCAGAGAAGAATAGATGCAAGGAAGTAGAGGTAAACCAGGAAAGAGAAGCCATGGGCAGGGAGGGAAGAGAAAGCATCAATAAATATCCAGTGCAGCACGGCACTCAGAGTCTGTGTTGAACTGGAGCCAAGGGGGTCCTTGTTGACATTCATCAAATCAGCTTAGAACAGTGCCCGAGGAAGCCAAGTTGCCATCGCTGAGAAGCCATTCGGGCTGAGGAAGGAGGGAGAGCAAACATAAGTATTTTCCTGGTATTATAAAGAAAAATGTAGCAACCTTTGCGTTGACGTAGCGCCCTCTGACACACACTTGCCAGCGGCTATTCGGGTAGTCATTCTAGGCTCTATTTCAAGACTTTCCCCTCATTAGCAAGATCTGTGATCAAACCCTGAGAAGCCAGGAGAGAGGCCAAGTGAACTGACACTCTCCAGCAGTTATCAGGTGCAAAGTCCTTTATACACACGATTTCATTTAATTCCTACAAAAATCGTTTAATAACTTATTATTTGGGCTTAAGATTTGAAGTAATGACAAAAGTGAGGTGTAAGTTAAGTAGCAATTTTACTAATCTCAACTGTTATCACTTTGCTTTGATTTTGTAGCCTTAGGAAGACCTTTCATTTCTCTTGCTTATGATTTTGAAAAGCTTTCGACCATTGGCCGTCATGACTTACCTGAACACTGCTTTTAGGGTCTATCCCTCCTTCTCCTGAAAACTGTATCCTAGGATTACTGTCCACATCAGAGTGGCCAGCTGTTCCGGCTCAGCTCTCATCACTTAGCTGATCCTTCTTCTGCCCATCCCAGGGGATCCTCAAACCATCATTTCTTTCAAACTCTATTTTTTTTTCTCTTTTGGTCATAAACTGAAAAACTCATGCATCTAGAAGCTGTGTCCAATCCTATGATGATTCTCTTCCAACTGGAAAAATGTACTCTGAGCAGCTAGTTGAAATCATTTACCTGCTGCTCATATTTCCATTTTGTATCAGGTTGGACCATGTGAAACTGCCATGTTTGGAGGTGGGAAAAATCAACTGTCAAAAATTCCACATAGGCTTTTGGTGATCCCTTGTGCTTCATGGAGGAATTGATGGGAATATTGACTCTTGGTGCTTTCATTTAATGTTTGTACAGTTTTGTATATTTTAGTTCTATTTCAAATTTTATGTTATTTACATATTAGGAAGGTCAGTCTACTATTTTTATGTCTAGGAGACACACTAATTTTAATGGTATAGATTAACTGAGTAACCTGTTTAAAGCTTTTTTTTTTTATCATTTAGAGGGGACATATCTAAGAAGCTGAGATTTTATAGCACAGTTTTTATTTTTATTTTATTATTATTATTTTTTGCAGTACGCGGGCCTCTCACTGTTGTGGCCTCTCCCGTTGCGGAGCACAGGCTCCGGACGCGCAGGCTCAGCGGCCATGGCTCACGGGCCCAGCCGCTCCGCGGCATGTGGGAACTTCCCGGACCGGGGCACGAACCCGTGTCCCCTGCATCGGCAGGCGGACTCTCAACCACTGCGCCACCAGGGAAGCCCTACAGCGTAGTTTTTAAAATAAGAAACTATCATGAATTGTGAACTGCCCAAGGCACTTTAATCAGACCTCTGGTGATGGGCACTGTTAGTTAAAATATGTCATGGAGGAAACACAATGAGATGAAAGAGAAGAGATTCCAAAGTCATAAAAGGAAAAACAGGGAGGGCTAGCCCCGGCTTCCACACCTGTGATCTTGTCATAGCATGGCGTAGTCAGAGTGTTAGAGCTAGAAATGGCCTTGAAAACCTCTGCTCTACTGCCTCGTTTTCAGATGACAAAACTGAGCCTCAGAGAAAAGCTATATGGTGGCAGAAGTGGGATTTGAATTGTGATATCCCAGTGTTGGGAAAAAAATTTATATTATTTAACATCACTTAGTATGTTCTCATTAGTTATTGCTAAGGTACAATTATAATTAAAGGGATGCCGTGGATGCACATAATGCATAAAAATGAGCAACAGCAAGGTTACTATTTTTACTGAGCATTTGGAAAGGAAACTCTGGTATCCACCGTAGATGAATGATGAAAGGACCAGATTCTAGATCAAACCTCTAAATTGACTTGAATCCTCATCAAGTTTCTGGCCTTTAGCTTTCTTGGTGGGAAGTTCCTGCTTACTCTCAGTCTCCAACCTGTTGCCTTCATATTTCTGAGAAGCCATTGAATTACTGCGAGAATGTGTGACTCAATATCTACGTCGAGTATGTCTGTAAGCTGAATAAATAATATTAATTGTTATTGTGCTATATATCTTGCAGTGTGCCCATTGCATACAGTATCTCATTTAATTCTCACAAAAATGCTATGAGGTAGGTTAAATGATCACCCCCATGTTACAGGTGAGGAAACTCAGCCTCAGAGAGAGGAAAAAAATTGCTCAAGATCACAAAGCTATGCATAACTGATTCACTTTGTTATAAAGCAGAAACTAACACACCATTGTAAAGCAATTATACCCCAATAAAGATGTTTAAAAAAAAAAAAGATCACAAAGCTAGCAAGTGGATGAATATACTCAAATCCAGGCCATTTAATCTCAAAGTTTATGTATGGTCTTAATCATGATATAAGTATGTCTCTTAAATATGTGTAATTACTTTTTTACAAATATCTATATGTGTTTTTATTGAAAAATTACAGACTTCAAAGTATTTTATAATTTATAGTAGATTTGTGTTATTTTTGTCTTTTCATTATTTTTCTACACTGAAACTGCCTCAAGTATCACGTGCTTGGTACATGATACAGTATTTTTTAGGAGCTTTTTTCAAGACTCTTGCTCAAAGCCTTTAAAAAATAAATAGAGAAAAATGCCTTTGTAAGTTGGTAGTACATCACACTTTTACCTGCTCTTTTAACACATCCTGATGTGTCTTAGGCAGGGAGCCCTAATTTATGTCCCCTTGACTCGAATGAGCACTGAGACACTGCTCAATTAGACCTGGAATTACATCAAAATTGTCAATGCTGACACAAATACATTGAAATAAACAAAATAAGGTGAAATGATTTTAATCAGTTGGCTATTTTCATTCCTTTATTCACATATTCGTTTATTCAACACATTTTTATTGGCTCCCAGCAGACATTGAGTTAGGAACTAGAGACATAGCCTAGACACGGTCCTGGCCAATTGCAAAAAAAAAAAAAAAAAAAAAAAAAAAGACCCTACTACACAGATGCCAGAGGGCCCCTGGGGCAGGCTCAATGTCTGTTCTCCTCCACGCCTGCCCCCTCCTGCCCTGGCAAATTAAAAAAAAAAAAAAAAAAAAAAAAAATGACACCTGCCTCGTTATTTTACCTGTAAAACTCCTTCTTTGTTTTTTATATTTATATTTTATACATCCTCACTTAAAAGAAATTCACTTAGCAAATGTAAAACTTAAGAAATACAGATAAGTTAGAATTTCACTCTCAAGAATCATCAAGTCCCACCTTGCCTGCTCCCCAAGCTTCTAAAGTATCACTGGCTGTGGGTCACTCCACAGGGCTAGATACCATAGCTGCTAGCTCCATCTTTGAATCCCGTTTGCCACCCTACAGTATGGGTGCTCTCTTTGGGTGCCAGGGGGATTACAGGGCACATTCTCAAAGAGCCTTTACGTCTGCTTTTGATTCTAAACAAAAAAATCTGACTAATAGATTTTTAGGAGATCTTATTTCAAATTTTTAGGTTAGAATCAGGAGCTAGGTTAGACAGGGGGAATTTAAGGAGCCCCAACTGGAAATCAGCATCAAGACAGCTTTGCTGCTATTCCCAGTGATGTGGCTCATATATAAAACTTAAGTTTGCCACTGCCCGTCGGCCTGAAGCCCGTGGTGAATAAAATGCTGGGTGCAGTGTGCTTGTAAGACAAGAGCCCTCCCTTACTTTGTAGGATGTTTCTTTCCCAGCCTGTGTTTCTCTTCCTAATGCCTTGGCAGTGCTGAAGCTCTGCTACCGGCCAGCAGACTTGCCTGGTGCTTTTTGCTCAAGTCACCTGTCCTGGATCATCTGTAATCGGGGTCTGCCTGCCGATTAGGATCCCTGGTTATATGGTTCTGAATACTCTGCCTGGCTGATCTTTCACCTGAATGCTGCACTGTCCATTGATAACCATGTTCATCCATTCAACAAATATTTATTGAGTGCCAGGCATTCTTCCAGGACCTGGAAATATAATAGTGAACAAAATAGAAAACAAAACAAAACAACAAACCCTGTCTTCATGGAGTATTCTAATAGATAACAAAGCCTGCTCAACTGGGTTCCTGCCTCATCTGCCACAGCTGAATACTTTCCCTACACCTGAGCATCCTTTTCCAGCCCCCAGTTCTCTACAGTCTGCTGTCCTACTGCAGTGAACCCTCCTCTTATAAGATAAAACAGTGTTATACGAAGAAAGGGCACCTGTCCACGAGCAAGTACATAGAAGCAGCATAGATCCGGAGGTCAAAAGGAGTTAGGTTGGCAAATACACAGGGGACAATAAACACAACTTCTAAAGTGTGACTTAAAAAGAGGAACAAAGAAGCAGCAGGCCCATGGGGTAGAGTCGAGTTGGCTGTGATCTAGTTAGGAAAGAGGATGCGATTGAAGCTCAAGTTTACTTCTGTCTTCTTCCGGAGGAGAGTAAGGAGGGGAGGGGAGGAGAGGCACGCCAGCAAGAGAAAGAGAAGCCCAAGGTGGGAGGACCCAGTTACTGTAAACAGTCTCCCAGCTCTAATAAGTGGCATCCCAACGTGCTATGAAAAAGGTGCAACTCATATGGCGGATCCAGTTTATAAAGAAGTAGAATTATACAGAATGGTGGAAGTGCCAGTTTGCCAGAGACGGGTAAATACTGCCCCTAGTTTCACAAAGTGTGAGAAGGGAAATTTTACATAATAAAGACCAGTGGCTTGAGGTTAGATTCGTTTCAGGTGTATAAACTATTTAGGTGTATAAACAGGCCTGTAGACCTGTTTCTTCTTGGTCACACCCACGGTGTGGCCTTGGAATAAAGGCACCAGAAGTAGCCCCTGAATCCTTCTTGGGTTTTCCTACTCTTTATGGAGCTTGTCATCCAGATCACTGGCCAGAACCTGGATGTGATTCCCATCCTTCACGTCCTTCTGTCTGTTCCAGAACCAGTCTGTGATCTTGTGTTGGCCTGGATTTTGCATGATGGTGATCACAAGTTCCACTTCATCCTCAGGGACCTCTCTTTGGGAGTCAGTGTTTATATTCCTCAGCACCAAGTGGGTATACTGTTGCCCCACCCCCTTCCTGGCAGTGATGGCAAAGGCTGTTTTCTGCAGCCCAAGAGTGTTGGTGTTGAGAACTCACAAAACGAGCTGGAACTTCTCGGGGATCACTAGGGATATGGTGTTAGTATGTAGGCCTCCTCTGGAAGACAGATGTTGTATTTTTAAAGAGTTTGTTTGGAAGCCTCTAGGTCAGGAGCAGACAAACTGTGATCCATGGGTCAAATCTGGCCTGTTGCTTATTTTTGTAAATAAAGTTTTATTGCAATGTAGCCATGCCCATTTGTTTATGACTGCTTTTGTGATATGGCAGCATTTTGGAGAAGTTGCAACAGAGACCATATGGCCTGAAAAAGCCTACTTTTACTAAGTGTAAAATTTACTAAGTGTAAAACCGTATTTACTATGCTGACCCCTGTTCTAAGAAAGAAGCATTGGGAACTAGGACTTGAGTTTGCTAAGAACAGGTACATCCAATGAAACAATACACACACACACACACACACACACACACATACACCTATGTATATAGATACATATATTTTATGTATGTATATGTCAGGTTTAATAGATACATAGGTCAGGGAAATGTTATTCACACTGAGCCCACGGTCTTCACTAAAAATTCGACCATCATTTCTGAAGTATTTACTATATGCCAACCAATCACTAGGAATGTGAAGATGGATAATTGTCTGGTAGAGGAGACACGTACAGAAAGGGACAATTTCAAATAGAGTAGTACCTGCTATGAGAGGAATATGTCCAGAATGGTGAGAGAGTTCTGAGGGGGAGTTTACCCACCTGAAGAAGATAAGGTGAAAGTTGAGTATGGAAGAATGAGCTGGAATTGGGCACTTGATGAAGCAGGGTATTCCAAACAGAGAAATCTGCTTCAGCAGTTGTGCAGGGCATGGGGTAGCATGTTTAGTGGGAGAATAAAACTCGGTGTGATATTGTTAGAAAGTGCAAAGTGGCAAATGGCAGGAGATGCAGGATGAGGCCAGGTTCAGAGAAGAAATGTTTTGCCAAGTTGACGAACTTCAACTTTATTATAGCAGCAAACAAAACACGACTGAAGTGTTTTCATTGCTGGAGGAAAACTGTCAGATTTGCAAATTAGATGAGCCCCTTTGGCAATGGTGTGAGTCAAAGCAGGAATCCTGGAGCCTGGCTTAGGTGTTATTGACAGAAACAAATCAAGAAGAGGTTAGTGACTGGACTAGGGTAGTGATGGTGTGGGTTGAAAGGAGGAACAGATTTGAGAAATATGGGATGTAAGACAGGCATAATGTAGGGCATTTAATTTGGTAAAGGAAGAGTGTGATAAATCAAAACTAACTCATAGATTTCCAGCATGGTGCCTAGATAAATGATGGTAGCTGATATGGGGAATCAGATGGAGAATCAGGTCTGGGCATGTGAGAGATGATGAGTTTGGCTCTGAACACGTTGATGTGATGAACTTGAAAGTTATCTATTTGGAGATTTGCAGCAAGCAGTTGTATATGTGATCCTGAAACTTAGAGGGAAGATGGGGCCGGCCAGCCATCAGTGTTCACGTAGTGGCTTAAAATATAGTAGAAGAGCAGGTAGATTAGAAAAGCATGGATCCAAGTGGAATCATCAGGAAATCTAACGTTTTTGAGTGACGAGCAGAGCAGGAGTAACCTATACAAGAAACCAAGAAGGAACTGTTGAAAGTCAGGAAAGGGGCTCATTTTCCATAAATAACTTATGAAAAATGGATAAATATGCTTTGTATAACAGTAAAATCAGGCAAATTGAAACTATGTCTCAATGCACTGATTCATGCCCAATGTCAGCCTAGATAGAGGACCTTAGTACAGAGAAGCGAGACTATTATAGTCAGCATTTCAATCAATGTCTTAGACAGAAGACACCTCCTTAAATGTCTAGACTATGGTACGCCGAGGGAATAAAATATATATTCGATAAAAGAATTAGGATGTGAGAAAATCTTGACTGACTAGAACCACAGGCCCCATCTAATAAAATAAAATTTAAGAAGGATTAAAGGTTCAGTAGCAAAGTACAGGATGGGAAAATGTGACTTAGCAATTGATTGTAGAAAGAAAAAACTTATAGGAACTAGTTGATAATTAACTCAGTATGAATCAAGAGCATGAAGTAACTGTCAAGAAGAGGTAAGATGAGTCCAACCAATGGAATTGGAGCATAGCGTCTAAAACAGTGGTTCTCAAACTTCAGTACCCATGAGAGTCAGCTGGGGAACCTTTACAACGCCTTGAGCTCAAGCTACACTACGTACCAATTAAATCAGAATCTCTGGGAGGGGGCGGGGTGTAGGCATCAGTATTTTTTTTAAAAACTCCCCAGGGGATTCCAAAGGCAAGCCGAATTTGAGAACAAGTGGATAGACTTGAGAACAGAAAATAGAATAATGGTTTTTACCTGGGAGCAGGAGACATTAGAATCACCTGGGGGTGGTGTTTTTTTCAAAATACATGTGACAGCCCCTCTTCTTCCTAAGGTTCTGATAAGCCTTTGGGGTTGGAGTTCTAATGTACCACCCAACTCCACCTGAGTTGAGAACATCGGTCTAGACTAACTCTACTCTGTCCTGCTCAGACCACACCTAATGTCCTGAGTTTGTTCTGGCTGCCTCTCTTTAAAAACGCTATAGATTGGGCTTCCCTGGTGGCGCAGTGGTTGAGAGTCCGCCTGCCGATGTCAGGGGACACGGGTTCGTGCCCTGGTCCGGGAAGATCCCACATGCCGCGGAGCGGCTGGGCCCGTGAGCCATGGCCGCTGAGCCTGCGCGTCTGGAGCCTGTGCTCCGCAACGGGAGAGGCCACAACAGTGAGAGGCCCGCGTACCGCAAAAAAAATAAAAGAAAAAAAAAACTTACGCAGGGAAATTTTTAGATCACTGCATCCAACAAAAGCAGAATATATATTGTTTTTAAGTTGCACACAGAACATTTACCATGGTAGACCATATTCTGGGTAATAAAAATGTCTCAAATTTTAAAGTATTCAGGTCACATAAAGCAGCGAGGACCGGTTTCATGGAAGACAGTTTTTCCATGGACTGGGGAGTTGGGGGAGGGCAGATGGCTCAGGCGGTGATGCGAGCGATGGGCAGCGGCAGGTGAAGCTTCACTCGCTCACCCGTAGCTCACCTCCTGCTGTGCGGCCTGGTTCCTAACAGGCCGTGGTCCGGTACAGGCCGTTGGGGGACCCCTGACATAAAGTATGCTGTCTGACCACAATGGAATTAAATTAGAAATCAACAGGAAGATGTGTGAAATATCTGTAGACATTTGCCTGACATCAATCATCCATCGGTTGAAGAAATCAAAAGGGACAGGAGAAACTATTTTGAACTGATTGAAAATGAAAACACAACACGTCAAAATCTGTGGGATGCCTTTAAAGCAATATGTAAGGGGAAAATTTATAGAACTAAACATCTATGTTAAAAAGAAGAAAGGTCTCAAACCAATGTTAAGGATCTAGAATTGCCAAAACAGTGTTTTTTTTAAAAAAGAACAAAGGTGGAGGATTAATACTACCTGATTACAACTTATTCTAAAGCTACATAATCAAAACTGTGATGGGACACCAAAATAATGATCCATTTCAATAAAAAATTGTTAAATTAGGCTGTATCAAAGTAAAAATCTCTTGCTCTTTAAAATACACCATGAAGAAAATGAGAAGATAATCCACAAGCTGGGAGAAAATCTTTGTAAATCATATTCCTGATAAAGGACTTGTGTCCAGATTATATATGTGGAACTCTCAAAACTCAATAATAAGGAAACAACAACGTAATAAAAAATGGGTGAAAGATTTGAATAGACATTCCATCGAAGAAGATAGGTGATGGCTACTAAGGGCTTGAAAAAATACTCAACATCATTAGTCATCAGGGAAATGCACATTAAAACCACAGTGAAATACCACTACACACCTATTAAGATGGCTAAACCTAAAAAGACTGATCATATCCAGTGTAGAGAAACTGGAACTCTCATAGACTACAGATGGGAATGCAAAACGTATAACCACTTCGGAAAACAGTTTAGCAGCTCCTTGAAAAGTTAAACTCATACCTCCCACTGATCTAGTCATTTTTCTCTTACTTATCCAAGATAAAAGAAAGCATATGTCCGTACAAAGATGTGTACATGAATGTTCATAGTAGATTTATTTATAATATCCAAAGTATCCATCAGTAGATGAATGGATAAACAAATCATGGTCTATGTAGACAATGAACTACATGTCTATGTCTACATGTCTATGTAGACAATTCAGCGATAAAAAGGAACTACTGATCCACCCATCAAGGTTGGTAAATCTCAAAATAATTATGCTAATTGAAGATCCCAGACAAAAAAAGTATATATACTGTATGATTCCATTTACATGAAATTCTAAAAAGTACAAACTAATCTATAGTGATAAAAAGCAGATAAGTGATTGTTTCAGAATGGAGAGGGGGAGGGGGAGGGATTACAAAGGCACAGGAAAAAATTGGGGGGAGGATGATGGATATGTTCATTATCTTGAATGTGGTGATGGTTTCACAAGAGTATCAAACTTATCAAATTGTACACTTCAGATATGTGAGTCAACCAAATCACGCCTCAGTAAAATTGTTTTAAAAAAAGAACAAACTCATGTATGCCTCCTTTGATCTCCGTGCCCAGGTTTTATACACACATGCTTTGGGGGCTGCTGGGGTTTGTTCTCTGATCGGCATGTGGAAAAACCGTGATCAGTGAGCGTCCCTCACGGAAACATCTTCAGGGGCTGAAGACAGCCTCCCAACCATGCTTGCTCTCTCACTCAGGAGCCAGTACAGCCAAGGCTGCTCCATGAGAATAAATTCGGGGGCAGAAACCACCTGTCATTCAAGTTTGGCATCATCGAAGCATCTTACCCTGGGCCTGGTGTCAAGTATGTATTTGAAAACTGAAAGGAACTGTGTGGAATCACGGTGTTCTTAACTATGGTTATTGCATCTACTCCTAGGTATACTTTGGCCCAGAATTTTATAAGAAGCTTGTTAACTCAGGTAACTTTTGCTTTTGGATCCAAGGTGCACAGTCCCATGGCAGATAAATTATCTACTCAAATCCCTGACTTTTTGCAAGTCCTTGACAATGATACTGGAGTATTTGGCAACAGAGCATGACAATCTAGAATCTTGGTCTACAGTCTGTCCCATCTTCCTATAACTGCAAACTCCTAACTCCCTAGGTTATGAACCTACAGTTAGGTTGGTTGTCTGGATCTTTCGCATCAATCTTTGTAACCCTGCCTCACTGCTCCCACAGGCCCAGCGTGATGGTTTTTGACTCTGTCCACCAGTAACTCCTACCAAAACAAACAAAACACGACTAAAGGCAGAACAGACTAAAATTACCTTCTCAGTGGTTCTTAACTCTGGTTGCCCATCAGGATCATCTGAAGAGACTTTTTTAAGAGAGAGAGATACCTTAAATTGATGAAATTTTTTAAATGAGGCATGATCTTTGTATCACCTCTATTTTATTTTGTTTCATTATTATTAGTTTTTGACCATGCCATGTGGGCTTGTGGGATCTTAGTTTCCCAACAAGGGATCGAACTCAGGCCCCCAGCAGTGAAGGCGTGGAGTCCTAACCATTGGACCACCAGGGTATTCCCTTTAATTGACAAATTTGAAGATTCCTCCTACCCCACCCTCTCCTACTTTAAAAAAAAAATTTTTTTTATTCAGGTATCATTGATGTACAATACTATATGTTTCAGGTGTACAACATAGTGATTCACAATTTTTAAAAATTATACTCCTTTTAGAGTGTGAGAGCACTTATATGTGGAACCTAAAAAAATACAACAAACTAGTGACTATAACAAAAAAGAAACAGACTCACGGATATAGAGAGCAAACTAGTGTTTACCAGAGGGAAGAGGGAAGGGGGGAGGGGCAAGATAGAGGTAGAGGATGAAGAGGTACAAACTATTAGGTATAAAATAAATAAGTTACAAGGATATATTGTACAACATAGGAAATATAGTCACCTGGAGAGATTGTAAAAGCATGATGGTTCCCACCTCAAACCAATTAAATCAGAATCCCTAGCGGGTGACCACTCCACATGAGATTTTTCTTTTTTTAAGCTCCACAGGAATTCTAATATGTAGCTAGCTGAGAACCGCTGCTGTGTTGATGGCATCATCTTTTTGTATGGAAAATCAGCACTTAACATTTCTGAAAAAAACCTAACTGACTGCCTTTGTTCTAGCCTCTACAACTACATTTTCCTAAAAGGCCAAGTTCTCTCATTGGTTATGTACAGGTCATGGTAGTTGTGGGAAGAGTTATCCTGTAATTAGGAATAAAATGAAACTTAATTTCTGTAGAAAATTATGTTGCAGTGTATAGTAAATTACACTTTTCATGGGGAAATTATGGAAAAAGAATTTGGCATTGGCCAGAATAATGTAATGTTTAATTTTTTAATTACGTAATTAAAAGATAATTAGCTAAATAGGTAATAATTTGGCTAATTGCAGTGATTAAATGATTGCTTCCATAATGTAAATTACTTTCCACCATAGTCAGTGATTTAAAATATTTTCTAAACATCTAGCGGTATTTTAAATGGCTTGTATTTGGTTGATGGTCTCCCTGTGACCAATTCGTCAGCTGCACCAAAGGAAGCGATCAGAAGACCAGTCATCCAGGGCTGCAAGGGTCTGTCAGGATCTCTGGGTCCTAGCTAAGTATAACTCCATTGGAAGCCGGGAAAGGAGACTCTGCAGGTACTTGGGCTCGTGGCTGGTGTGCCAGGTATTGTCTTTATGTCTTGAAAAACTCTGAGTCTCAGTTTCTTCCCCTGTGAGGAGGGAATAGTAAAACCTGCCTTGCAGGATCGTTGGTTCTATATGCATAGTAATAGCTCTTAGCATAATACCTGGCGTATAGTTAATACTCACAGAATGAGAGTAATTATAATTATTATTTTTTGGAGTCAGTTCATAATTTTTCTTTGATTGTTAATTTTTATTGGAGTATGGTTGCTTTACAATGTTGTGTTAGATGAATCAGCCGTACACATACGGGGATCCCCTCCCTTTTGGACTTCCCTCCCATTTAGGTTACCACAGTGCGTTAGGTAGAGCTCCCTGTGAATTATTATTTTTAAAATTATATTCTTTGCACCAGATCTTTCTTATACTCCTCCTGGCCCTTTATTTGGCCATCAAGAGGACCTATGGAGATGTAGGGGCGCTGCAGAGTTGGCTGGGTCACTGGATTCTTGGGTGACAGTTCCTGGTGCTGCATGATGGAGTGGCAGGTCGGGGTGAGGCTATGTTTATGGGTCTGGGTGCCTCCTCCATTGAGGAGGGCTTGGGGATTGAGGTCATCCTTGTCATCAGCATTGAGGGAGATCCAACAGTCCATAAAGCTAGCCTCAGGAAGCCAGACCTGGAAAGTGAAACCAGCAGACGTCACAGTGGAAATGAAGGCTATTTAACAAAACTTCCTATGGAGATTTGAAGTCTATTTTCTGCTGTCTGTTAGGAAAAAAAGTCTTTCTTTTTTTGTATTTTGCAAGGTTTTCACTTCTTGACTTTCCCTTTCTCTGACATTCTACACACAAATTGAAATTCAGCCAACATTCTGCATCCGAGTGGAGAAGAATGAGGTAATTTATTAAATCATAGATTTACATCTGGAAAGGCTCATCTAGATTTGGGCTTTTTAAGATGACTTCTCAGTCTCCTGAGTGAAGTAACTCAGGTGAAATCAAATGGATGAGGCTCCACCTCCACCTGCTGTTTCCCCACTTCAAATTAAAGGATACCGCTTTTATCTGTTTTATATGTTGGGGTTTTTGAATAAAATTCTACTTGCAAATAAGGATTCTAGTACTAAAAAAGTGGAAGACCAGAGAATTAGTAACACTTGCATTTTATACATGGAATTTAGAGTGGTAAACTTGTTTGAAGTTACACATTTAAAAAAATAATAGAACTAGGACTAGTAATTAGTTCTGATTTTCAGTCCATGGACGTGGTCCCCTATATTATGTTGCCCCATAAAAGGCAGGGAAAGGCAGGTAGGAAAACATAACACACCTTCCAGGACACGGCTGTGAACACATTGCAAGAGAAATCTTCCAGCAAAGTAAAGGGAAACATCTTAATAGTGGAGTCATCATCTTGAAGGAAAACCATATGAAAAAGGGACACAGAAGGGCATGTTTTAGCTTCATTTCTCTCTTCCATTGGAAGCTTTCTATTGTACTGCCAATTAAGTGACTTGACCTGGGAGAAGGCACGTTAGAAACCATACAAAGTATGTCATAACTAGAAATGGGAGAAGGACCCTATAAAACATTAGTTTCATAACAGATCCTCTGGATTATGTTACAGAGAAACTAAGGTGGGTATATTTCTCACTGTTGAGACTTAGGACTCATTTATTTATTTATGAATATTTTAAAGAAATTTTATTGGAGTACCTTGATTTACAATGTTGTATTACTTTCTGCTGTACAGAAAAGTGAATCAGTTATACATATACATATATCCACTCTTTCTTAGATTCTTTCCCCATATAGGCCATTACAGAGTACTGAGTAGAGTTCCCTGTGCTGTACTGTAGGTCCTTATTAGTTATCTATTTTATATATAGTAGTGTGTACATGTCAATCCCAATCTCCCAGTTTATCCCTCCCCACCCTTCCCCTCTGGTAACTGTAAGATTGTTTTCTACATCTGTAACTCTATTTCTGTTTTGTAAATAAGTTCATTTGTAACATTTTTTTAGATTCTATATGTAAGTGATATCATACAATATTTGTCCTTCTCAGTCTGATTTACTTCACTCAGTACGACAGTCTCTAGGCCCACCCATCCATGTTGCTGCAAATGACATTATTTCATTTTTTTATGGCTGAGTAATAGTCCATTTTATATATATATATAAAATATGTGTGTGTGTATATATGTATGGACATTTAGGTTGCTTCCATGTCTTGGCTATTGTAAACAGTACTGCGGCGATGAACACTGGGGTGCATGTATCCTTTTGGACCATGTTTTCCTCTGGATATATGCCCAGGAGTGGGATTGCAGAGTCATATGGTAGCTCTATTTTTAGTTTTTTAAGGAACCTCCATATTGTTCTCCATAGTGCCTGTACCAGTTTACATTCCCACCAACAGTGTAGGAAGGTTCCCTTTTCTCCACACCCTCTCTAGCATTTATTGTTTGTAGATTTTTTGATGATGGCCATTCTGACTGGTGTGAGGTGATAGCTCATTTTAGTTTTGATGTGCGTTTCTCTAATAATTAGTGATGTTGAGCATCTTTTCATGTGCTTCCTGGCCATCTGAATGTCTTCTTTGGAGAAATGTCTATTTAGATCTACCACCCATTTTTTCATTGTGTTGTTTGTTTTTTTGTTATTGAGCTGCACGAGCTGTTTGTATATTTTGGAGATTAATCCCTTGTCGGTCACATTGTTTGCAAATATTTTCTCCCATTCTGTGTGTTGTCTTTTCGTTTTGTTTATGGTTTCCTTTGCTGTGCAAAAGCTTTTGAATTTAATTAGGCCCCATTTGTTTATTTCTGTTTTTATTTTCATTGCTCTAGGTGGGTCAAAAAAGATCTTGCTGTGATTTATGTCATGGAGTGTTCTGCCTATGTTTTCCTCTAAGAGTTTTATAGTATCCGGCCTTACATTTAGGTTGTTAATCCACTTTGAGTTTATTTTTGTGTATGCTGTTAGGGAGTGTTCTAATTTCATTCTTTTACATGTATGTAGCTGTCCAGTTTTCCCAGCACCACGTATTGAATAGACTGTCTTTTCTCCACTGTATATTCCTGCCTTCTTTGTCATAGATTAGGTGACCGTAGGTGTGTGGGTAGGACTCCTTATTTATGACAGTGCCCCTGTGTGGTACTCAGCTGTAGCATTAGTGGCAATCGGTATCTGCCAAAGGGATGCACCTTTCTCAAAGGTATTTAATGGAAGCCTGTGGTTCCCATCAACAACACTCCATGTGCTCCTTTTTCCTTTACTTGGTTATGACCCTGGACTTTAGTTCTATTCTACCCTGGTTGTCTCACTTCAGGTGTGACATGATTCCTTACTAAGAATCTTGACTTCTGGCTCATCTATTAGTCTGGGTAAGGCCTCTCTTATTTCAGCACCTCCGCTATGATCTCAAGCACTCCCACAAAACCACCCCCAGTTAACATACAACTAAGTCAAACAGCGTGCTTGCCTTGCCCCACTCCCAGTTCCAAGCAGACTTCTGTAAATTCCTCCCATTTACAAATTCTAGTGCTGCCGAGGAGAAAACGTCCTCAATACTTACAGGGTAAGTGAAAGCAGTGTGTTCAATGAAAAGAACAAACATCTGCACAAGTGTAAAGAAAAGTAGTCACTTGGGGCAAAGAAATAAAGCTCAGCCTGTGGTGAGTTTGGAGTGACCAGGACTGGTAAAATGGTCGCAGTCCCTGGTTCACTGTGGTTTTGCAGGTAGAGCCACAGGATCCCTTCCAGGGCAGGACTGCAGGTGAAGCCAGTACAGATACTAATGCTTCTCTTTAGTGCTAAATTGCATTTGAGAAGCTTGCAGATCCCTATTGCTAAACCTCCCTGTAGATCCTTCTCCCTTAATTCAGTGCCACTTAACATGATTCTAATTGGCAATGTGAGGCCTTTCTTTTTAAAGGAATAAAGACAAAAGGCAGTCGTGTTGCTAGCAAGAAGTACTAAATATAATGTACTTTGGGTTGTTTTAACATTACAACTTAACTAAATTGACCTTGGTTATTAGACCAGTTGAATAGAGATGTATTACTCTAATTTAACAAAGGAATGAAAGAATCATTAAAACATAAAATTTATGCATGCACTGGCTAACTACTTCTCTGTAGTTAAATGTAATTGCAGTTTTCCAGCAGAAGAATTTGTGGAGAATGAAAATGAGAAGAAATAAAGGCTTTGGAAAGTAGCACCAAATGGATAGAAAATGTGAAATTAATTATCTCAGTGCCAAAAAAATCTGTTTCTTATAAAGAACTGGAGATCTGTTGAACTTCAGAGTTATTTACTTTTTTTTTTCAGAAATATTCTCACTGTCAGTGGAAGAACAATGTAAAGAAGAATCTTGTCACATGAGCCTTGTAGTATAGAGCTGGGAAAGTGTCCAAAGAGCTCATCCGGTCCAGTCCTCTGTGTCCAATCAGATGGCTGCTCCAACTGCTTGAAATCAGTGGTTACCATCTACTCTTGCTAGGTCTTTCTTTTATGTAAAAGCAGACAACCAAACGAAAAAGGAAGATCTGTTTTTCATCTTGATTCTTAAAATTTCTTCGAAGAAAAGTTTATCCCAAATGTTACATATTTCAGACTCGGCTTTAAGTCTGTTTTTTTTTTTTCTTCCTTATTTCACGTAATAACAATACTAAGGAAAGGATCGAGTAATCAGCAATGCACTAACATTTTCCCAACAGGTATTAATTTAGCTTTACATGTATAAAAAAAGAATGGCCGATTTAAAGGGGGATTAGTTAGAATTAAAAGCACTGAAAAAGGAAAATTGTGAAAGATGATAATCTTAGCGGTGCTCATTCAGCCACCATCCAGTGGAAAGGCAGCGTTAGCTCACCAGACCTAAAGTATTCAGGTCACATTGAGTATCGCATATCTATTTTGAGATCAATGTATCAGGATGACATAGCTTGCAGACATTAGACTTGAAGTTCAATTGGTTCCTGATTCAATACTTATCAGAAAACTTCTATTATCATTTGGATTTTCATGAAGCTCTGCCTACAAAGAGAAAGTAACTTTGCCTTGGACAGACCATAAAACGCTTATAATCGGAGTCCTAACTAAAACCTTACTCTGGGAGAGAGCAGCCTCTAGAAATTCTTTCGGTTTGAGGTTGGCCGTGGCTTGTACGTAGGAAAAAAGGTGAAGTCAATTCCGCTCTCTACCTGCAAGCGGTGGTTCTAAAGAGCCACACCTGGGCCAGGCATGCGCAAACAGGTTTCAGGAAGCCAGATACCGAGCTCTACCCTGGCCGTTCAGTCTCTTTCGGAGGCTGTGCCTCTGAGATGCCCCCGGAGTGGGTGAGTCACCAGAGTTGTTGGTGAATCCTATGGATGATGAGCCATGTTTTCAGCAACCTCGGAGGCTTTTCCGTCTTAGAAGCCCTCCCAGTGACTGAGATTCTCCATCCCTGAAGCCACCAGATTGAATCTGCAAAGGTAGGGATCCCCATTAATTTCTGATGTGTGTTGTATATCTGCAAGAGACCTAGATTCTATACATTTTTTTCAGATTTCTGATTTTACACTTTTGTGTCTTATTAATGGCAGGGGAGGGGATGTTCGTTGGAGGAATGTTTGCCATTAATTAAGGTGGACTGGCTGGCAATTTCTAAATGGATCTGATTCAATTCCCTGACAAATAGGTGATGCTTTATCTCTACACCTATAGTTCTCCTACTAAGATGTGTGCTTTCTGTTTGGACATATGGCCACAGTTTGAAGATTTTTCTAGCTTTTACTTATTTTTATTTATATCCTGGCAGTGTTAATTATCTCCAGGGAATATTTGTGGTGTGCTCGATGGAGAGCTAGAGAATGGCTCTGGAGATAGATGTATTTAATTAAACTAAAAATTCTCCAACACATGTCTATGGAACCTGGTGGTGCAGAATGCTTGTTCCTGAAACAAATCTGGGACACATTTCAATCTCTATCCATCAGAGCCTATACATTATAGTTATTTCTTTTCTGTGTACTGTACTGGGGTCGATACGGGTGGAGAGGTAGAGGGAAAGCCAAGACAGGAAAAAAAAGACTACACACGCACACAAATCAGAATGATATATCCATACGCCCGCAATATGTAAAACTAAAGATGTGTCAGAAATGGCTGATAAATTAACAACTTTTGCGAATGCCTCTTCAGCATCCAACAACTATGCGTTCTTACTTTTTAAAAGTTTGTTGATGCAAAGAATTATAAAGATAGATATCTTGGTCTCTCACTTGCAATCAGGAATAAATTCTATGTGTTCACATTGTACCCTTTGGGTCTAATGGATGCGGCGGTGTGCTTCTCTGATGCCGCCATCGGCAGGTGGTACTTATTCCCCCAGTTGTACTGCGTGTTGTGGAGGCTGATGGCTTACAGCTGAGTTTCTCAGAGAGCAGCCCGCCTCCCATGAATGGTTCACCTCTCTGTTGTAACTGAATTGCAGCTCAGTCTCTCTCCCTGCCCCAATCCCCGCCTCTCATGTTCTTAAAGATGTTGTTCCTGCGTGTTCTCCCCCCAAAACCTTTGGTATGCATATTTCCACCTCAGAGTCTACCCAGGGAACCTGACCTACGGCAGAAGCAAGTTGCATTTTATTTGCTAATATGTTCGTTAAAAATGTTTGTATCTGCAATTTTAAGTACGATGAGTCCGGCATTAAAATATATATATAGTATCAGGCTTCGGAATTAAAATTAATCTGGCTTCATAAAAAGTATTAGAATTTTTTTTCCTTTTTTCCCTGGCCTGGAAATGTTTAAACAACATTGGAGTCATCTGGTATTTAAAGATTAAACCCATCTGGTCTTTGTGCCTTTTTTCATGATAGATCCTTAATCACCAGCCCAACATCTTCTACAGTGACTGGCAATTAAAGTAATTTATATTTTGTTAGGAAATCATTCACTTCCTCCGCGTTTTCAAACTTGTAGCCCTAGGATTGCGAGCAGTCATGTCTTACAATTCTTTTAATCACTCCTGTTTCTGTGGTTTGCCTCCTCGTCTTTAATCCTGTGCATTTTCCCCAGATTCCACTTATGTGGGTGCTTTGCCACGTGCACGCTCTGATCTAATCAAATCCACAGAGTGTTGATCTGCTTTGTTGATCGTAAATATTTTTAGCTTTTGGATTTATTTATCCTTTCTGCTTTAGTTGGGTTTTTGTTTTTGTTTTCTAGCTTATTAATTTTAGCTTTTCTTTTACTGAATCCTTCGTAGTTTCTTTGCCTCCTGGTCCGTTCTTTCTGGCCTCTTTAATGATCATCCTCTTCGGTTTGTGTGCTGACTTGTTTCATAGGGAAATTGTGGCTTTTGCTTTCGCTCCAGAAAAATTTGTGTGTGCAGATGACTGTGTGCTTCCTTTGACTCTTTTGAATGTCTTTCCGTCGTCTTTCTCTCACAGCGGTTCTGTTTCACAAGCAATAATGTGTATTTGTCCTGACTGATCCTCCTCTTTCTGGCTACTAGGTCCTCAGCTGGGTTTTTACGTCACTGGTTTTTTCTGGGCTGGTTGATCAGACAGCCCACCTTATGGTGGTGTGGCGGATGATGGGTGGTGGCCATCCTGTGTAGGCTGGCGATGCAGCGGCCAGCGGGTTGCCAGTCTCCAGGTTGGCTCCCAATCTTTCCTCACCTGCACCCTCGGGAGTGGGAGGACATAACACACCCATTCAGCACTTGCTTGGCTTACTTAGGGGACAGGATCTGACACCTTAATGTGGGGCATATTTGGGGAAACAAGAGCTTTCCAAAATTTCTGCTCTGATTCTAGTCCAGGGCAGTCTGATGCAGGTCTGACGCTGTCGCCCAGACCCAGGGAGCGCGTCACGAAGGGTCTCTCACCTGGATGTCCTCAGGGCCCAAAGCCATGCTAACATCCAGCTCTGCATTGGTCTAAGCCCATGGTCAAAATAGGCATCTAGGCTGGATTTGGGAGTAGAGAAGTGGTAGCAGTAATCATTTCCTAGAATCTTCTCTTGGTATAAAAGACATATATTATAGCAGGGTAAACAGAAATGTTTCTCTGCTAATCCCTCCTTTTTTTTACCCAGTAGCTTAGTGATTTTATCCACTTTTGTATGAACCCCTCTGTGACAAATGCAAATGACGTTCTATTTTCTGGAACTATCAGTGGCCCCAGAGAAAACCAATCTGATAGCCCACCATTTCCAATCATAATGGTTTAATTTAACTACTTGAAATGAAATTCCTCGTTTTTGGTAGTTGGCCTACAGCACTTAATTGGTTTATATAAAATAACTTGAGGGGCTTCCCTGGTGGCGCAGTGGTTGAGAGTCCGCCTGCCGATGCAGGAGACACGGGTTGGTGTCCCAGTCCGGGAAGATCCCACATGCCGCGGAGCGGCTGGGCCCATGAGCCATGGCCGCTGGGCCTGCGCGTATGGAGCCTGTGCTCCGCAACGGGAGAGGCCACAACAGTGAGAGGCCCGCGTACCGCAAAAAAAAAAAAAAAAGGGGAGAAGTAAAAAAACCTGAAATCGATGATCATTATGTTTAATTACCTAGGATAATAGTTTACACACGGTTCACTTTGGAAATTTCTCCAAGAAGTTAAATTGCTCAAAAAAAGACATGACATACATCTTAGCTATAGATGTAGATATATCTGGTAACCCTAATATATACATTGGGATTGCCAGAGTTAGCCCAAAGCAGCAAAAACAACCAAGACATTCAGTTAAAATTGAATTTCAGATAAACAATAAATTAAAATTTTAGTAGCGGTATGTCCCAGGCAGTAAACATACTTATACTGAAATTTTATTCATCGTTTATCTAAAATTTAAATTGCAGTAGAAGTCCTGTATTTTATCTTTTAACCCCAAAGTATTATACATATATATGTAAATAGAGATTGTGTGTGAGAGAGAGATGAAGACTGCTAATTGGTTATTCTTGCCTTGAAAATTTTCAAGGCTAAAATCACTGTGGCCTTGCTTTTTGACAGAAACTCTACGCTACGGGTAAACCACATGAAGGTGTGAAACTCTCTTGCTCACTGATGTAACTTTATAATTTATCATAATGCTTGACACAAGCTGTTTTCAGTGAATGTTTTCTCCAGCTTTTTCTGAATCCTAGAGCCCAGATGGTAACTCAAATATAAGCAATAATATACATATTCTACTAAAATGTGACCATTTAAACTTCACCAAAGCACCTACCCATCATTTTTATCTGTTTATTGGTATTTCATCAAGAGGATAATTTTTTTTTTTTTTTTTTTTTTGCGGTACGCGGGCCTCTCACTGCTGTGGCCTCTCCCGTTGCGGAGCACGGGCTCCAGACGCGCAGGCTCAGCGGCCATGGCTCACGGGCCCAGCCGCTCCGCGGCACGTGGGAACCTCCCGGACCGGGGCACGAACCCGCATCTCCTGCATCGGAAGGCGGACTCTCGACCACTGCGCCACCAGGGAAGCCCGTCATGAGGAGAATTTGCTAAGAGTTTCAAAGCTACTGTTCTATAAGATAGAACTTGCTCATCCATTTGTTTTTTGGTGTAGACCATTATGTTCTGAGGAAACTGTTGGAGATTGGATGTGTCCTGGTTAGGCTTCTTACCTTGCTTAAGGTCATATATACAATCTGCATTCTAGATGCTTGCATTTAACTCTCAGCTGTTTAATGCTTATCACACACATTGTTGTAAGAAATAGTATTTGTTGAGGAATTGGCTAGGGATAAGGAGGCTACTCATTATTTTAGGTGTTAGAAATTCTCTTTAGAACAAGTAGGATTATCATTATCCTTGAATCTCATCTTTTTTAACTCCTGAATTTCACCTCTCCTGAATTATACTTTGGTATCATGTTATAGGCCAGCATTGAAAAAAAGTGAGGAAAATTGATATTTTAGATTTTTTTCATTAAAAATTGATTTTTATTTCTGGGGTATACAGAGGGGCTATCAATTCATTTATTGAAAACTTATCGTAAGCCGTACTATCATAGAGGCAATCCAGTTCTGTGAGTTTTGACAAATACAGTATGTGATATCCCCACAATGATCAAGATACAGAACGGTTCCACAACTCCAAAAAATTTCGTCTTATTGTCCCTGTGTAGTCGGCCTGTTTTCAGCGAGTGACAGAACCTCAGTTCTTGTCTTTTTTGAAAAAAGAATTCCACAGAGAAACCAAGACTAAAACAGGCACAGCGTTTATTAGAAGCACAGTACAGGTGGGAGAGCACATGGGCAAACTTGCAGAGTGAGTTGGGCACAACAGGGGCAGCTTAGGTTGTTACTGTGGGGTTAACCTTACATAGTTTAGATGAGGATGACTCCCCTTTCCCTCCCCTATGATCATGTCACCTGCAATTCCTTATTTGAGCTTCCACCAGGCACCATTTTGAATCTTTCCCGTGAGCACCTAAGCAAAACCCACAGGGGGTGGGGAGAATCAAAACCACAATACGAATGATATTATAATGATATTACAATGCGGCCAAGGTTACTAGAGGACAAGTTGAGACCCGTTCTGTGCATGTGTCAGAGGACAAGTTGAGACCCCTTCTGTGCATGTGTGGGAAACCCTCTGGACCACAAAAACGAGGGGACTGTGGTGGGATGCTTCATCTTTCACCCAATTAGGGCTCATCATCCTGATAGTAGTTTATTTCAAAGGGTCAGCATGAAACCAGTTGCAGCGGGTCAACCCAGAGCCTGTCTTATCTCCTACCTCAAAACGCATGCTCCACGGTTTTCATGGTCAGAGTTTCCTGCTTCCATGCTACAAAGTTTCTGCTTTACATGCCATTCCTCTGTGCATCATGGCCTCATTAAGTGCAAAACAAGGAGGTGGCTTTGCCCTCTCCCTAATGCCTATGCATGAGGACGCTATCCTTGGGCATGGCCCTGTCTTTTCTGCCTGAAGCCCCTCCCCATGACTCCACCCCAGGCAGCCACTGACCTGATTTCTATCACTACGAATGAGTTTGCATTTTCTAGGGTTTTATATAAATGGATTCATAATGTGTGCTCTTTTGGTCTGGCTGCCTTAACTCAGCATAATTATTTTGAAATTCATCAAAGTTGTTGCATGTATCAGTAGCTCATTCTTTTTTATTGCCGAGCAGTTTTCCATTGTATGGATAGACTACGATTTGTTTACTCATCTGTTGAAGGACATTTGAGTTGTTTGCAGGTTGGGGTTATTATGAATAAAGCTGCTATGCACACTTATGTATAAGACTTCCTATGGATATATGCTTTTACTTCTTTCGGAAAAGAAGAGCGGAAAGGCTGGATCATATGGGAGGTGTATGCTTAACTTTTAAAGAAATTGACCAGCTATTGCCAAAGTGGCTGTACCGTTTGACATGCCTACATAAAATGTGCTTACTCCACACCGTCACTAAGACTTAGCATGGCCAGTCTTTCAAATCCTCACCATTCTCATCAGTCTATGATGATATCACATCATGTTTTTAATTTGCATGTCCCTAATATCTAATGGTGTTGAGTAATTTTTCACTTGCTAGTTTACCATCTTGGTTGACTATGCGTCTGTTCAAATCTTTTTTAAACCCCCCCCCCCCCCGCCCTTTTAAATTGGGTTGTTATTGAGTTTTGAGGATTCTTTATACATTCTGGATGTAAGTGCTTTACCAGATATGCAATTTGCAAATATTTTCTCTCAATCTGCCGTGTCTCTTCATTCTTTTAACAGTGTCTTTCGAAGAGCAGAAAATTTTTAATTTTGATGGAGTTCAGTTAGGCAATTTGTCCTTTTATGAATGGTGCTTTTGATCATTTAGGTCTATAATCCATTTTGAGTTAATTTTTTATATGCTGTGAGGGGTTGATCAAAGTTCACTTTCCTCAATAGGTTTTAGCACCACTTATTAAAAGACTATCCTTTCTCCACTCAGTTGCCCTTACACCTTTGTCAAAAATCAGTTGTCCATATATGTGTGGGTCTATTTCTGGATTCTCTATTCAGTTCCAGGGTTGTATTTGTTTCTTTTGACACCATGCTGTCTTGACTACTGTAGCTTGATAATGAGACTTGACATCAGGGAGTTGTTGTCCTTCGACTTGGCTCTTCTTTTTCATTTTGTCTTGGCTATTACGGGTCCTTTGCGTTTCCACAGGAATTTTAGAATCAGCTTGTCCCTGTCTACAAAAAGGCAGCTGAGATTTTGATCAGGGCTGCATTGATTCTACAGATGAATCTGCAAAATGAGTATTAATTGTTGGTGATGCCTGCCTAACGGATACCCAATGATTCTATTAAAGTGTGAAGATCACTGCTCTCACTGAGTGCTTAAGTGTATCCATATATGTGATGCTAACCAAGAAATGTAAACCTATACTGTCTTGCCTTTTTCAGTCAAAAGTATACACCACTGAATATAAAAAAACGCCTAAGATTATTAGCCTACCTCCACACAAGTGTATTTCGGATTCATCTGGAGGAAGATTGACACTTGTTGACCATAGGGGAATAGTAATTCCCAAGTGAGAGCAATACAGGAAAATATACAGAGTTGGGAGAGGGAAACACTGAAAAAGAGAATGGTAAGAAATTTGATGTGGGTAAGTGTGGACATAAGATCTAACCTAGGGGACACTTTTCAGTAGGTTCAGGACGTTGACAGTGAAACAAAAATGGAAGGACAGGCAAAGTCAGAGTCTAAGAAGCCGAGGTATGTCCACCTCAGAAGGGAGAAATGCAGTGTGGTGGTACCTTATGTAGGTTTCAACGGAGGTGCCTGAGATGCATATTCGTCTCACAGTATAGGTTTCCTCCCCCTTCCCTGAAAACAATCTAGCTGGCCACATGGCCCCCTAGACTCCCTTACACCTAGGCATGCCTGTTTGGTTAAGTGCTTTTTAATGAGATATGAGTGAAAATCATGAGTGCTACTTTAGGATCATAGCCTTCAAGGGAAGGGTAAGTTTTCCTTCCTCCCTTCCCCTCCTCTGCCTGGATTGTAGCAGTGGCTGCAAACCATCTTACACTATGGGGATGAAAGCATCACTCGAGGGCAGTGGGACAAGATAAAAAGAGCCCGGGACCTGACCACTTGGACCACAACACCAGCTGGAGACTTATTCCTAGACTATTATGTGAAGAGAAATACATTTCTAATGTGTTTGAACCACTGTTAATTTGGGTCTGTGCTACAGCTGTCGCCAAGCTAATACCAGGCAGGATGACTGCTCACTGGGAGCTTGGTTTAAAAAAAAAAAAAAAAAAATGCTCTGCTTAAAGTTCTGCATTTTAAAGCCTGAAATATTTGTACGATGAGCCAATATTCTCCCATAGAATCACGAAGATTATAAAAATATCATTAGTTTAGTGCATACCTCTGAGAGCCAAATGAGTAATAATCTTTTTCTCATTTTGTAGAGAGGGGGGGATATGTCTTTAAGAAAATGTGATGACATTGATAAAATAGAGCTTTTTTTTGGTCACAAAGACTTGGCTTTGAATTACTACTACTTAGCGATTGTTTGACATTCAGTTGCTTTAGTTCCCTCAACTTTTCTTTCCTAATCTGTAAAATATCTACCTCTGGACCTTACTATGAGGTTCAGATTAGATACTATTTAAAGTTCCAAGTCATAGGTACAGCTTTAATGATAACCTTCTCCCTCCACTCCAGCCTGGTCAAGATACAGGGACCATCCACTCTGTAGTCAAGGATAATTCATTACCTAAACAAGTTTACTAAGCATTGGACATAGCTGTGTAGAGCTGCCATTTAATGGAGGATACACAGCCTGTCCTATCAGTAGATTTGGGTGTGATCTAGCTAATCGGTTTATCTAAACAAAGATCGTCTCGGTGCCAACTGTGGGATGAGTATATGTCTTCTAATCCTAAATTTTCTGCTTCACTGTCTGAATTAGTGGTCCCCTACTCAAGTGTTACAGGGATCGGGCAGGGAATTGAAAGGAGGCTCTCTTGGTGAATCCACGCGTGGAGACAGATGGAGGAGGCAGCAGCCACTCAGCTCCCACAGACCTGGGATGCGGCTCCCTGTCGCTAGTTCGTAGGCATTTTCAAGGGAATTGCAAGTCTGGTTTTTTTATGTGGAATCTCTTGTTTTTAAAATGTTGGTTCATTTAAAAAACAAAACAACAACAACAAAAAAAACAGTGTTTGGGTTGAATAAAACATGTCTGTGGCTGCCAGTTTGCTGCCTCAGCTCCCCACGCCGCCCACTTCGATGGGGACTCACTCTTGGCTGCGGCAGTTGCCTCTTGAGAAATCCTTGGACTGCGTATGTGATAACATCAGCGTATTCACTTATTCGTGTAGATCTGTGTGCTCTGAACCGGGGCTGGCTCCAAAGAAGACACGAAGATGTTACTTTAAAAGGGCAATTCTAATCAACTAAACACAGGGAAGATCCCCCAGTGTTACCCTGCCCTAAAAGGTACCTAGCACTGATTCTGTGGGGTTTTTCTCCCCCCCCCATTCACTATGGGGAAGCAGATGATGTAATATTTCTATGTTTATTTCGTGTGTGAAGCCAAATACTCAAATGCTGAGTGCATTAAAAAAAATCAAAATCAGCAATTCAATTATTTTACTTTATTAGAGCAGCCGGGACTGAGCTTGTTAAGATGGATCTGCTTTGTTGTAGCTTGCCCTGCTGGCAGTGTCGAAATGAATTAAGCGAGCCACAGTCAAAGAAATCTCGCAGGCGGCTTTAATCTCCTGTCAGAAAGAATAGCTAGCTGAGTCAAACCTCAGTCATTTTTTTCTCTTGTCTCACCTTAGAAGCTTGTGTTCTTAGCTACCTATCTGTGGACTTACATTTTAATCTTAAAATTATACTCCTAATATATTCTTAAGATTGGGCATTTGGGTGTCCAGTCTTCTAAGTTAGTGATTTGCTGGTACTTAAAAATCACCCACGTAAAAATGCCATCTCTTCTCTGAAACCTGGAAGAGGCAATTTCTTTATTACTCAATTCCATACCAGGACCTACCACAGTTTTTCTGTTTGGGTAACACCAGCAAGTTCCCGCATTTCCTTTTTGAGATTTTTTTTTTACTTCTAGTACACATATTAGAAACATGTATATAATATGTCACAATATGAGCCTCTGAGGTCCAATGTTGAGGGATGCAGTTCTCCTGTGCATCCTGTAAAACTCTCTAAAGTATCCCACGGCTGTGAAATTGAAGCCAGAGGGCAATCCCGAAGTGATGTCAGCCTCTTCTCTGCTGGGGAGGCCTTTGAGCTCTGGGGCATTTGTGCTACTACTGTTCCAGTCAGTTCCTCTTTTAAGAACTGACTAGTAGAATAAGCTCCACTGGGCAGAAAGTGGAGCTTTTGTCTGTTAAGCAAAAGACCCTTTTCTACCAGGATGGGTCTTTCCAAAAGTTAAAATAAGAAATGCGGTCAGCGGGTGGTAGGTGTTCGTTTAGTAGGTTGAAGGCTATAACGTTGAAGAAACAGCGATTGCTGACTCAAGAGTCTGTGGACCCAAAGTGCTACCAGGAAAAGCTAAAATATTCAGTCTTGTGGTAAGGACACCTTTGTTCTTAGCGTGTAACAAGTTGCACATCATGGACTTTGACATCAGCGGGTTATTAATTACACGTGGCAAATAGAACGTAGAGCAATGCTGTGTTCTCTGGGAAATATCGTAGCTCCCTCAATAGGGATCATCTACTGACTTCTTATGTGACTTATGAAGGTGCCTATACTGTAACAAGTTTCCAGTTTTTGTCAAACTTTTTCTCTCCTCCTGAGTCTTCCGCCCTCATTGGGTATTTTCTAGGCTGATGGGGATCCCCAATCTTTCCACACTGGAATGAAGTAGAACAAATCTAATCAACCTACTTGTGTTTAGTTTTATTTTGATGACAAAAAGTATAGAGAAAACCCACAAACCTACCCACCACCTTGAGAAATTAAACATAGATCATAGCTCCTATAAATCCCTCCTTATTCCATCCCCTTCTTTCCCCCCTCAGAGATGACCATTGTTCTTATTTTTGAATGCGATATTATATATGGTCCCCCCAAACATACATAGTATTTTATATATTTTTATACTAAATTAAAATGGTATCATATTTATGTATCCTCCTGAAAGACTTTTACATCTATGAGACTATAATTATTTCTCCTTCAAAGATAAACTTCTCCTGTAGATCTAAAAATCTGTGTGGGGATGTTTTTTTTTTTAACATCCCAAATCATTTTTTACTAAATATAGAGAAAGTAATGAAATGCTTGGATGCTCAGAATAGATTTAGTCTTTATAGCTCAGCACCACTTAGTTCAACCACTTGTCATTCCCGCTTCATCTATCATTTAATATTTTCTGGTTTTTCTAGTTTACATTTCTTTATTTTTTCCTAAATTATTCAATTAAACTAAAAAAAACCTCACCCGTTTTACCCAATATGCGTGCCCGTATAACCAGCGATGTTCATTCTTTTTTTTTTTTTTTTTTTTGCGGTACACGGGCCTCTCACTTTTGCGGCCCCTCGCGCTGCGGAGCACAGGCTCCGGACGCGCAGGCTCAGCAGCCATGGCTCACGGGCCCAGCCGCTCCGCGGCATGTGGGATCTTCCCGGACCGGGGCACGAACCCGTGTCCCCTGCATCGGCAGGCGGACTCTCAACCACTGCGCCACCAGGGAAGCCCACGATGTCCATTCTTGACCAGTTAAATACTCACATATATGTTCAAGTAGAAGTGTCCAAGAATATTTGTTGCAGCACTGTTACAATAGTAAAGCTAATACTTAAGGTTAAATATAGTTCAAACTATGTAGCAATTAAAAGGAATAAGGTAGATATATATACTTACCATAGGTAAAGCTCTAAGACATATTATTTTTTTTTTAAAAAGCAATTGCAAAACAAAGTTAACATTATGATGCCACTTATGTTTTAAAACTGAGTGTTTCTATATGATCTTATATAGCTTTACAAATATATAGAAAAAGTTCTGCAAGCAAACACTGAAAGCCGATAATAGTGATTATCTCCAGGATTGGAGTGGGAGGTCAAGGAGGACTTTGTATTGCTAGCGTTAGCTGGAGTTTTACAACAATAAATTCATATGTTAACTGGTTAATTAAAATGTAAATACAGTTTAAAATATATTAAAAAGGTCATTTTCAGAGCAGGCTAATAACACTGTGGCTTGAAGCAAGAGATTAAAACTATCCCAGCCATTGATTAGTTTAAATGGCCTCAAGGAAGATAAACTGGGAGACTGAACTCAGTGTCTATCTAAACACCCACCCCAAAACCCTTAAATTTACAGAATGTAAGTATAGTCATATCAGCACTGGCGAGCAAGGAAAGTCACCACCAGACCTGAAATTGCAAGACAACACACCCAGAAGAAAGAAATCAATGGGCTTGAATGGATTAGATTGAGGAAATCTGAAATATATACGTGGAAAAAAACACAGAGACAAGAGCCACTGAAAGTCCAAAAATAGAAAGAACAAATACCAAGAACCAGACAGAGCACTAGGGCAATAAAGAGGATAGTTAATAATACTGTATTTTAATATTTTCTTTTCTTTTCTATATTAACTCCTTGGGAGTTAATCCTTCTTTTAGTTGGAGTTTATGCTTTCTCTGCTGTAGGTTTTTCTCATATATTTGATGAGTCATTTCCAGATTATACTTTTAGATGAATGTTTAGATAACATAGTACCTAAACGTTTTGGATGGGTTTTTCCCCTCGAAGCAAGACTTTTCACTTTTACTATTAGAATAAAAGTTCTGCTTTCAAGAGTGCTGGTGGTTGTAAGAAAGGTGGAAGAGAGGCTGCAGGCTGGGGAGATGGTCTTCTAGGCTGTGCAGTAGAGCACAGGTGTTAAGGCTGGGCTCTAATACCAGACCATCTGGGGACAAATCCTGGCTCTGCCATGGACAGCTGTGTGACTTTGGAAAATTTACCTAACTGCTCTGTGCCTTAGGTTCCCTCTTTCTAACGTTGTAAAAAGAGTGGTACCTACCTTCTAGAGTTGTTATGAGGATTAAATGTCAGTACATTTAAAGCTCTTAAAATGGTTCCTGACGTATAGTAAGATTTCAATGCATGTTAGCTATTGTTTTGTAGTAATACTCAATTTGGGAACATGTGTGCTTATGGTTTTATGTTTGAGCAAATGCTGGAGTCAGCTGATCCCAGCCCTTCTTCTGCCAACCACCTCTATAGGCTGCTGCATCCCTTAGTTCACGATGCCTCTGGGCTTGAGATTATTCTCCAGGGAAATTCTTCTCTCCCCTCTGATTTCCTCCCATTTCCACTCTCCAATTAACAGTTTGATTTGACTCCATAATATAAGAGAGCTCTTAAAAAAAAATAGTGGACTGAATCCACATTTTAAAGCTTCTCCTTCATCCTAGATCCCACTGAAAGGACAGTCTGTATTTTAAAAAGAAAATACATAGCAACTCTGGAAATCCAGGAGAACTCATCAGAAGGCCAGGGCAGCAAGAGTCTCTAGGACATGTAAGGCAGAGGCAAACAGATCAGTCATGAGACCACAGAGCTGAGGGACTGCTAGAGAGGCCAGAGGGGGTCCTCCAAAAAGAGAATTTCCCCCGGAAAACTGCAGGATAATCTCTACCAGCGGCAGTAGACTCGCAGGATGACCAGCCTATGGAGATTGAGCTGCAGACCTGACTCAGGACCAGCCGTTCAACTTCTGCTCTTGGCTAAAAGCACAGGTGCTGACTCAGGGGACTCAGAAACCTCAAGTTACTAACGGCTGCGTCGCGGCAGACGGGTGGGTGTGGAGAGTCCCTGACATAACATTATCATTGGCCATAGTAGCTAAAAGTATTTAATTAATGATATTTTTTATCAGTGCCACACTGATTTGTTTACTTTAACCTTATAACATGCTTAATGGTTTGTGGAGTTAGTCTCCCCCCACCACTCATTTTTAAAACTTTCTTAGAGAATTTTGCTCTTTGTCATTTCCATACCTTATTTAAGAGTTTCCTTATCCCCCCAATTTTAAAAATAGTGCATAAAGTCAATTCCAACTTGGCTTTTTTAAAAAAAATTAATTTATTCTATTTATTTATTTTTGGCTGCATTGGGTCTTTGTTGCTGCACGCGGGCTTTCTCTAGTTGTGGTGAGCGGGGGCTACTCTTTGTTGCGGTGCACGGGCTTCTCATTGCGGTGGCTTCTCGTTGCGGAGCACGGGCTCTAGGTATGTGGGCTTCAGTAGTTGTGGCACATGGGCTCAGTAGTTGTGGCTCCCGGGGTCTAGAGCACAGGCTCAGTAGTTGTGGCTCATGGGCTCTAGAGCGCGATCTCAGTAGTCGTGGTGCACGGACTTAGTTGCTCCGCGGCATGTGGGATCTTCTCGGACCAGGGCTTGAACCCGTGTCCCCTGCATTGGCAGGTGGATTCTTAACCGCTGCGCCACCAGGGAAGCCCCAACTTGGCTTTTTAAGTGAAAAAGAGAAGGCAAAATTGCTCCTGGAAACATTTTTTTAAAAATCAACTGTTGTAAGATTTTGGATTTTTTCCAGAAAAATCAAAAGAGTGAAAAAATCATATTTCACTGTAATATGACCTCTTACATCATTTGTGTTCATTGAATTTGAAGGCAAGTTAACATGTGAGATCTTTATCCTTCTGAAATAAAGGAAAATCCTTAATGCCTCACGTTTCTCCTAAAGTTTGAATCCAGGTGGTCACTTCCGGTTCACGTTCAAGTTAAGGTTGAATGAGGTGCATGGCAGTGACAAAAGGGCTCTGTCCAGGGTAGTCACAATTGGTTTCTGCTCTGGTAAAATCAGGGCAGTATCTGGGAAGTTCAGGCCCCAGCACCATCTAGGCTTGCCCTTGGTAGTGGGTAGCCCTAGTTTGTATCAGATGAAGTTTCTGTTAAATTTACTAATGTCCCTGTAATCATTTTGAAAGGAATCCAGTGAAGAATTATGGCCACACTACTTGGGATCTTAGTTCCCCGACCAGGGATCGAACCCACGCCCCCTGCATTGCAAGTGCGGAGTCTTAATCACTGGACCACCAGGAAGGTCCCTCCAGTGAAGAATTTTAATGGTGCAAGGTGTGAGTGTGTGTAAGAGGGAAATAGGAAGAAGGAATGAGATCAGGCTGTTGAAAGGTTGTAACATATGTACTTGTTTCTAGGAAGATATATTATTAAAGCTCCCTGTCTTTGTTCAGGGGGAAGAAAAGACATTTTAATGGCCCATTTCATCATATTGTTGTAAGATAAACAGCCATCGATTTTTATGAAGGAGAGGCATAAGCAGATGATCCTCCTCCTTAGGCGTGTAAGGCATGGAACTTTAGCGCTGAAAGCAGAGAGCTTCTGGCTGTCTGCCCTTCAAAACTGTTATGCTGACTTCCCTGGTGGCATAGTGGGTAAGAATCCACCTGCCAGTGCAGGGGACACGGGTTCGAGCCCTGGTCCGGGAAGATCCCACATGCTGCAGAGCAACTAAGCCCGTGTGCCACAACTACTGAGCCTATGTGCTGCGACTGCTGAAGCCGGCACGCCTGGAGCCCCTGCTCTGCAACAAGAGAGGCCACTGCAAGGAGAAGCCCGTGCACCGCAACCAAGAGTAGCCCCCGCTCACCGCAACTAGAGAAAGCCTGTGCGCAGCCAGGAAGACCCAACGCAGCCATAAATAAATAAAATAAAATAAAATAAAATAAAATAAAAATGTTATGCTTGAAGGTTTCTGAGGAAAAAGGAGTTGGTCAAATTTGCATAGCGGCCAAGGAGCCTTTTGAGAGCAGTGGGAAGGAGACCCTGACGCTCTGAGCCTCAATGTCACCATGACATATCTGATTACTGGGCACTAGAGCCTAGGCCAGTTGGCAGTAAGAACTGCGGGGACTCTGAAAAAACCTTCTGGATGAGAAAATGCTGGAGCCGGTGTCCCAAGGAGGGTGGGACGTGCTCACTCATATTAGTTTGAATATTAGAAGTTTCCTGTGCTCTAAACTGGTAAAGCAGGACACACCTGTGCATGATATCTTCCCTCTCAGTCCTCTGCAGTAAACAAGGTACTTCCTGAATAATGGAAATCACTTAAACTATTGTAACAGTAATCTGTCTATTAGTATAAATGCGCCTCTGCCAAGTTTTAAAATGCTACCCTTTCTAATATGTTAGGGTCACTCTTGTGATTTCACCTGGTGCCTTTGTGCTAATGATGTGACATTTTCCAGTGAGTGCATGTGAGTGCATGGGAGTCAGCCCTATTTGTGTTCCTCTTCTTTTCAAGGTGTTCCTTTCTTCCTATTTTCCCATTTCCCAATGAATGACTGTAATAGCGACTCTACTGTCCATCCAAGGGCTCTGGAAAAGTCTAAACTATCTTCCTAGCTCCACTTTCTCCTTCCTCTTTACCTCCCATAGCCCAGGAGTTATTAAGCCCCCGCTGAATTTATCTGCTAACGTCTTTTTTCCTTTTTTTTAAAAAACATTTTTATTTTATATTGGAGTATAGTTGATTTACAATGTTGTGTTCGTTTCAGGTGTACAGCAGAGTGATTCATTTCTACATGTACATATACCTATTCTTTTGCAAGTTCTTTTCCCATTTAGGTTATTACAGAGTACTGAGTAGAGTTCCCTGTGCTGTACCGTAGGTCCTTGTTAATTATCTATTTTGTATATAGTAGTGTGTATGCCTCCTTGTATCCCAGTGTCACTGTTAGACTCCAGAATATAGCAGTGGCCTCAATCCCTGCCTCAGTGTCTTCCTCTCCTCAACAACGCTGCTGGACTAGGCATTTCTAGAACACAGATATGATCGTGTCCCTATCTGCACAGGAACTTTTGCTGGTTCAGCCTGACTGCCTCTTCGGTATCATCGCCCACCCTTCTCCTGGCCACCCTTCCCAGCCATGTGCGGCCACCTGCTTCCTGAATGTGCTCTCATTTTCATGCCTCCTTACCGTTCCCTCAGACTGGGATGCACTTTCCCTCCTGTTTCTACCAAATGAATTCCTACTCATTTCAAGGCCCAAATGTAATTTTACCTCTTATGTGATGGTTTTCCAAATCCCCTCTAATTTCAAGGAATCGTTCCCACTTCTGTGTTCCCATGGCACTTTAACGTTTAGCAAATGTTTCTATTTCCTCAATGTGAGCATTTCTGTCATTCTGGTTTCTATAACACTGTGTCGTATATACACTTGTCCCCACCATAGGCTGCGAGCACGACTGTGTCCTTTCATCGTTATGTCTTCATCCTTGAACCCGGGGTCTGGCCCTTCGGGGGCCTCTGGGAACACAGCCACTACTCTTGGCAGAGTTTGACTTTTCTTTAATATATCCTCAGAGCCCACAGGAAAAAAGTCTAAGCTGCAAATGGAATTCCAAGACCACTTCTTTTCTTTTTCTTCTTGTGTGTACTCTACATGCAAACACCATGCCTCATTTCTTAATTCATTGCTTCCCTTTCTGCTACTCGACTCTATATTCTGTTTCCAGAACTCTTGCCTCTCCTTCTAACACTTAGCTTCTAGGGCTCTTCTTCTCAAATTTTGTTTTTAATAAGAAGAAAAAAATTGAACTCTGGATATTAGCCTCCCTGTCATTCCATCCCATTCTGAACGGTTTTCATATCCAGAGAGACACTGGTAATTCGAGTCCGGTGAAAGTAAGAAATGGTTTTTGACATAGCATGGAATCTGCTTACAGCTGACTTCAAGAACTAAATAAGAGGTATGCTATTTTCTGAGTTGTGATTTTTAAATTGCTCATGAAAATAGAAGAGTCTTGGCAGGGAGACCAGATGACTTCGAGCAAGGGGATAATGGGTGAGAGAACGTTTGTCGTGTGGGATAGTTGTCTTATGAGATTATAATTCAGCTGTCCTTACTAGTGACTGAAGAATATCTGTGTAGTGAAATGCGGGTTAATAGCTTCAGTTCATTTTCCAATAGAGAAATGTCTGAATTCAAAAGGGCCCCAAAGGGCTGTAGGAGGCTGTGTCTTCTAAGGGAAAAAGTATTGAATGGGGAAAACTGACCTGGTCCTGGGTTACTGCAGAATTATTTTCTTGAAGCCTGGTTAATTCTTCATTTCTTTCCTAATGTACCTATGGGATGTGGAGCTTATGCAGTGCTGACCAGGACTCGAGTAAGCAGTCAAAAAGGATCAGGGAAAAGGAGAGATGTTCTGACGAAATCAATGAATGAATCAATCAATCCTGCTTCGTTTAGATGTTGTCATTGTATACAATTTTAACGGTCGAATCAATGCTTTCTTACTTTTTGATCTTAGGAATGTATCGGTTGTACAAAAGTGAAAAAGTGAAAGCATTCAAAATCTTTCCCTCTCTTAATTGCTTTAGAGGAAGTAAACATTCTGGGAAATGGCAATATTTTAATTTAACCCATGCAATCCAGTTTTAATTTTAACAAAACCCCCAAATATTTTTGAAAGCCTATTATATGCAAAGTATTATACTCTGTGGTGCTGACAAAACCGCAAAGCTATAACAGGGATTTTGTGAGAGAAAAAAGAAAAAACGAGAAAATGTATGTAGGGGCTGTTTGTAAACAATACAAGAATATTTAAACGTCAGTTATAATATTATTAAACAGATGTCCTATGTCCCACAACTCATAATCTTATGGGGGGTATAGGTTTCTAAAAAATTAATACTGAGAAGGCTAGAATGAGTGTACAGCCAAATTTTACAGGAATTATGAGGGAGAACAAAGTTAATTTATTTAGAAAAATTTGGAAGGGCTTCTTAGAGGTAAAATACAGTCTATTTTATAGAAATCACAGTAAAAAGGTATGCTGATACTCTCAGTGTTTTTTTTTTCCCATTTACTTGCTTTCATACCACTTCATCAATATCAGTTTTTAAATATACCCAATCAAGAGAAACAAAGAATTATTTTCTAAGTTACTTTGTAAAACTGCCAAGTTGATTACCTTTGGAATGTTCCTTCCCAAAAGAGAAAACCAGAAGTATTTTAAGATGTATATTTTTGTTCATTCTGAAAATATTTCTAGACAGTTATACAGATAGACATATATGTGTATAGTTGTATTATATGTATACTGTGTGTGTATACGTATGTGTGTGTGTGTGTGTGTGTGTATACACATGCATCTTTGCCAAAGCTGACCTCGCCACTAGAGAAGCATTTCAACCAATATGAGGCATTAATTTTTTTTAATTGAAATAGAGTTGATTTACAATCTTAGTTTCAAGTGTACAGCACAGTGATTCAATATTTTTATAGATTATACATCATTTAAAGTTATTACAAAATAATGGCTATATTTCCCTGTGCTGTACAATATATCCTTGTTGCTTTTTTATTTTCTATATAATAGTATCTCTTAATCCCCTACCCCTATCTTCCTTACCCCTTCCCCACTGTAACCACTAGTTTGTTGCTATTTTGTTAGATACATTTGTTTGGGTTATTTTTTAGGTTCCACATGTAAGTGATAACATTGGGTGTTTGTCTTTCTCTGTATGAGACATTGATTCTTAAGCGTTACCTGCTCCTCTGGTCTACCAAAGGCTGAGAAGATAGACCCACCTGCTTATCATAATAGCTAATGTTCATTAAGTGCTTATTATTTCTAATCCCCTTCCATGTAATTTATCAAGTTCTCATTAACAGCTTATGAAGTAGGTATTATCACGCTCTTATTTGTAAAATGATTGGGCTGGGACTTGAACCCAAGATAAATGGTCCAGGGTCTGTGTTCTCCATCACAATGCTATATTTCCTCTCTGCAAGTGGTGATTATTCTTAGAGCTCTATTCTTCCCTGTGCTTAAATCATTCCCTGGATGTTACTTAAGCCACTTGGGGAGACTCAGTTTTCTGTCTGGTTCATTTTTAACTGTTTCAAAGGGAAGTAGATGCTTTCTGTCAAAGTGAATTTCCATAAAGTGAATCAAGTTTTTGAGTATCATAAAAATCAGAGATGTGTTTACCTAAGGAAAAATATTTCTCAAGAAGTAATGATAAAGTTTTGATAAGAGGGAGGTGGTCCCAGGTTCATTTGGGACCAACACATCATTCCTTAGTTACTGTCTTGAGGTGGTGATATACTTTGTCTTTGTAGTACCCTGTTGATTCTAGGATGTCTTTGTCTCCAGTTGCTCACCTCATCATTCCTGCTGGGTCCTGGTGTATACCCCATAAATACCTGAACATGGCTGGCTGTTTGGATAAACTCCACATTTACAGTTCTCAGAATTTTCATACCCATTGCCTGGGATTTCTCTGCCATTTGCAATGCCTGATTCAGTTGGACTGCTAGTGCATACTTCAACTATAATTGCCACCATATTCATCCATGAATATGCCTAACACATTTTTATTGAGAACTGTGGTGGATTGAATAATTCTGCTCAGTTCTTCACCTCCTGTACTAGTATTGCACATCCACATGCTTGGTGTGGGCTGGGGTGGGCAGAGGGTGCTGTACTTCCTGCTTTGTGATTGTGGGCTTGGCCATATGACTTGCTTTAACCAATGGTAGATGTGACATAAACAAACACCTGATATGGGCTTCTATTCCTGACTTTGTTAGGAGAAAGCTGCTTTGGGTGGTGTCATAAATATCCATTTGGTCTTTGTCCCCAGTTCCTGACACAGAGCTTCTAAATCCTTGGAATTTCCTGAGTGATAGGAACATCTTTTATTGTTCATAACAATCTCCTTTCCACCATCATGAGTTTATGCTAATAAGGTGATGCTTAGCTGAGTCTAAGAGTCAGATATCTCTAGAATGGGGGCTAAAGAACAAAGCAAGGCATGATTAGAAAGTTGAAACTTTCAGCCTTACCCCTTGACCACTAGCGAGGGAAGAGGGGCTAGAGATTGAGTTAATCATCAGTGACCAATGATTTAATCAATGACTAATGAAACCTCCATGAAACCCCTAAATGATGGGGTTCAGTGAGCTTTTGAGTTGATGAATACACTGAGGTGCTGGAAAGGTGTCACACTTGGAGAGGACATGGAAGCTCCACGCTGCCCCCCATACCTTGCCCTATACCCTATTCAACTCTTGCGTTTGGTTCTTCTTGAGTTGTATCCTTTATAATAAACCAAGTAAGTAAAGTGGTTCCCTGAGTTTTGTGAGCTATTCTAGAAAACTAGTAAACCTGAAGATGGAGTTGTGGGAACCTCTCATTTATTGCCTGTTGCTCAGTCATACATGTGGCCACCTTAGACTTGAGACTGATGTCTGAGGTGTGGACAGTCTTATGGGACTGAGCCCTTAACTTGTGGGTTCTGTGCTAACTGTAGGTGGTTACTGTCAGAATTGAACTGAATTGTAGGATGCCCAGTTGGAGAGTTGGAGAACTGGTAGTTGATGTAGAAAAATCCCACACATTTGGTGTCAGAAGTGTGAGTAAAAACAGTTCAGTATTAGTGTTTGATCCAAGGATGAGAGGCACTCAGAGCAGACCTAGACCAAACCTGCAGCTTTGAGCCAAGCACAGCTGAAATCAGCTGACACCCAGCCAACCCACCAATGCATGAAGAAATAAACACTTGTTTTTGAAAGCCACTGAGTTTTAGTATGGATTGTTACACAGCATAAACTGATTCAACCTATGTGCCAAGCACTCTTTTAATAAGTGGATGACTTCTTATTTTAGAATTCTGTAGGTTTTGGGCTTCGTATGGTAAAAAATAAGTTATAAGCTGTTTCAGTCTTTAAGAATAAGAATTTACATATTGAACATATATAGAATTCTACATATGAATATAATAGCAGCTATGCAAGTTTAGAGAGTTTGGTAATACAAAGATGAAAGAGAAAGAGAGGCCAGTTAACCGATTAGGCAAGACCTCGTAGGTCCCCTCAGTTTTGCAGAACTCCCAAATCTATTTTTTCAGGGCACCTAAGAATTGATGAGTCTCTTAGGAACTGATACACAATAACGGACTCAGAAGAAACTAATGCACAAACCAGAGAACAATTTCTTTTTCTACTGTGAGAGATACTCCCTTCTAGTAACTGTAATACATATGTCCACTTTCTTAGATACCCCTTCCTGGTACGAGGGAAGTAAAACCATCACCAGTTAGGATGGGTTTGGGGGCATATAGCAGTTAACAGTGGCTTTAACAAGATAGGAATTTATGTTTCTCTCACAGTAAAGAAATCTGAGAACATAGTCCAGCACTGGTATGGCCTGTAGGGTCATCAGGGACCTCCTCTTTTGTATGTAGCTCCCAACTTCAAAATCGTTTGAAATCCCAAGATGCTAAAACTCTAGCCGTTACTTCCATATTCCAGGGCACACAAAAGGGAGAGGAAGGAGAGCAAAAGAGAAACAAATCTTCACTGGATTTCACTTATATCACACTTACTAAAATTTATGATCATAACTGGTGCAAGAGTCTTAAAATTTTAATCTTTAAATGCATGCATGCATTACTGTCCTGAATTATATCAGTATTTTGCTACTAAGCAGAAGGGGGAAAATGGATGTTGCAGAAAGCAGGTAGCAATCTCTGCTCACCATTTCTCTCTCACTCTAGTTGTCTCTTTCACATTTCAATGCTTCTTAAATCAGATGCATTGTACTAACATTGATGTGTACATTATTTTTTCCTGAAAACCCATGATTAAACTGATAGAATGTCTTATTGATTTTTTTTAAAAAACATGGTAATGATATCAATTTTCTTGGTGAGAATAAAATCAGAGCACAGTGAGTTTTGTAGAATATGGTAAAGCCTTGTGAATTACTCCTGCCCCCAAAAGGGGGATAACATTTTCAGGATTGAAATATTTGGGTCTGCTAGACTCAGAGTGTCAATTTCATGAGAAATAAACTCTCCAAATTTTTGCCTTTGGGGCCTCCCTATTCTAGAATCCTCTCATCTCACCTCCAGTTATGGAAACCTTTGGTTTTGACCATCTCTACTCCGGTCCTACCTCTGTGTGATTATTCCATAGTCACCTTGACTGAATTTGTTTATTGCCAGAATTTTCCAGCCAGGATGAGTTCAACCATCTCTTAGTATGGGTGACTTCAACAGATGACTTTCATTCATTATGTGTTAATTTAAACTAGTTTAACTAACAAGGCTCATCTCATTTCCTAGTTCTTGGTGACCCCTGGTCTCTTTCAAGTACTTATAACATGGGCCACATTCCTTGGCCCAAAGAGACGTTGCCTCTATGTAATTTGGAAAAAACCTTCCAGTAATTCTTTAATTTCTGAAAATATACAATTCACAAAGTCATAGCTTCAGGTATGAGGGGAAAAGATAAAGATATACATTAAACTTTGTGATCTGTTTCATAGAATCACTTATGAAATAAACTGTATTTCCTATAGTGTCCATGGAAGATTCAAATACAGAAATTTGTTGAATTTTTTCTCCATCTCTCTTACAAGCAAATGCTTTGTGTGCTAAATATATATTTTGATATATATTTGGTAAGCTTTAGAGTTTTTGAGATCCTTTGTAATTGTTTAGGGGTTACTACTGATAAGAATAAAGCTACTATATTTCATTAAAAATAAGACATCAGTTTTAAGATAATCCTGAATTTCTGCCATGTGAAAATGGAGGTGGGAAATGGAGGTGCATCTTAGAACCATTCAAATATAATTTAGCAGAATTTTGAATGACAATTACTACTGTAAAATATAAGCTATAGATTGTAAAACCTCCCTATATGTAAAACTAGTGATTTAGATTCCAGAATTAAAGACAGTAGAGTCTTTCAAATCTGGACAACAGGAAATAGGTTTATGTTTGCACATAGCTAATGTACCAGAGGATTATTAAGGAAATTCAATCTTTATACTTATAATTATCGAGGTTTCAAGATGATAATGACTAAAAATGAAAGTAAACATTCTTAAAGGCATTGAGTTAACTAGCAGATATTTAGCTGCCTTTACTAAGCCCTCAGAACCACTAAAAAGAAGGAAGTCAAGCCTCTATCTGTTATAGTTCTTGCGTTTCCTAGGTTCACCCTTTAATGTGTCATAGAAGGGACAGATTTACCAGGGCATCTAGTGCTGTGACTGCTCTAGGCAAAGTGGGTCTTTCTAACTTTCGAATGATATCAAATTTGTGTTTTAATTTCATTATTTCTTCGCAGTTCATGTTGTTTTCAAAACTTCACCACCTCACCAAACCTCTATGAGCACACAGGAATTATTGAGCATTTACTCCGTGCCAGGCACCCTACTAGGAAGAGGGGATAAAAATGATAAGGACTTCTCCTGGCCATCTCAAGTGAGCAGTCTTAGAGGGGAGACAGTTTCAGTCGTGCTGTAACAACACTTCTACCGGTTCTATATTTAATGATGGGTCCAAATACTGGCCCAAAGGAGGATACAATTAACTCAAAGGGGGCTTAGGAGGAGAAGATATGGCAAGTTGGTCTTGAGAATGAAAAGAAAGGAATTTAGCAGGGCTACACAGTGAGGGGGTAACAGAGGCATTTCAAGCAGAGTGAACACAAGCACACCTGCATTTGTTTTCATGTTTGTTTTACCTATGAGCTCTTCCAGAGTGAAGACCTCAAGCTCTGGTAATACCTACCACCCAAATGAGTGTAGGATAGTGTTTAGCAAGCATTTTTTCAGTAACAACGAGTGAGCTAGTCTAGAGAATAATGAGAATTGAGTCAGCACTTCTCAAACGGCGGTAAGCATAAGAATCACTGGGTGCTTGTTCGTGGGTACCAGGCTCACCAACTTCCTGCTTCAGTAGGTCTGGAGTGGGGGGCCAGAAATTTGCATTTTCTATAAGCCCTACCCCCAACTCCCAGCCCCATCAGGATTCCAACATAAGTGGTCCTCAGAGCACAGAGATGAGGGTGGAAAGAAATTCACGCATACTCGGTGGATACTTCTATCCGGGTCCTTATCAACTACCGGCAGCTCACTGAATATACCTTGAGGTGCACCCCCTGTCAGCCATCAAAAAGCTATTTAACCAGCCTTAACCTGTGCTGCTCAGACCTTATATAAGTTAATTTTCTGGCAAATATGCTGAGAGAAAAATAAACCTGCCTCCTGAGACTTAACAGGTCTTCTTGATTTTTAAGTATTAGCATGTTTTTCAAGTGCTGAGAAGTTGAAATGTGCTAAAGAGAGGAGAAAAAAAAAACTCCAGGATTGGTCATTTCTCTAAAAAAAAGTTTCCAGTGGCACAATACTTACCTTGAAAGATGAACGTTTCCACCTAAAGCATTTTTTCTATGTTTTGTAATCATAGAGGAGAATTTATGCCAACTGTGCCTTTTTTTAGCCATTGAATGAAACATTTCTAAACTGAGATGAAAATAACTCCAACATACCTTTAGCACCCACTTGCTTTAATTTAACTCCATTTATGTCTCCCTTAACTTACTCTTTATTTTCTTGAGCATTCCAGCTGTTAACATTAAATCTAGCTTTTGGATGTCAGCCCTTGTCAAAGCAAGTCATAATCCTTTTAATGTTAACCTATCACCAGCTGCAAGTGGCTTTATAGCGTCAGATATAACTGCGTTTGCAACCCCGTGGGCATGGAGTGTGATTATGTATGCAGGCTCGATCAACCTTCCCTATAATATTACACCTATACGTGGTGTAGACTGGAATTCTACATGGGGTGGGGAAGGACTGAACCCCACCCAGAGCACTTCGTTTACAGAAATAGGAAAAGGCTTTGTTTCAAGGTAGCAGCCCTGCAGAAGTATTGGAAATCTAAGTTGGCAGTTGTCTAGTCCTACATCTTTTTTTTTTGGTCTAAGAGAGATTAAAATGTCATGAATAAATGCATACAGTTAATGCCAGAGGTGTTGAAACTGGAAGCAGACTGGAAACTTTTAGATCAATAGTCTAACACTGGGTTAATGGAGTTATATGTTACCCACTTTCTTCTTTCTCTTGAATAGAAGGCAGTTTAAAAAAAAGAAAAACTTTTACTATTCTTACTCCCCCATTTAGACAATTTTTGAGGTATAAGAGTCAACTGTGTCTTGAAAGTTTGGCATAGATTTTTCTCTGATGCTTTCTGACCAGATACACCTCAAATTTAGAAAACTGACAATGAAACAGGCCATGGTCATTGGCTAAGTCCTATGTGGAAGCAACTTGTAGTAAGGTAGAGGTGACTTTTGAATTATCACACTGGGACATTTAGCTTTCCTGTGACAATATACTAATGAAAAAGTCTCTGTTTATGAGGAAGTTCAGTAAATGAAAATAGGTATCATTGCCATGTTATTTTATGGCCCTTGGTGCAATAGAGCTAGAATTTTAGAAAGAGATTATATCTTAATTAAATGAAAGAAGTGATAAATACACTTTTAAATGAAGGTGAATAGACATTATAAATTACACAAATTAAATGTCCAGCTAAATGTTTACCTTAAAAAGCCAATGACTAATGGAAAAGGATAAAAAGGAAAATATTCTTTTTTTCATATTATGTATTTTGGCACCAAGGTTAAAAGAATAAGTCACAATTTTTTTTTCCCAGAGAAGCTCCCAGCCTAGGGCGGAAAGAACAACACCAAAAACGTTAACTATAAATGCTACAAGAAAATTAAGTTCCAAGTCCTCTGAGACCTTAAGGGGAGAATAATTAATTTTGTTTTAGAAGCTGGGAAAGGCATCAAGGAGGGTATGATGTTTGAGACAAGTGCAAGTTCAGTAAAAATTTTCAAGCAGATGGTTTCTGAAGGTACAATACAGCAGCATGACATTTCTTTTTTTCCCCTGAACATTGAAAAAGATCTTTTATTAAGCATGTTTAAAATAATTTTGTTTATGAAAAAACTTTCCAACCCTTATTTCTCCAACTGAGATAAGAATGCCTTCCTCCGACTGTTATTTTCTGTTTTGTTCGTCTTTCTGTTAAGCCTATTTTGTGTAGTTCATGACGACTTTTCCTACAGCACTTATTTGGATAGAAACTTCTTGAAAAAGTCTCTACATTTTCCTGTAGAAGAGTCAAATTTATATTCTTTTATATAATTCACATTGATCTGTCTTTTTTCCCCTTTCATGTTTATCCTATTCTTTTTCATAATATTTCAGTACTCAGGTATCAAGAAGTGGGACCAATAATACATACTGGTATCTTTATATTTTTCCACATACACCTTATTTGCAAAGAGAAAGGTACCGATTATAAATACTATTCTTTTCATTTACAAGAGAAGAAAAACTGGGGTTAAGGTATTTTCCAAGGACACAGGGCATGTTGTGATAAATTTAGAAACAAACACCTAACCTCCCAGATCAGTGGTCGTTAGATCAATTGCTTAACAGTTAAAATGTTGCCCAGGTTTTGTTGCGGGCCCTTCACTGACAGGTTCTGAGAAAAAGGTTCATGATTTGAGATCCTGAGAAGGAAGGAGTTAAAGGGAAGAAAATCTTAAAGGATTAGATTGATCTCAGGGGATTTAGAAACTAGGCAGAGGATCTGAAGATGAAAGGAAAGATTTGATTCTGTGCTGAATTACAAGTTTTGAAGGAAATTTGAGTGTAATTTTGTGCAGCTCTAGATAAGCAACCACAACCTAAATTAGTAAAGTACTTATAACTGTTATCTTTTAAAATCATCATTAAAAAGTATTTCTAAAACTGTGTTAATTGTGAGCAGTCACCGTTAGTTACATGTGTTAATAGGAAAAAGGCGAAAAAGAACAGCAAACAGTGCATATTAGACATCAGTTGCAAAGAGGGAAATCTCAAAGGCATGTCATTGCATCATACCTTCTCAGACTCCGGGGGAAAAAGGAAGTGGCAAATCACCACGTCAGCCCTTATTGACCTGCCTTACAGAAGCATCGAGAGGTACTGATCAACCTTCTTTTTGAGGTTATTGGCAGAGTGCCTTGGCTTCTTTCACTGTACCCCCGAGACAGTGAAGGTCACACTTAACCAGGCCCCAAAGAGCAACACTGTGGTACCCCCTACAGCCCATTTGTTAGAACTGATCCCACTCAGTCACTGGTAATACCTTCAACCTATGTTAAATAACTTTGGCCTATCGACCAAGCCAGTAATTGGGATTGCTGTCCACTGGTTAGAGTTTCTAGGGACGTCTGCTCTGCTGAAAAAACAGAGCATGTTCTTTCCTCTGTTACCAAATGAGTATTCAATTTATCTGATTTCCAAGTGACTACCTATTTCCCCTAGGGATACGCTCATAGAAAGTTAGAGTGGGCCTCTGGTTAAAAAAAAAAAAAAAAAAAAAAAGGTGAATTGAATACCCACACCCTCACCTCAGTGTTCTTCTGGAACTTCTCTCAAACCACAGTAAAGGGATTTAGGGATGGGGTTGGGTGGGGAGGGAGTATAAACCCTCCAGGACAAAGAACAAAACAGGAGAAGCTAGCGGAATCTGGATGGTAGCTGGATGTGTGGCAACGGATTCGCAGATCCAAGAAAGCTGAATAATAAACCATCAATGGGAAAGGCTAGAAGCACGGTAATTTGCATTGCAGAATCAGCAAAGGTTCAAGGCTTCATGACCCTCACGGTTCTGGATGTGAGATACAGATAGGTCTAAACAAGGAATCGTTGACAGTCTATTTAAGAAGTACTTACCTCCTCGCCCTTCGGAAACCCCACTTAAATGACAGCTTAGGTTTTTGTTTGGTTTAAGGAATAAACCTCAAATGATCAAAACAAGAAACAAAAATATGTTTTTTACATACTTTAGAATATTTTCCTGGGTACTTTAAATTTTTTTACTGTTATAAATAGTATATTCTTAAATTTTCATTTTCTAGCTCTATGTTGCTGATATACAAAAATGCCACTGACTTTTGGTTATTGATCTTGTATCTGCTAACTTTTCTAAAATCTATGATTAATTATAATAATTTAGGTAGATTCCTTTGGGTCTTCCATTTTGTGGACAACCGTGTTATCTCTGGATAATAGCAATTTACGTTTCTTCCAATCCTTATAGCTTTTCTTTCTTTTTCTTATTGCACAGATTATTATATCTAATCCAATGTTGAATAGAAATAGTTACATTGGGAATAACTAATGGTTCACCGTTGACTGTAAGGTTTCTATAACATTTCTATATGTACTCTTGCTTAGATTAAAGAAATTCCTTTTTATACCTTGTCCACTGAGAATTTGTATCAAAAATTTTAATTAAATGTTAACAACTGCTTATCCTGCATTTATTGAAATTATTATATGATTTTTCTCCTTTTACATGTTAATATGATACATTACTTAATAGATTTTCTAATGTTAAATCAACTTGTATTCCCAGAATGTATCCAACTCAGTGATGATAGATTATCTTTTTTGCATTGCTGAATTCAATTTACAATTTTTCTTTTTTAGAAAGTTTTTTGCTCTGACATTAATAAGTTTGGCCTGTTTTTTTCCTCTATTTTTACTCTTTATTTTTGATAACAAAAGAAATTATATATATAAGCTGAATTGGAAAGTATTCCCTTTTATTTTATTAATTGGAAGTTTAGGTTTGTAGTTGCTTCTTCTTTGAATATTTCATTGAACTCTTCCTGTAAAATCATTAGGTCCTGCTATTTTCTTTGAGGGAGAATTTTGAATTACTGATAACCATCCTGATTTTTATTTCTTGACCAATTTTGAGTCAAATTTGGTAACTTTTAAAAGTATTTTGTTCATTTCACCTAATCTTTCCAATGTCTTAATATTAGAGTTATTTATATTTCTTTATCATCTTGATCTCTGCTGCCTTTTTAGTTATGTCCTTTTTTCCATTTCTAATATTTTGTGCTTTCTTGTTTCCTTAACCAATGTTGCCTGAGGTTTGTAATTTTATTAGTCTTTTCAAAAAGGTGCTTTTGGTTTTATTAATCCTCTCCTTTTTTTTTTTGTTTTGTTTTGTTTTGTTTTGTTTTGTTTTTGCCCCGGACGCGCAGGCTCAGCGGCCATGGCTCACAGGCCCAGCCGCTCCGCGGCATGTGGGATCCTCCCGGACCGGGGCACAAACCCGAGTCCCCTGCATCGCAGGTGGACTCTCAACCACTGCACCACCAGGGAAGCCCCTATCTTTTTTTTTTTTTTTTAACTTCATACTTTTCTGCTCTTGTCTTTTTTATTTTATTCCTTCCATAGTTTCAGGATTTGTTTTTCTTTTCTTTTTCTAATATCTTAAAATAAATGCTTAGGCAATTGACTTTGAGTTTTGCTTTTTTTCTAACAGAGCATTTTAGCTTTAAATTTCCCTTTAAAGACTTTTGGCTACATTCCAGAGGTCTTGACATGTAGTATTTTGATTAAAGTACAGCTGTTTCTGCATTTGTTATTTTTGCTGACTTTTGTTCATGGTTACTTGTTTCCTCCTGTGTTAATCATTTTTTATTGCAATTTCATGATCCTTGGATTTCTATCTGTGGGAATTCTCTGAGGCCTGCGTTGAAAGTGCATTTCTCCATAACAGTAGTACTCGAAGCATTACCAACCTAGGATCCCTTTAAACTCAGTTTTCCATTTGGGTTTTTTTTTCTTCAGGCACTATAAATTTCAGTGGCAAACCCACGTGAACATGGCTTGTGGTTAAGAACTAACAAGGGAGACTTTTCCTTTATTTCTGCTCCGTCCTGAGAGCCAGTTGGGATGAGCATCTCTCCTTCTGCGGATCACGTGTGTTTTCTCATTCACCCGTTGTGGGTATCACTCTTCAAGTGGTCCTGGTTTCTGATCTGACCATTTACTCTGCTCTGGCCCTTGGTTTTGGCTTCTGCTCCCCAAACACATAGCCAGTTAAAACACAGATGAAGCTCTTATAATTGGCATTTACCCTAAGGGGTGATGGCCGACTCCGGGGTGCTCACCAACTCCTCATGGAATCACACTTTCTCATTGTTTGTCTGCTCCATTTCCATTTCTTCACTTTCCAGCTCAGCTCAGCTATGCTCTGAGAAAGGTTTTTAAAAATATTTTACTTCGTATTATTTTTCTTGTTCCTGAAGGGATTTCTCTGCATGTATACTTTGTAGACCCAATTTCTGCCACTTTCTGTTGTAACTTATAGAAAAGCAGTTTGCCTTAAAAAGTCATAATTAGAAACTCCAGAAATATGGTGATTTTTTTCTGTTCAGTTTGATTCAGCAGATAAATTGTATCACCAAAGCCCTAGATTATTTCTGTCTCTTCACTCTGCCTTTTATGTTGATCTGAAGCTATCTACCCTCCCTGATGTGGTCACAGAATGGCTGTCAGCTACTCACAGAGCTACATACTTCATTATCCACACTCAGGTGAAGAGAGCCAGTCCCTTTCCTAACCATCCAATGAGTTTCCTGAAATTTTCCCAATGGGCAAACACTGAACCAATCCTATAGCCAGAGAAATGTCAGGTCCTCATTGACTTAGTCACCTGAAACACCTACACCTGTCCCTGGTTTCATGACTAATTCATTCCTGAAACCCCTCATTGCTAAGTGAAGAGTCCTTCAATGGAAAATGTTTCCATTAGTTAAAAAAAAATTGTGATGCATTTCATCCCAAATCAAGATATCTGATTATTTTATATAGCAAGTGAATTATGTAAAACATTTACATAATTTTTTAAAATCCAATAATTTGAAAGTAAATAAGTTTATACATAAAATAAGATACAATAAGGGTTTACTTATTCTTCTTTCTGTACCACTTTCTTCATCAATTGTTCAACCTTTTGGGACCATTGATCTTGTACCCCACTGCACTTAAAAGTAAAAGTTACATCACAGGAAAACATTTTTAGGCTAAAGTAAAAGCTAAGCAGTAGAATGCTTTGAAACATGGAAATAGTACATGTTCACCACAGACTAAGTGTTGTTGAAGATGTTAACCCGTTATCCCTCTCATTTGGCATACATAAGCAAAGTTGGTTGTTTTGGGTTTATCTAAACACTGCATGCAATTCAAATTTAGACCCATATTATATTGTCTGACTAGAAAATGTTGGCATTGAGTAAATTGGTGAGCTTGTCTCTCCCTGAAACCGTAATCTTGAAACCATTTCTTACCGTATTCATTACCTTTATTATTTATTACTACTACTATTATTTCTATTGTTTAGTGTGTTTCAGAGTAAAAAGGAGAAGTCTCATATAGGAAAAAGAAATTCTTGTCTGAAAAAATGGTATGACTTTTCAAGAACTATTATAGAAAAAGCAGAACATTTATGGGATAGGTCTGTACTCTGGCAAAGGAGATGGGTTTACTCTGATGGACCAAGACTAGTCAGTCTTGGGGATCAGTTTCCACCAACCTCATGGCCACTACCCAAAAGGGGGGCAGATAATGAATATCAGTGAGACAATCATAGTGCCCTCTTCAGCCAGCTTTATTGCAGTATTCCTCTAAATCAGAGTTAATGTACACTGAGATCCCACCCATATCAGTGATGGGACATTCAATTTCCATAAGCATTGGGGTTTCCCCCGTCTCTCTATGCAATCACGTATTCAGAAAACCAGGAGAGGTGCTAGTTAGTCATGGTGGCTGCCGGTATTGATGCTGCACCGTCTGTTCCCTACTGCTACCAAGCACTCTCCCCACATCCATCAAGCATTCAACGCTGGGTAGACTTAGGGATAAACCCCTTAGCCATTCACTGCCCCCGGTCCCATACCTCTGCTCACCAGGCCACCTAATGCCCAGCTTCCTGTTTCACTCCTGTTCTTTCCCACTCTTTTCTGCTTCCTCTTGTTTCCTGTCTTAAAACTTGGCTTCCCATTTTCTCATTAAAAAAAAAAAAAAAAAGACTTTATTGAGATATGACTCACTTACCATACTGTTCACCCTTTTAGAGCATATAATTCAATGGTTTTCAGTATATTCAGAGTTCAGTGATCACCACAATTTTAGGAATGCTTTCACTATCCCCAAAGAAATCCCCTGCCCATTATCAATCACTCCCCATTTTCCTCCAGCTCCCCTACTCCCTGATGTCTTAGGCAATTACTGCTCTAGTTTCTGTATGTATGGATTTTTCTACTGTGGACATGTCATATAAATGGAGACTCAAAATATGGGGTATTTTGCATCTGGCTACTTTCATGTAGCATGATAACTCGCATTTCCTTCACGCTATAGTGTATATTAATAGGTCATTCCTTGTTATGGATGAGTAATTTTCCATTATATGAATAGACTTCATTTTGCTTATTAATTTACCAGTTGATGGACATTTGAGTTGTTTCCAGTTTTGGGCTGCTATGAATAATGCTCATATAAACTTTTGCAAAAATGACTTTGTCGGGCTTCCCTGGTGGCGCAGTGGTTGAGAGTCCGCCTGCCAATGCAGGGGACACGGGTTCGTGCCCCGGTCCGGGAAGATCCCACATGCCACAGAGCGGCTGTGCCCGTGAGCCATGGCCGCTGAGCCTGCGCATCCGGAGCCTGTTGCTCGGCAACTGCAAAAAAAAAAAAAAAAATGACTTTGTGAGGACACATGTTTTCTCTTGGATAAATTCTTAGGGGTAGAGTTACTGGACTGTATGTTAAGTTTATGTTGAACTTTTTAAGAAACTGCTAAATTGTTTTCCAAAGTAGCTATACTATTTTATACTGTGACCAGCAGTGCTGAGAGGGTTCCAGTTTCTCCACACCCTCACCAATACTTGTTATTGTTTATCTTTTGAATTGTAGCCATTCTAATGGGTGTGTAGTAGTGTACGTTGTACTTTTTAAAGTTTAATTAGTCAGCTACGTTTAAAACTTGGGAGAAAATCTAGGCATCTGGCCTATCTGAAAATATCCAGATGTTCTCGCAACACCAGGTCTCAGTGCTGTAACGCAGCGATTGGCCGGAGCTTTGTCATGGCCATTCTCTTTAGGCTGGCATGCTCGCTCCAGTTTATTGGAGTCACGTCTTGTTTTATGAGTCTGACACTGAAGGTAAGTGTCAGTTCTCATTTTCATCACAGTTGTACTGTTGCTTTTCTGGACGTAAGAAATGTTTTGTGTTTCCATGTCTCTAGCAAAAGGGAAAAATGAGAGACTGAGAGGGTGATATAATTCAAGAAAGTAGGAGAGGGCAGAGTTCTTTGTTGAATTAGAGACTACACTTACGTATCTAATATGCAAAGTATGTCTTTGTCAAAACGATGCAATTTAAGACATCATTATGAACAAACCATAGAAAGACAATGTGTGATGGGCATTTTAATCAACTGAGAAAAACAATAGAAGTTTCAAGGGAGTTCTATCTTGAAACCAAATAAAATAAGTAAGGCGGGCTTCCCTGGTGGTGCAGTGGATGAGAGTCTGCCTGCCGATGCAATGGACACGGGTTCGTGCCCCGGTCCAGGAGGATCCCACATGCCGCGGAGCGGCTGGGCCCGTGAGCCATGGCCGCTGAGCCTGCGCGTCCGGAGCCTGTGCTCCGCAATGGGAGAGGCCACAATAGTGAGAGGCCCGCGTACCGCAAAAAAAAAAAAAAAAAAAAAAAAAAAAAGTAAGGCAACCCTGGAAAGTAGTTATCTATTAATACAAATGTAAAGGAGCTTATAAATAATTTTAAGACTGTATTTTGATTACCTTATTTTTAGGAGAATTGTTTCTTTGGTGAGAAATAATCTAGCACACTTGAAACTAAAATCCCTTTTTAGAATTAGAAATTACAGAAATTCCCTAATTACAAGAGTTGAAAATTCAGTTCCAAACATGGTTTTCTACTTCAAACATTTTGAGAATAACTAAAGTTGTTCACCTTGTCTTTTACAATTAACATTGATAGAATGAATAAAGAATTATCAAGTAAAATTATATAGCAGTATAATGGGATACTGAAAGTTAAAAATGATGGTGTTAGAAAAATAGATTTCTTCAAATGTCTTGAGAGTAGTTACTCTAAATATAAAACCAGCTATGTCTGGAAGTAACTACATTTGGGTACATCTGTTCTCCATTATGAAATGGAATAAAACTAAATATTGTTTCCAGTTAAGGGATTTAAGGCCAAATTCTAGACTGTCCATTTCAAAGAAAAATACAAGACCTACTACATCTTATGCAGGAAAAAAAAAAAAAAAGATGTTAATTTTCTAATTCCAAATCGGAAGAATTGGGATCAGAAAATTTTTAATTAATCTCTTTAGTTTGAATTTAACCTATAATCCAAAATATCCTCTTATCTGTTTAGATTTTGCAATACATTTCTAATTTAGAAAAAATAAAGAATGTCGATTCTATTTCTGGAGCTTAAATATTCTTTGTACTTGGAGCGCTGCACACACATTACTTAGCTGGATTTTTTTTTTTTTTTTTTTTTTTTTTTTGACTTGAGTTTTGAACACCCGTGTGGAAGGAAAGTGTTCAGGGATCTTTCATATTTCTTCATGATCCAGCCCAGATCGGCAGGTTGGGAGAAGGCATGGGAACTGTAGGAAGATGCTGAGAAATAGAGAATAATCTTGAAGGGGGAGGCTCAACATTTATTTTAGCCAGCAGGATAGAACTCCAGCATGAAAACATTGAGGCTGGTAGAGTAGGGAACTAGCGGTGGAAGAGAAGAGTCTGGACTTGTATGTGTTGGCTTGTTGGTTGTGGGTAGCTCCCAGGCTGTGAAAACTCAGCACAGTCACCTCTCTGACCATCTTCCATACTTAATTCCATAACAGCCCCTCTGGGCAGCACGTAGAACTCTGCCTTGGCGGGGGGCTACCCCTACCTCTGGCAGAGGGGTAAAAATGCTTCCCGTGTTCCGTCCAGCTAATTTAAATGTCAGAGTTTACAAGGAAAAGGCCCTTGCTTCTGACTCCAAAGCAATTGGCCTGTGCTCTCAGATATGTACTTCGATCACCTCTTCTATCTTAGCATGAAGAGCTGGAACTGGCATTAAGTTATTCATTCTGCTTTAAATCCAACAAAGTGCTCAACTCCATAGCCTCCCGTGGCAGTGGGCTTCACGGTTTGACTCAATGTGCTGCAAAGTAATCATTTCTTCAACTCGGCTCTAAATTTATCCGCCATTAATTCCACCAGCTGACATTTTGTTCTCTGGTGACATTCTGGAACATTCAGTCCTTTGGCTGAGAGTATAAACAAAACCCTCTGTCAGGCTCTCAGACACTAAATAATCACCACTTGCCATTTTTGCCTTTAAATATGTTTAGCCTGGTTTGATTGACTTGGAGAAAATCTCAAATTCTTCTTTCTCTTTTGCCGTAACTGTGTTCAAATGTTACTCTCGTCTCCCAGTCTTTCTTGGGAATCATCTCGAATGTATATTCATTATCAGGTATATACATGAGGTGGCCTATTCGGGAGGATTAGGATTAATTTGTGTGAATAGTGCACCGAGGGCTCCTAAAAAAGCTGTCAAGTGTCTTGTGATGACAGTGACTCACGGCAGATTGTCTGTGGTCAGCACTTCATCCAGGAAGTGGGTGACAGGACACAAAACATGATTTTAGAGCAATTGAGTTGGTTCTACGCTGCCACCACCTCCCTCCCCAGCCAGTTCTTCCCCTCACTCTGATTTATGAAATTCCTCTATTGAGGCTCAGTTCCTTTGATCCCTATTCCAAAGAAAACCCTTTCAGAGAGAGGTGTTATTTAAGCTACTGACAGCCATTTTCTCCTGGGCACAAATTGTGATGATGTATGATGCCTCTTTTCCTTTAAACTGGTCGTTGTCAAATCGTGTCCTGCAGAATCCTGGAGCCCCAAGGGTGTTGTAGGGATCCTTGCGGGATAAGAAGAGATCAGATGGGCTGGGTTTCAGCGGAGCAACTCTGCTGTTACCTGCTGTAGATATTCAGCTTCTGAGTAAAATTTCAAGTGATAAGAAAGTTTTATGTTACTGTTATTACTATTTTTACATCTCTGCTTTAGGCTCCCTTAGCAGGAGGTCAGGACTGAGCCTCCAGTGCTTTTAAGCAATTTACTGAAAGTTAATGCTCTTACATGCTGCAGTCTCCCATACAGCCCTTGCTCCTGATTTGGGCGCCCTTCCAGAACAGGCATTTTCTTCCCTCCTAGATTACAATCCAGAGCCTGTCTCCTGCCTCCTGTATGATTCTCATCCTTGCTTCACTAGAAAGAAAGAAGAAATGAGACTAGGAAGAGAAACAAAGAATAGCTATGCACATGCTTCCTTCCTTCCTATAATATAATATTTATAGAACACCATCAGCCTTAGGAGCTTTGGAATGGATTCCTCCACAAGTGGAAAGTATCTACTACACCCTTAAATGAAACACTTTCAGAGCCTGCAAAGTTGGAACTATCTAAAAATATATTAATAAATCTAAAGTCACTTACTACTAGGAAATGTGAAAAAATAACATATTCAGGAATGATGGAAAGTTGGGTATAAGTTAGAACCATTTAGATGCAATCAAAATAGAAAGTGAAGAGATAAATTATTGACTGGAGGGAAGCTAGTTTTTTAGCTGTGCAGGAATTTTTAGAAAGTCACATCGAAAGAGTTAGAGATTTAATCCTATGAAATTCTACAAAATTGAAAATTTCTAAACAGGAGAAAAAATAACACTAGCATTTAAGAGGAGTCAACTGGGAAAAAATATTTCATAAAATCTGACTAAGGATTAAATAATATAGGTAAATAATCTATCAAGTCTGATTATAAATAATAGAAACCAACTCTAGCTAACAGTTTATTTTAAAGAATACATTTGTTGGAATTCAATTATGTGATGCAGCTTGCAAAACTGAACACTGGAAAAAAAAAACCAGGTCTCATTATGAATGAGACCAGGGGAAGTATATAACTAAATCTGGGTAACAGAAACTCCAGTGTTGGTCCATCCTTTCAGAAAGCTGTGTGTATCATAATGTAGCTTTCATCATTTTCTTTTCTTGTTTCATTCTTCTCAAAATTCAAATTGCAGGGAGCATCTAATTGGCCAGGGCGTGGGGACATGTTCGATTGCCCCCCGTCCCCCCAGTATAGCGTGCAGCGGAAGAGGGGTAGTTCCCAAAGGAAAATCCAGGTATAAAAGGGAAAGGATTCTCAGCAGGCAAAAGGTAGGGAGATTTTCAGAAAAACATTGAGAAAAAATTCAATCAGTAGATGGTCAGAGGACATGAACTGATAATTCACAGAAGATACAGTATAAAGCAATATAGGTGAATAAAATGTTCAAATCTCATAAAAAATGAAATTTAAACCAAGTAAAGCAAACAAAGAACTTTTTTTAAGCATTAAAAGAATAGCACTCCTCGGGCTACCCTGGTGGCGCAGTGGTTGAGTCCGCCTACCGATGCAGGGGACGCGGGTTCGTGCCCCGGTCCGGGAAGATCCCACGTGCCGTGGAGCGGCTGGGCCCGTGAGCCATGGCCGCTGAGCCTGCGCATCCGGAGTCTGTGCTCTGCAACGGGAGAGGCCACAGCAGGGAGAGGCCCGCGTAACGCAAAAAAAAAAAAAAAGAATAGCACTCCTCAAAAGTTAAGCAAAAACTGGCCACGTGATCCAGCAATTCTACTTCTCAGTATATATTCAAAAGAATTGAAAGAAGGGACTCAGATATTTGTTCTCCAAGGTTCATAGCAGCATTAGTCACAATGGCCAAAAGATGGAAGCAACATAAATGTCTATCCACAGATGAGTGGATTAACAAAATGTGGTATATAAATACCTTGGAATATTATTCAGCCTTGAAAATGAATGAAACTCTGACACATGCTACAACATGGAAGAACCTTGAAAACATTTTGCCAAGTGAAATTAGCCAAACACAAAAGAACAAATATGGTATGATTCCACTTATATGAGGAACCTAGAATAGGTCTCAGAGAGACAGAAGGTAGAATAGAGGTTACGAGGGGCTGAGGGGAGGGAGGAATGAGAAGTTGTTGTTTAATTGCTGCAGAGTTTCTGTGTGCGATGATGAAAAAGTTCTGGAAGTGGATAGTGGTGATGGTTGCACAACTTTAATGAACATACTTGATACCACTAAATTGTACACTTAAAATTTACTCTTTTAACCATTTTTAATGTCATATATGTTTGACCAATATCTTTGAAAACATGAATAACTGCTTAAGGGTAAGGTTGTGTTTAACTAGTGCATGTATACTGAGGGTGGGAAGGCAAATTTATACAACCCATTTTGGAAAGCAATATAATAATTTTTATCAGAAACCCCCCCATACTCCTATCTTTTGACTCAGCTATCCCATTCCTAAGGATGTAATCTTAAAGTAATAAAATGCTATTTGCATGAAGATGATTGTGGCAGTATCAAAAAAGAATAAAAAGTGTAACAAACCTAAAACTTTAGCACACCTAAAGTGTGCTAAAAAGAAGGAAATACATCACAGAAACTCAATGAAACATTATTCAACCATTAAAAATTATAATGATTATGAGACAATATTTATATTAGCAAGTAAAAAAGATGAAAAAAGGGCACTATGCTATGAATGTAATCTTGTTAAAATATTCATGTCGACAGCATACACGAATGAAAGCTTCTGTGGTAAGTGGAGGGAATGATGATGAGTATTTTTCCTTTAAAATTTTTCTTTAACTTTTGTGATTTTGCCTTAATAATAAAAAGTGATAATATTTAACATCAAGAAAATTAATTAAACATTTAAAATGTATTATGTTACAAAAGGTAGACAAGAGATAGAATCCTTAAATACTTGTAGCAGAAATTACAAGAAAAATTTGAAAAGTAATCTTCTTGCCTATTTCTATTGTAAAAGATACTTACGTGATACCTATGTATCAACTAGACTAATAATAGTTATTAACTTACAAAAACCTCAGTTACAAAACTATATACGTTATTTTAGGAGGAATCTGGGGACTTGTATAATGTAGCTGTTTTATGAAATGCACATTTTACAGAGCAATGGAAAAGCAAAATAAATTGTGAGATGAAGTGGAAAATGGTTTTATAGATGATATTGGCAAAAAGAAAACAATAATAAAATAATATCTCAGGAAGATTCTCAGATGCAAAAAGCTTCAAAGAGGATACTTCTCACAAGAAGTGGCAGAAAGGAATACCAATGTGCTCAAAAGTCTCAGAAAAACTACGTATAGCATCCAGTGGCATTGCCTCTCCTTCATAAGGGGTTTAAAACAGTGGATAAATATACATAAAAAGATTTTTTTAAGTGAGGAAATAATTCGAAGCTAGGAAAAGGAAGCTGAGAACAAAGGTACTGACAACTTTCACAGCCCAGAAATACTTCCTCTGTGCAACACCCGTCTTTCTGGTCTCCTTCCCAGATACGAGTAAATTCCCAGACTCTGCAGCATCAGCAGAGATTGAGAGATCACGTGATAAAATTCCCTTTTCTAATTGGGCATATGCTAGATCCTAGAGAAAGGACACGCCCAAATAACATAGCCAGGAGGGGCACATCCCCTGAGACACGCTGCATGTGCTGCGTGGCCTCCATGTTTGTAGCGGCACCAAAGGAGAAGGCTCCATGCCACACCCACCCCCACCTCCCTATGTACGAGTGCTTCCTTCATTTAATGCCTTTGCTTTCTCACCAGGCCTCTTTCTCCGGTCATCTTAAAAGCTATAAATAATTGCATCTTTTTTCCATGAAAGACTCTCTGTTTCATGGGCGTTTCATGCCAATATTATTTAATGCTTATTACGTGGTGCTATACCATCCTTTGAGACACAAGGTTTCTTCCAAGAGTGTTCAGTAGAGCTCAGAACTGAGATATAACCACATAAAATAAACAACAGTGCAAGAAGATGAACTATTCAGGGTAAATCAGAGGTCCGTGTATTACTCTAGAGTCTGAGGAAGAAACCAGTATGGGGAGGATCTGTTAGGGAGGCAAGAAAGGGAAAAATAAAGCAGGTTTGTTAAAGTAGGAGGTGAGGGCCATCTGCAGTTGAACCACTGGGCAAGCTGGTTCAAAAATGTAAAACCAGGAGTCAGCATTTTAGTGTGATTCCCCAGGTGATTTCTGTGCTGGAAGGGTTTGAGAGCCACAGCTGGGGACGTGGGAGTTTGGGTAGAAAATGGTCTGAACCTATCTCTGAGGGAAAAAGCATGTTGTGTTCCAGAACTGTCCATAAAGGCAGACCCTTCAAATAACACGGTGTGGGAACTAACATAAAACGATGCCTCAGCAGGAAGCCATGAAGCAGAAAAAAGTTTGACTGTATAAATAGAAGAAAATAATGGTGACACTTAGCCTCATGTCACTACCGATATGGAAACAAGGGTACATGGGAGAAAAGAATGCAGCCTGGGTTCTGTGAAATTTTGAGTCAAGGTGACACATTTCATGGTGTTTCCTAGAATTAAACAGGCTATCTTTTTATACTTCTCTAGGGATAACTCTCAATTCGGATGATTCACTGTTAGAGAAACAAAACAAAACAAAAAAACAACCACAAGTGATTGAATAACTAGTCTAGAGATTTCCCATCGTTTCTGTTTTACATTGGATCTCTGAAAGGTGCCCTTCTTTTTCATCTCACAGTTCAGCTTACCAAGTTGTGCTATCACATCTGGACATCTGGTAGAAATGATTCAGTTATAGTCGCATCATGGCAGTTGAATCCGTCATTTTGACAGCCAGAGTCTATAAGGGATCTGTTTTGGGTAAAACTCCTGGGTGCGCTGCTCCATTCCCAGCAGGCTTTGCCATGGCCTCTCATGCATCTCAGATCTCAGGGACGTCGTCGTTGATCTCTCCTTCTCTCTTGCTGCTCTCACTTGCAAGACTGTATATGTAATTAGGATACAATCTTTAGTTTTCTGGCTTCTCTTTGAGCAGAATTAAAAGACCACACCCCCTTTTTATTTTAGGGTTTTGCTACTAAATACTGTGTGAAACAGAGAAGGGAACAAAAACGATGGCCATGGGAGTGTTGAAAGCTTTAAGAAATCTCTAACGGCTCTCATAATTGTTACTCTTGTCCTTTCCCAGCCTGCAAAATGGGGCTCCTTTTCCTGCTTTCTTCATGGACTCCTCTTGGCATTATCCTGATGAAGCCTCTGCGTGGTATCATCTGCATTTTTAAAACCCGAGGGGCATAGGGCTGACACCAACGCTCCCTCCCCAGGTCTTCACAGGGACAATTCTCACCCCACGGGACCCTCTTTCTAGGTAGATTTCCTGGAGATTCAGGGATGAGAAAACAGGCGGGAACTCAGAGGGCGTTTTGTTTCCCTATTGATGTCTTTAGGCAGCCTCCGCACCAGCCTTCAGTCTCCACGTGCTCCAGGTTGACATAAGAAAGTGGGAATTAGGTGATCATCTGTCCTTTTAGCACTATCGAAATGTCTAATTACCTGGAAGCTCATGACAGACATCTTTCTGATCATGAAGAAAGACATTTTTGTTCTCTCCAGGGATTTCAATTCCTTTCCCTGGTCCAAGGCTCATCTTCTCTCGTCACCCTGCCTTGGAGTTTCTCTGTGTTCCAGAAATGCCAAGTGGGTAACAGTTTCCCGGCTTCCTCCTTCAATCACACAAATAGCTCCTAAAAACTCTGTTTCGGGTGATAAGGAAGACAAAGGGCAGGTATGCCTGCAAGTTCCTCACCTAGAGTTCCTGCAACTCCCTCTTCAATTACCACCTCACAGCGGGCACTTAGCACTATTTTTACACAATGAATATAGTCTCATTTCATAGGGATGCATCTGGTTGTGTGGCCGGAATATTAATGTTTCTGGTCTCATTCATTCATTGCAAGTCCCATATCTATTTCCCGAGAGCACCTGCCCAGGGGAGTGGGCAGCCAACGCTCTAGATGTGAGATGTTCTCTGTTGCTCTCCACATCTTGCTTTTCTAAAATTCCGCTGAGCATGGTTACTGTGTGCAGTTTGTACTTCCTTTACACATGCCCTCAAATTCCTGAAGGAATTATCCTTTTAGTAAATACTACATATAGCGAACAAAAAAGTCGAATGGTGCTCTAGAACAAAGCTAGGGAAGAGAGATGTAAAGACACATATTTACTCTGCGAGGCCAACCCTCTTCCTAAAAGATGATAGATGTTTCTGTAAGTCGAGCCAGAAATCAATAGGAAATTATAATAGTAATGATACTAGCAGTTTGGAGCACCAGAAGTTAAAATTGAGGGATAAATTTCTCAACTCATGGTAATAGAAGTTAATTTAGAAATATACAATCAATATAGATTCAAAATGTGATCAATAAGAACTTGTAGTAGTATACGTATATTAGAAGAAATAACCTAATTTGAAAATGTAACGTGCCTTTTATTTTAAGATCCATACTATTTTGAAAAGTTTCACCAGAACACCAGATATTTGTACTGTTAATCTTCTTCATCAAGGTAGCAGCTATTTCAGGTTTCCATTCTAGTGAACAAGAACTTTTTTCTCTACCAGTAAGTCTTCTTTTTCATAGATAAATAATTTGAAACCTTCAATCAATTCTGGTTTTTGTCTTTATATTTAGTGAGACAATAAAGTGCTATATTAAAAACCATACAATTTTTTAAATTGTGGTAAAATACACACAACATAAAAATTACCTTTTTAGCCATTTTTAAATGTACAGTCAGTAGTGTTAAGTATATTCACACTGGTATGCAACCAATCTGTAGAACTTTCTCATTTTGTAAAACCGAAACTCTATACCCATTAAACAACCCTCCTTCTCCCCTTCCCCCCAAGCCCTGACTGCCACCATTCTACTTTGTAAAAAAAAATTTTATTGAAATATAGTTGATTTACAGTTTTCTGTTAGTTTCTGGCGTACAGCAAAGTGATTCAGATATATATATATATATATATTCTTTTTTAGGTTATTTTCCATTATAGGTTATTACAAGATACTGAGTATACAGTATACTGTGCTATACAGTAGGTTCTTGTTGGTAATCTATTTTATATATTGTAGTATGTATATTTTAATCCCAAGCTCCTAATTTATCCCTCTCCCCCCTTTTCCCTTTGGTAACGTAAGTTTCTTTTCTATGTCTGTGAGTCTATTTCTGTTTTATAAATAAGTTCATTTGTGTAATTTTTTTAGATTCCACATAAGTGATATCATATGATATTTGTCTTTCTCTGTCTGACTTCACTTAGTGTGATAATCTCTAGGTCCATTCATGTTGCTGCAAATGGTATTATTTCACTCCTTTTTATGGCTGAGTAGTATTTCATTGTGAGTATACACACCACATCTTCTTTATCCATTCATCTGTCAATGGACATTTAGGTTGCTTCCATGTCTTGGCTATTATAAATAGAGCTGCAATGAACATTGGGGTGCATATATCTTTTCTTTTTCTTTTTTTAAAACATCTTTATTGGAGTATAATTGCTTTACAATGTTGTGTTAGTTTCTGCTTTATAACAAAGTGAATCAGCTATCCGAATACATATATCCCCTTATCTCCTCCCTCTTGCGTCTCCCTCCCACCCTCCCTATCCCACCCCTCTACGTGGACACAAAGCACCGAGCTGATCTCCCTGTGCTATGCGGCTGCTTCCCACTAGCTATCTATTTTACATTTGGTAGTGTATATATGCCACTCTCTCACTGCATCCCAGCTTACCCTTCCGCCTCCCCGTGTCCTCAAGTTCATCCTCTACGTCTGAGTCTGAAGGACCTAAGGGCAAGACAGGCATATATCTTTTCAAATTATAGTTTTCTCTGGGTATATGCCCAGGAGTAGGGTCGCTGGATGATATGGTAACTCTATTTTTAGTTTTTTAAGTAACCTCCATACTGTTCTCCATAGTATGCACCAACTTATATCCCCACCAACAGTGTAGGAGGCTTCCCTTTTCTCCACACACTCTCCAGCATTTATTATTCGTAGACTTTTCATGATGGCCAGTCTGACTGGTGTAACCATTCTACTTTCTGTCTATATGAGTTTGACTATTCTCTCTACCTCATATAAGTGGAATCATACAGTTCAAGCAGTTAAATTCATAAACTATAAACAGTGTTTTATGATAAACCAGATCCTATAACCACAGTATAACCAAAATCACGTAAACTCATTTAGTTTAGCTAAGTTGGTACATGAAAACTCCGCAAAATAGAAATTTACCTGGATTTTGCCATGAACTTCTGAAATGGAGGTGTCTTGAAATGAAGTTTTAAAGAAACTTCAAGAAGCTCTAATGAGGAAAATAAGAAGAGAAAAAAAAAACAAATGAATTTTCATTGTGAAAATGGCAAGGTAAAACAACTCCAGACAAGGCAAACATCTTTGACGCTCAAATAGCTTCCACAGTTAATGGTGATTTCCTGATGTTGATTTCTTAGTTTTGACAAATGTATCATGATGACATAATATGTTGACATTGGGGGAAACTGGGGAAACAAAACTCTATACTATCTTTGCAACTTTTCTGTATTTAAAATTAATTAAAGTAAAATGCTTATTTAAAAAAATTTTTTAATTAAAAAATTTTTCCCTGCAAAATTTATGTATTCTATAGGTATGCAATTTTATTTTTTACACGCTGTATGTATTGTTTTCCCATACCCATTTTAGGAAGTTTGAAAAATACCCGGAGTAGAAAGAGGTGGGAAGGTTACCCACAACCTATAATCTCTCCCAAAGGCAACCACTAAGAATAGTGAATTATTTGCTTATAGCTGGTTCTCTTTTCACACATATGTTTTGGTTTACCTAATTTTGATCCTATTGAGTATTACCCTTTTTTTTTTTGCTGTTATTGTACAAATAATATATGCTCATAGTAAAATGCAATTAAAAAGCAGGAACTACAGATGAACAAAAGGTGAAAATAAAAATCACCTAAAAAAAGTAAAATAAAATAAAATACCTTCCACCAAACACTTGTTCCAAAACATCACCCATGAAAAAATAAGCTTCTATAACCATAAAACGTCTAGAAAGCTGCACGATACTTACCTCTTATGGAACTTTGAATAGCACACGAATGTACTAAAAGTTTTGAGAAGTTCTGAGCATTGTTGGGCCCCGGTGTTTCCCAAACTTATTTGACTAAAGAATCCTTTTCTCTCCCCCATGAAACTTACAAACACCATGAAGGAAGAAGCCTGGCCTCTAAAACATGAGAGCAGCATCGGTTATATCTCAGCCCTTGAAAGGCTGTTTTTAGACTTGGCGTCTGGATTTGACACTCAACCATCCTTCTTCACTCCACATTTTCAGTTACTTCTGGATAGAGATTGCTGTGTGCTCCATAAATGCTGTCACTCAGACACTCCTTACTGTAAATGTCAAGGTGATTAAACTTTCATTTGAAAGAATGGTAAAGCAAGTCTGACAATACACACTTTTCTTAGCTTGGGGTTTAAAATGATGGCATAAATCCCAGGGGGGCAGATCTGTGATCCACTAGGCTAAAATAAAAACTGGTTAGCTATTATGCCTCCACTCTATGTGAGCTCTAAGCCCATCTCCCATGATGAGAACAAACGGGTTAGCTGCAAACTGCATTTAAATATTAGAATAAGAACAGCCAGGACAGGTAAATGAAAACATTTCTATGCACATGGAACCCTAATGTTGCACTGAAACTCTGAGCCCATGTGGCATGTATGTAGAGATACTAACAATGATTCCCTGGGAAAGACTACGTAAAATAGAAGATGAATCATTGCTACTACACAAAAGCCTCTGAAATCATGCACAGAATCTAAGTGGTAAAGGCTTAGGTAATAACTAGGAAATGACCGATTTTTTCCACTGGAGATATTTTGTTAATTGAAATAATTAACAGCCTTGAAATCAGGCTGTAGAGGCAATTTAAACACCTTATGAGGCTGTCATTATGATCCATTTACAGTGACAGCAATTTCTCTCTGAATATTTGTCAATGTATAAATTAACTCCTTCCCTATGATATGTTTCCCCCCCCCAATTATGACTGGATATTTGTACACAAGTCTTACACTGAATTTAAGCTCCTTGAGGGCGGCAGTGATATTTAAATCAATTTGGTGTATACATCAGAACCTGGCAACCTGGCCCAGTATACAATAGAATTTTAATACATTAAATTAAATTGTATAACTGTGCCATTTCAGTGTGTAGTCAACATTTTCTAGAGAAAGAGCCCTATTTGCTCACTGGCTATCACTGAAGAAGGTCCAAAGACTAAATACTTCTCTCATTTGAAAAAGGTGATGCTATCCACACATTAAGGGCTCAGTACATATTTGGTGCTCTTGATTTGATCTGATTCCTTAAAGAAGATAAAGCATTAAAACATGTGAATTTATCCATGAGGAAGTAAAAGAAAAAGGAAGAAAAGAGATGGTATATCTGGGTAAAATGCACTGATTCGTTAAATCCTAAAGTTAGAATGTTTCTTGCATTTCTAAGCATCAGATCTTTCATAAAATCAAAGTGAAATTCCTTCTTGCTACTCAGATGTTTTACTGTCCCTTCATGTTTGACTCTCCAGTGACAGTAACTCTTTGGTAGGCACACAGTATACAAGCTCTCCAGTATTAAGAATTGCTACTTCTGACAGAGGTGTCTTCCACTGTCTTTGCCTAGCACGGGTGCCTGGCACAGAGCAAACTCCAAAATTTTGTTGAATGAATGAACGAAAAAACCAACACTTTGTATTTGTAGTTTGTTTAACGTTGGAACATTACTGGCACACACACTATTTACTTGTATTTAATTCGTTCATTTTCTTCTTTGGAAAATATCTTTGGCGTATATAGCAATTGCCAGACAGTAGATATTAACTATTCAAAGAAAATTAGTCATAGTTCTTACACTCCAAGGATACAAAATCCATTGGGGAAAGTATCATAGCCAAGGGAAGTCAGATTTCTCAAGAAAACTGTCAAAAATGGGTTATGCATGAACAAATATTAGAAATGGCAGTTGTAAATAGACCTCTTAATCCTCACAACCATCCTGTTAGTTTGGCAGAAATTGGGTGACTTGCCTGTGACCTTGGAATTAAAATACAGACAACTGAGACTGGAACTTGGGCGTTTTCTCCGGTAGGACAGTCCTCGCTCTGTTCCCTTGGGCTAATCAAGTGTGGGGACTGTTCCTTTTTCGCTTTGAGCAAATTCAGGTTGGAGGTTAGCTCAGATCCAAGAGAGCTTTGAGATGCAAAATGCTGGAATGTTCATAGAGGGAATGCCTGTAATGAAAAGCAAGAGAGCAAAAAGTGGGCCTTGGAATTGAAGGACAAAGCAAAACCACTGAGGGAGTGGTTTCCTGGATTGTCGAGGAGCATGGAGTAGAACATTAGGGGAAGAGGTCGGTGGTCTGGAGGCTGACACACAGACTCCTGCACCTCAGACTAAATGACCCTTGTGCGTGCATGAGAGACTGGGGAAGGGGGTAGGGGATAAAATGATAAATTGTAAGTGTTGCAGGAAGGGGGATCCCTTCCAGTGCCCGAGAGTGGGCTCTTGTCTAACACTTGGAAATGGATTGTCCGAGGAGACACATGTACTGACAAAGCAAAAGACTTTATTGGGAAGGGGAGCCCGGGCAGAGAGCAGGGGCGTAAGAGGACCCAGGAGAACTGCTCTGCCATGTGGCTTGAAGTCTCAGGGTTATGGTGATGAGGTTAGTTTTCCAGGTTGTCTCTGGCTAGTCATCTTGCTTGGCCCGTATTTGGTCTGACTCAGGGTCCTTCCTGGTGGCGCACGCATCTCTCAGCCAAGATGGATTCCAGCATGAAGGATTCTGAGAGGTTGGCAGGACATATTATGGGCTGGCATCTCCTCCCTCATTTTGGCCACACCCGAATTCTTCCTGGCTGGCAGTAACTTGTCAGTTCCGTGTTCCTTATCCCGACCTCTTGCTGTGAGATAACTGCCTGGCCAGGGCGGGCGGTTTCAGTCCATGGTTCCCTAACATAACAATAGCAAAGAAACACAGTTTTGTCTGCATGGCCTTGGACAGTATCTGTGGAGAGAGACCTTTCTGTAAGAACTTCTTCCTGATCTCCACTCAAGCCCCATTCAAAGCAGAATATGGTGAAAAAGAAACTATTGAAGATAAGCATTGGAAATTCCTGACAGAGGTCATAAAAACCAATCTTGAGTATATTCAAGTGCCCATCAGTTATATGGGGGATTCCTATATTGGAAAAACTTCCCTGTAAAGCAAAAAGCACTTATCCTCCATTTTACAGCTGGTTTAATAAAATTTAAAATACTTTATGACATAAAATATATCTGAGCAATAAATGTTAATAAAAAGATTTAGCATTTTTCAATTTATTTTTCATTCTCTCTCCCAGCCCTTCCTGCCAGCCTCAATAAAGAACCTAAGAAATATGGCAGCTTAAAATTTTCTAATTTATATGATTTCTTAGGCCTGATATGGAGAGTTTGCCTAATTGAATTGACATTGATGTTGTATAACTAAGTTTATGCTGAGTAAATTTGGTTTTGCTTTAGTTCTGTAAGTTACCATAACACTCAGCTCTTAGTATATGGTATTTTATTTTGTATTAAACTAATTATTTTAATGTGTACTATAAGGCTATTACATGTATGTTAGCAAATAAAAAATAAATAATAAAATTCTTCATAGGAACAGAATATACATAGGGTATCGGAAGTATGGACTCTCACGCTGAAAGTATTCAAACCGTTTGTCACACTTTGCATAATTTAAAAGCAAAACAAATGGAAAACAAAGCCAAAATTAAACAAAGTCATATAATATGAATCTTAGATCTTATAGAAGCCACAGTGAAAATCATTGAACTTCTGGGAAGTCCTAATATCCTACATATGTTTGAATTCTTTGTTTGAAAGTGATTTTTTTTTTTTTGGTCTGTGGATCTGAACTAAGCTTTATTGAGGGTGGATTCTGCTGTGGCCCATCTGTGAAAATTAGCCATACGCTGCTACACAGATAGAATCTACTTAACCCAAGAAAAATAAAGTTAAAGTAGTAATGGTTAAATACTAAAGCAAACATGATTTTGCTTATTCAACAGAAGATGAACTGGAAATCTGAATAAAAGTCATACGTTATAAAAGTAGTGAAATGTTTAGTCAACACGACTAATTCTTATTAAAATTGGTTTGGTTATTTAAATATTTCTTTAAAGAACTAGGCCAGTAGGTTCTATCTACCAATTCAAGGGTAGTTCAGTCCATTGATTGGACTGATTTATTAAGATTAAAAATGCTGCTTTCCCCTGATGAACAAATGCTTATAGCACTAACATAGTCAGATTAATATGGTGAATTTCTTGCCATGTCGAGAACCAGAAACAATGAAGCAATGAGATAATACAAAAAACACCCCGGACGGGGGGGTCTTGGCCTACTCTCCCATGTCTTCTTTCAGCATAGGAATATGCTTCAGATTTCTATATAGAAAATGCTCTGACTCCTGTCGTGTCCTGTTCTAGGTACTGCCGTATCATTCTCTTTTTCATTCTTTGTCCGTTTGCTAGGGCTGCCATAACGAAATACCACAGACTGGCTGGTGTCAACAACAGACATTTATTTTCTCACAGTTCTGGAAACCAGAGAGTCAAGATCCAGATGTTGACAGGTTTTGTTTCTTGTGAGGCCTCTCTCCTTGCCTTGCAGATGCCTGCCTACTTGCTGTGTCTTTACATGGTTGTCTCTGTGTGTGTGTCTGTGTCCTAATCTCTTGTAAGGACACCAGTCATATTGGATTAGGGCCTTCCTCAGTGACCTCATTTAATCCTAATTACCTATTTAGAAAGCCTGTCTCCAAATATAGTCACTTCCGAGGTACTAAGGGTTGGGACTTCAGCTTATGAATTTTGGGGGGACACAATTTGGCCCATAACACACTCAAGTATTTTTTTTTGTATACTTCCTTTTATAAAAAAAAGTTTTGAGGTATAATTGACATGTAACATATTAGTTTCAGGGGTACAGTATAATGATTCGATATTTATGTGTCTTGTAAAATGATCACAGTAAGTTTAGTTAACATCCATCATCGTCCATAGATACAAAATTATTTTTCTCTGATGAGAACTTTTCAGATCTACTCTCTTAGCAACTTTCAAATATGCAATACAGCATTATTAACTATAGTCACCACGCTGCACACTACACCCTCATGACTTAAGTTATAACTGGAAGCTTGTACCTCTGGACCCCCTTCACCTATCCCCCCCACCTCTCGTCCCCTGACTCTGGCAACCACCAATCTGTTCTCTCAATAAGCTCAGTTTCGTTTTTTTAGATTCCACATATAAGTGAGATTATAGTATTTGTCTTTCTCTGACTTATTTCATTTAGCAGAAGGCCCTTTAGATCCATCCATATTGTCACAAATGGCAAGATTTTGTTCTTTTTTATGGCTGAATAATATTCCGTTATGCACATTTTCTTTATCCATTCAGCCACTGATGCACATTTAGGTTGTTTCCACGTCTTGGGTATTGTAAATAATGGTGCGGTGAACATGGGGGTGCATATATATCTTTTTGAATTAGTTTTTTGTTTTCTTCAGATAAACTCCCAGAAGAATTGCTGAATCATATAATGGTTCTACTTTTAATTTTTTGAGGAACCTCCATACTGTTTGCCATAGTGGCTGCACCAATTTACATCCCCACCAACAGTGTATTAGGGTTCCCTTTTCTCTACATCCTCGCCAACCTTTGTTATTTCTTGTCTTTTTGATAATAACCATTTTAACAGGTGCGAGGTGATATCTCATTGTGGTTTTTATTTACATTTCCCTGATTGATGAGGTCAGCCATCTTTTCGTGTAACCATTGGCCATCTTTGGAAAAATCTTTTCTTTGGAAAAATGTCTACTCAGATACTCTGCCCATTTTTTAATTGAATTGTTTGGGTTTTTGCTGTTGAGCTGTATGAGTTCTTTATATATCTTGGATATTATCCTCTTCTCAGATATATAATTTGCAAATATTTTCTCCCATTCTGTAGATTGCCTTTTCATTTTGTTAATGGTTTCCTTCACTGTGCAGAAGCTTTTTAGTTGATGTAGTCCCACTTATTTATTTTTGCTTTTGTTGTCTTTGCTTTTGTTGCCAAATCCAAAAACTTATCACCAAGACCAATGTCAAGGAACTTATCACCTATCACTTATCTAGGAGTTTTATGGTTTTAGATCTTACATTCAAATCTTTAATCCATTTTGAGTTTTTTGTGTAAGGTAGTGGTCCAGTTTCATTCTATTACATGTGGCTGTCCAGTTTTCCCAATACCATTTGTTGAAGAGGCTGTCTTTTCCCCATTGTATATTCTTGGCTACTTTGTCATAAATTAATTGACCATACATGCATAGGTTTATTTCTGGACTCTCTATTCTGTTCCATTCATCTATGTGTTTTCATGCCAGTGCCACACTGTTTTGATTCCTATAGCTTTGTAATACATTTTGAAATCAGGGAGTGTAATGGTTCCAGCTTTGTTCTTTCTCATGGTTGCTTTGGCTATTCACACTCAAGTATTTTTCAAAATTCCTCCTATAGGCATAGGTGTAGGCTGCAGCAGAAGTGTCAAGCCCACTGTGACAAATGGTGGGGGGCTGGACCCTGTTGCGTTTGGATCCTGTGGTCCCACCAGTGCCCAATCTCAGATGTTCCACTGTCATCCAACAGCAAATTGCTGCTCGACCTGCCCATCCTATGACTTGGCAGATACTGAGTCTCCTGTTGAGGCTTACTGTAAATTCTATGTGGTATCAGTATCATTTCCCACTGCAGACATTTCTAGTACTCGAGGGCCTGCCAGATCTCACACCCCAAGCAACAGGGCTGTGTTGGGGAGATGCTTGCTCCAGTCCCCGCTCAGAGCCAGCAGCCTTCCACCCAGCCTGGTAAATGAGTCAAGGCAGTATTTATTCCCAAATACTAAATATGTTGCTTCCAAAACCTTTTGAGACCTACCAAGAATTTTGCTTCTTTCCTAGTGGGAAGGACAAATAAGAATTAGTCTTTACTTTGGAGGAGATATTCTGGCATGACCCAGACCACTGTACCCCCAAAACTTTCCTGATACGACAGGCTCTCGAGTCTTTGGAAGGTATATTTCTCAAGGTGGGGTAGGGGGTGGGGGTAATTATCTTCCAAAAAGGAGAAGTGGGTCACTTCTTTAGGCCCAGTGGGTTCAGGGGAGTCTGGGATTTCAAGGTTCTCAAGTTCCTTTACCCAGATCTGGGGAGATCTCAGGGTCTCAGTCCTTGCCTACTAGGGTCCTGGCCTTGGCATAGGGCATTTGCTGGAGCTAAGAATTCAACGTTCTCTGAAACTTTTTGAATCTTTCAATTAAGTCCTGGGTTTGGTCCTCCTCTATGACTGCCCTATGGCTGTAGGAAATTAGGGTTTATTAAATGTGAGGCCTGCGGCGTTCATAGTTTGCCTTGAACTGGTGCTTAATCTTGCTGAGCCTTTCAGGAACTCTGACAAATCAGTGGCACTTGGAAACAGCCACCAATGCCACAGTCTATTAGTTACCATTTCCTCCAGACGTCTCAAGCAGCAAATGTATTCCTCCGTCCAGTACATACCTTCCTACCGGTACCCATCCCGGTTTACCATCAATGAAAGTTTTAATAACTGCACCCCTAAAGCATCTCAGGGATCCTACCACCAGTGATGAGGTCCTGTTTGCCAGCTGGTGGGCGAATAATCCATCTTCAGAATCCCATTTTAGAGTCCGCTTTCTAGGACCACTGCTAGGACCCGTTATCTTAGGTTTGGAAACAGATGCCAAGACAGAATTGCACACAGGGCTTTTGGGAAATGTCTTGGGAGGTACACATGTAGGGAAGTGAGGACGGTGACCCCAGGCATAGAGAAAAGCTGACCTGCCATGTGATTGCAATGGAGGCTCGGTGACTCCTGCAGAAACCTTAGGAGTTGGGATGGGTGTCAAGTACACACGTACAACACAAGGCCAAAGGCCAAAGCCTGAGATTCTGCCAGTAAACATGCAATGAGCTACTTTTAGATTTAGACAATTTACTACTTATCTAGACAGCAAAAGGAAGAGAAAGTCAAAGGTGCCATTCCACATGGTCTGCATCCCACACACCAAAAAGGATGATACTGAAAGGAAAAGAGACAGGTGACTGACACAAGAACCATGGGACACACAGTTGCTGAGGGGCCAGTGCTAGCCTGCAGCACAGCCGTTGTGTCTGCATGTCTTCTTTTAAGGGGCAGGGGACAGAAAACCCCATACCTCATGATAAACTACAAGGAAATAAGCAACTACCTCATGACAGTCTCCTGGGGAGATGGGGAATCAAGTAGGAGATGGCCTTATAGCAGCCCTTTAGAGTTCCTCCCAGGCTCTGGAGTTCTGAGGGGACCCGCAATGCATTTCTCCAAGACTCAGATAAGCAGCAGTTTAAACGGTAACTACGGACTGTCCCCAACTTATGGTTCAACTTACATTTTTTTGACTTTCTGATGGTGTGAAAGTGATATGCATTCATTAGAAACCATACTTCAAACTTTGCATTTTGATCTTTTCCCGGGCTAGTAAGATGATTTCTCGTGATGCTGGGCGGGGGCAGCGTGATGGGGCTCTCCGTCAGCCACGCGATCAGGAGGGTAAACAGTCGATACGCTGACAACCATTCTTTCTGTTTTTCACGTTCAGTACAGTATTCAATACATTACATGAGAGAGTCAACACTTCTTTATAAAATAGGCTTTGTATTAGATGATTTTGCCCAACTCTAGGCTAATGTAAGTGTTCTAAGCACATTTAAGGTAGGCAAGGCTAAGCTACCATGTTAGGTAGGTTGCATATACTCAATGCATTTTCAACTTACAATATTTTCAACTTGCAGTGGGCTATCAGGATGTACCCACGTTGTAAGTCAAAGAGGGTCTGTATATGGAATGTGCCAGGTCACCAGAATGCCGTGTCACAGCCGTCTCCTGCAGATGACCCTCCAGAGTTGTCCCAAATTGAGAGAAGAGGGCTAGGTCATTTTATCTCTGCATCAGCTCCCCCTGGTTGGGGCTGTAGCCTTGGGTGAGGCAATTTCTCATCACAGCTGTGAGCCATCAGCAGCCCATGTTCCCAGCAGCTGGAGAATGGGTGCTTAGGATGTAAAGAGTAGATATGAGCAGAGCATCTTGGTATCCCCTACACTTATCAATGTTATATTATTTTGAGTCGCACTGCATTACGGATTGTATCAAGATACATTCACCTACAAGTAAGAGAAAAACTTACAGCCTTAAAGGATAAGAACATTTATTCTTAACGTGAAAAGAAATCCAGAGAAGGGCAGCCCCACAATTAGTTTGGTGGTTCAACAGTCACCCAAGGCCCAGGCGCTTTTCATCTTTCCATTCCACTGTCGTGAGATGTTAGCTTTCATGCTCACATATGTAACCTCATGGTCTTAGGATAGACACTCCACCTCCAGAAATCAAGTCCTTGTCTAATTGTGTCTAAAATATAAAAGGTGGAAAGGAAGAAACAGAGATTTTTCTTCATATGAATCTCTATGGAGGGAAAAGAAAATCTTTCCCAGAAGCTCCCATCAGACCTTCTTTATGGTTTATCAGCCAGAACTGGGTCACATGGGCATTGCTAGATGAACCACTGGAGAAGAGAAACACGGTTGCCCTGATTGCCTTAGATCAATCATGATTCACCTCCTGGAGATTGATGCATGGCTGCCACCCCAAAATCAAGGTTCAGTTAGCAAAGGAAGAAAAGGGAAGTATCTGGTTTGGGGGTATGCAAACCACCAGTGTCTGCCACGTTCACTGCAAAAAAGAGCCATCAAAAGCCTTCAGAGCTCTGAATTTCCTTGCCACCTTCTCCAGAACTTTCAGGGCCCACTGAAAGCATTTATATTTGAATTTGTAGGCTTAGTGGAACCAATAAGATGTAGGAAAGAAAGATGTGTCTGTAAGCTAAAGAAAAGAAAGAAGAAATATCCAATCAAAGCAAAGAGTTCTGCCCTTTGTACCCATGGGTATACGTGCATGCATGTGTTCATGCTTATATACTCAGTTTCTAGAAGAAGCATATAATTGCATCGTAGATGCCTTTGTTGTTAAAAAGATTGACAAAAAGTTCATTTAAAATGAAAGAAAATAACTCGGAAAGGAGCTCAAGTGACCAATTCAGCAAACTGGAGTATTTTTCTCTATTGTTTTAAAAACTCCTTATTTATGGAATAATAGAGGACTCAACACTTGAAAAAATACAGTTTTTGTAATAATTGTTAAGATGTATGAACTTGACTTGTCGCCTCCAGAATATAAGAAACATAAAATATGACATTGTAAAAAGCACACATCAAACTCTATAGTAATAACTAAGGCTAAATGCAATACAAAGATAATGAAGACCTCCTATACTAAACTCCAGCAGAGTCAATGGGCTCTGGGTAAACTGCATTTATCTTTTCTCTGCTTTGGAATTCACCCCGGTGCTCTCTGCCTCCAGAAAGTTCCATTGAATGAGCTCCTGAAAATGGAATTAAATAAGAACTTATATGAGAGGCTTGATCATTAAGTATAGGGCACAGTAAAGATGGAGCAGGGGGTCCCCAAAGACCACCTCCAGGTTTGGTGACTGGCTAGAATAAATCACAGGACTCAGCATATAGCTGTCTTATGGCTGTGATTAATGACAGCAAAAAGATACAAAGCAAAATAAGCGAAGGGAAAAAGGCACACCGGGCAAAGTCTGGAGGAAACCAGCTGCAAGCTTCCAAGAGTCTTCTCCCAGCAGAGTCACACAGGACGTGCTTAATTACTCCAGCAAAAAGATGTATAAACAAGAGAAGCTTGTGAGAGACTCAATGCCCAGTGTATTTATTGGACACTGGTCATGTAGGCACCCTCTGCCTAGCACATACCAAAATCCAGACCCCCAGAAAGGAAACCAGTGTTCACCATGAACGACATTGTTTGTACAAACAGGTTAGCTACTTTAAACCACCCTTATCAGTTAGGAAATGATGGCAACACTCCCCAAATCCAAAGTCCCAAATGCCAGCCAAGAGCCAACTTGCAAGCATGCCTTCCGAAGGACAGCAGACTCAGACCTGCTGTGTTAACTGTCTTCTGAACAATTACAAAAGCAGACGCCTGCCCCGTGGGGGGAGGCTGGCTGGCTGGGCGGCTGCTGTTTCCCCTCTGAATTTATCACATGATAAAGAATCACACATAAAAGACCTCAATGGGGTCCTTTCAAACATATCATTTTGCCTGCCATTTTTGTCCGTCAATTTCACACTTTATCCAGCACCTATTTTGTTGAATAAATAAATGAATGCTGCCTTCTTTCCTTCCCCTCCCCTTTTTGCCTGGCAGAAACAGGACCAGAGCTTTCCTGAGAAAACCATATTGAAATTCACAGAGGGTTAACGTAGTAACAGCCATCACACAGGAGAACACGCACAGTGTGGTTGTAAAGCTGCCATCCGGCGTGTCTGGTAACCTGACTTTAGGGTCAGCCCCCAGAGAGAGATTCCCATCCCGGCCTGGGCAGTGGCCCCATCCCCAGAATTACTGTGCGGGCAGAGACTGTGTGTCCCAAAGGAGGAGAGCTCATCTGGCCTCTCAATTACATACCAGTTGCTTAGATTCTTATCTCTGCTTGAAAAGTCTCTCTCATATTTTATAGTTAGACGTATCCCGTTGTCCATGTTGAGCTCCATAGAACACAAATGATGTGTCTTTTCAGGGGACAAATGGAGAAAACGTCCCTGTTTTATACCTGGACTCTTTGAAGAAATCAGATGTGAATTCAACTCCTTGTAAAGTCACATGTGTTAAAAACGATTTATTTTTTGGCGTTCATTTCCTGTGTGAAGGAGAAAACTTCCTGTTTGTTGTTCTGTCAAAGGCCTCTCACAGAAGCAGTCCCAGCAAGTGGCTGTCTCTTCTCCTTCCTCCCCTGGACGCTGTTCCCCCTCAACTGATGGCACAGTTGGCCCCCAGAGCTTCATGCATTACTTGGCCAAATGCTGCCACTTGAACTTGACGGCAGAAAGTGGTCCTTAGAGTGTATAAGTAAAAAGAGCTTCCAGTTTTTCATGTCTTCTTCAGTCAAAACCGTAAATATGTCATTTGACAGCCATTTTATTTATTTCCTTTGTGCCACGTGAAGTAAAGAAGCTGCAACAGCACAGAGGGGCTCATTTGGTGCAAGAGGCCTCGGGACTTTGTGCTTAAGTCACTTGGGCTTTTACTTAGGTTTCTAAAGGCTCCATTTCTCTTTCTATCCTCAGCATCATCTGTTAGAATAACAAAGCCTCTCCCCCACCATTTCTTGCTTACTTATCTTACCATAAATGAGCAAAGGTCTTGCAGGATTTCTTAGTTTTCTGGAATCAGCAGCCTCGCTCAGCAGCCAGTGTGAGCAGGCAGGCAGCTATTTTATGCACAAAGGAAAGTAAGACCCTGTCCTGGAAAGTAGGGGGCAGGGTGAACTTTGCCTCGAGCTACACCTATTTATTCTCGCTTCTTCCCTTCCGAAGGGCCTTTCCACCCCCTCTCTCTCACCCTTCCCCAAAGAAAGCACAGACCGCTCTCCGTGGAATACGTACAGATGCTGATCAAAACGTGTTAATTGTGTTTCTGCGGTTTGTTCTCACTGTGATGCTTTTTCTGCCAACTGAATCAAGTGTGATCTGCTTTGGGGAGTTTTATATGTTCACCTTCTCCCATCTTAACTATCTGAAGGGTTTCTTAGCTCTTCTTCTTCCTTTCCACCCTCTAACCAGCTCTGACAATATTGCACAAAAATTTTAGTGGTTTCCCACTGCCCTCAGAATAGGCCCAAGTACCTTAGTCTCCTGTTGAGCACCACCCACTTTGTCATTTATTTATGTATTATTTATTGATTTGTATCTCACACTTGATTAGTTCATTCATGGTTGGCATATACAGGTACTCAACAGAATTTTTGATTGTCTATTTTGTTTTGAGTAATAGACCCAGCAGATACGAAAAGAAAAAAAAAAAGACATTTTTCTTGTCCTGAAAAGACTTATATAGTCAAGTAGGGGAGACAGTCCTAGTGGAGTTTAGTAAGTGCTATGATAGAGGGATACACATGATACAATGCATTCAATAATTAACGGTGATTTAATTGACTTGGCCCACAAATATTTATCAAACACCTGAGATGATGCAAGTAATGGGCAAACACCCAAAAGACTTAAATCAAAGAGGAGAATCTCAGAAAGTTTCTCAGAGAGGCTAACATTTCAGTTCAGTCCTTTGGGACTTCCTGGGCACCCAAGCCCTCTGCTGGTTGTCACCCAAATCCTCCTTGCAGAATGCACAGCAGTCTTGCCGTTCACTCCATTTCCTCGTCTGGAATACATTCTTGCTTTAAAATATCCCTGATCTGGCTCTAAATGTCCCTCTTTATCTGCCGTGATTGCCCCAGGCCAGCAGGACTCCATTACCTTTTTGAATTCCTACAGCTTACTGTGCTTTTCTCGTAGCACAACTTTTAAGTTATTTTAAGTGAACATCCAAGGTAATAAAAACCATTTAAATTCTATAGAGACTTGTATAATAAAAAGTGGAAGACTGTCTTTACCCTGACTCTGTATCCCATTCCTGTCTCCAGAAGGAGAACCTATTGGTAATTTGTTGGGCATCCACCCGGAGCTCTCTCTTGGCATTTATACACGTGTGCAACATGTGTGCACAGACACACACATAATAGAGGTTAATGATTTTCATAAATGAAAGCATATTCTGTATTGTTTTGGAATTACGTGTGAAGATTATATGTGGACAATTGTTCATGTCAGAACATAAAAATAGAATTTGTTCTTTTCCATGGAATGCTGCTTGCTTTTCTGACATACCATCGTTAAAAACAAATGTCACATACATTTAAATATATTAGATACATTTAAATATTTAGATATATTTAAATATATGTCTGCCTATGTATGAGCACTACTATGGATAATTTACAGATGTGAAAGTCCTCCATCAAAGACTGTACACATTTAAAATGTCGGTAGATGCTGCCAAATTGTCCTTCAAACAGGCTCTCCCAGTTTAAACTCCCACAGAGAGTCCCCAGACCCTCTTACACACTGTCTACCTTAGGCAATGAGAATGTCATTTTTCTTGGGGCAGGGACTCTGTTGTTTACATCTTAGCATCCCTGGTGACCAGTGACACAGAGCAGTTCTTGACACATAATACAGATCTAATAAATATTTATGGAAACAAAGTAAACTTCATAGATGTAAAACACCAGGTTTCTCCTGGTGCAAGGAAGGAGCTGTCTGGTGTTTGTGGGAGATCTCGGATCTGTTCCCTGTATATTAAGTGCTCAGTTTTTATCAATGCACAGCCTAACTAGATGTGTTCTTAGGTAAGATTTTCTGAGGAGTTAATAGGCAGCTCTGAGGATAAAGTCCCCTGGACTGAGGCCAGGGAATAAATAATAAAAAGGGCTTGAGCTGTAGGGTCTCCCCGGGCACCATCAGAATGTAGCCAGCAGTCCCAAGTGGACAAGAAAACACGGGTCACAGGAACCTGCCAATTGAGACAGGAAGCCAGAACAGGAAATAGCAACTAACACCTAATTGCTTTAAAGAACGTACAACATATGTGCTCTTTGTTAAGTCTGCGCTAAACCCCAATTCTGTGATCTTTGGTCCTCTATTTACTCTTTTTGAAAATGCTTCTGTTCTTCCGTAAAATGGAAAGAACAATCCTAACGGGTATTTTGAGAATTATAGATGATCAGGTGAAAGGAATTCGTACAATGTCAGCTACGTGGGAAGAGCCAGCTGGTCCCGAGTCCTGCCTTCCAGGGCACAGAAAATCCCCACCTCCACTGAGGACACAGGACCTGCTCAGGAATATTGTTCTTGAAGAACTACTTTTGGATAGGGGTTTTGCCCATTTTATACATGTTTCAAAGCCATCTCCTCAGAAAAATAAAGCCAGAAACCCAGGTAACTAATTTTCACTTCCCTGTTTTTATAGTTATTAGGTTCTTTTCAGTAGTTAAGGACAAACTATTCTTGACTCAAAACTCCCATATGAATGTCATGCCTGGAGCAATGAAAAGATGTAGCAATTGGGATGAACATAATGCCCATCTGCGTTCCAGATGGGGAGTCACCTATTAGGAGATTCTGTGACCGTGAACCATTTCTGAGCCTTCAGGAAGGGGGGTCAGTGAGCGCTGAGAGCCTGCTTGGGTTCCCAGGTTCAGCCATTTCCAAGGGATCTAAACTGGCATGTGCAGAATGTCAGAGCAAGGGGTATGTGAACGTCACCAAAATGTTAACATGGTGCCCTCTTTTGCCGTGTGTCACCTTTGTTCACGTTATTGCTTCCATCCTTTCTTCTCATTTCCATCTGGCCAAGTCCCCCCTTTATCATCTAAGGTCCATTGCAAAGCCTTCTCATATGCTTCATAGCATCCTTCCTTGATGGCACGTTACATATTATGGTTTCCTGTTGATTTGTGTGTTCCCCTCCCCTCCCACCATGGACCGTAAGTACCTCAGAGGCATCGTCTTCATATTTCACTCTCTCTTTCCCATGCCCTGAGCTTTTTACGATACCTTGTGCTAAGTACTTTTCCAGTAATACATTTTAAAAAATGAATAAATGAAAAGAAGGAGAAATGTGGGCTCAGGAACAGCTGGTGGATTTGTGGCTAGTAATGGTTCTCCCAAAGACGATTGAAGATGCTCAAGACCCGTTTCTTTCTTAGGGTAATTCTCAGAAGTTAAACCATGACTCTCTTACAAATAGAGAATGAACATGTGTCAAGGGTTTTACTCAACTCCGCAATGAATGATGGAACCAGCAAAATGGTAAAGCTGATTCTAAGAAGATTTAAGGAATTGGTGGTTTTGTAGTCCTTTTAAGACGAGAAAGTTAGAATAAGATTGCTGTTTGCATACAAAACTGGTTACTGTTTTTATTAGTTTTTACCTTTGGAATTTTCTTTTCTGCCAGGTAGAAATCATTTGTATCTCTACGGGGCACAAATATACAAGTAAATGCGACATCAAGGAGTGAACTCTTAATTAATAGTAAAAAGAAGCAAAGTTAAACAGTAGTATATTTTCCTAGAAAATTAAGTAATCCATGGGTAGGTCTGATAAACGTTGACTCAGGATGCAATGAGAGGACATGCAGCCAGCCATCCCCTTGGCCTTATTCTTAGATTGTGGGTAATTTTTCTATCCCAGTGTTCAGCTCTCTTTACTCTGTGCTATCTTCCTGGAACAATTTCCTCCATACCTGTGACTTACCAATGATTCTTAAATTTATAATTTTAGTCCAGACCTTTCTTCTCAATGCCAGACTTACTTATTAAACTCTCTCCTGACTAGCTGTGTGACTCTGGGAAGATTACTTAACCTCTCTGTACTTCTGTTTCCTCCTCTATAAAATGGGGTTCATAACAGTACTTACCACACAGGGGTACTGTAAAGAGTAAATGAATTCATATGTACAAAGTGCTTTAAATATCACCTAATATGTTGACATGATATAAGTGCTTGCTGTTATTATTTTCAACATCTCTATTTGGATATCTCAGTGGTACCCAAACACTATATGTCTGAACTCAAACTTATCCCATTTGCTCCCCAAACCTGATCTACCTGCAATATTCCCTGTCATAATCAAGTGTACCACTATTCATATAGTTATAAAAATGAGAAACTAAGGGCCATTCTTTATATCTCTTCTCCTTACTCTTCATCAGTATCAGTAAGTCCTGTCTACTGTATTCCTAAGTACCTCTCAAAACCATCCATTTCTCTCCATTCCTACTGCTGGCACCCTAGTCCAAATTGCTTTCATCTCTTGCCTGAATTCTGACAATAGCCTCCTCAGTGGTCTCCCCATCAACACTCTTTGTTAAAAAATATATATTTATTTATTTATTTATTTTTGGCTGCGTCCGGTCTTAGTTGCGACATGTGGGATCTTTCCGGTTCGGGGTGCTGGGTTCTGTCTAGTTGTGGCGTGCAGGCTCCAGAGTGCGTGGGCTCAGTAGTTGCGGTGCGCAGGCTCAGTAGTTGCAGCGCGTGAGCTTAGTTGCCCTGCGGCATGTGGGATCTTAGCTCCCCAACCAGGGATTGAACCCACGTCCCCTGTATTGGAAGGCAGATTCTCAGCCACTGGACCACCAGGGAAGTCTCTCCCCAGAAACACTCTTTCCTCTCTCTAACCCACTCTCCACGCTGAGGGATCTTTTAAGAATGAAGATCTTACTACGCTACTTCCCTGCTTTGACACTGTCAAAGCTTTCCACTTTTCTCTCAGTAAAGAGCCAACTTCTAAACTAGCCCACATCTCATGCCACCTCCCTCAGGATCCGTGCTCGAGCAATACTGGCCTTCCCTTGTTTCCTGACCATGCGGGCTCCATCACTAAGTTTTGCCTGTGCGGTGCCCTCTGTCTGCAGTGCCTTCCCCTCTTTACCTTGTTAATTCCCAGTTCAAATAGTACCTGCTCAGGGAACTCTCTTGAATCCTTAGACCAGGTCAGATTCTCCTCTCGGCACCCTCTATTTTTCCTCCAAAATATATTATCACCTCATCATTATACATCTTTATGTGAGATTGTACAACCAGTATTATTTCCCCCACTAAACTGTAAGCCACATGAGGGTATGGACATGGTGGTTTTTCTCACCACCATATCCCTAGTACCTTGCAAGTAGCCTGGCATTTAATATACACTTAATATGTTGTTGACAGTTGAATGAAAGAACCCAGAGAACAGACTTCAGTGGACTTCTGCAGGATTCTTTGACCTGTTCAACATAGTTATTAATGACTTGGGTGAAATCATAAAGACACACTCATGAAAATTACAGAGGTAAAATCTCCAAAAATTAAAAATAGAACTACGATATAATCCAGCAATCCCACTCCTGAAGTATATATTCAAAAGAATTGTAATCAGGACCTTGAAGCTATATCTGAACTCCCATGTTCACTGCAGCATTATTCACAATAGCCAAGATACGGAAACAACCCAGTTGTCCAACCACAGATGAATGGATAAAGAAAATATGGTAGATACATATAATGGAATATTATCCTGCCTGAAAAAAGAAGAAAATCCTACCATTTGCAACAAAGTGGGTGGATCTGGAAGACATTAAGTTGGTCACAGAAGGACAAATACTGTATGATCACACTTAGGTGAGGTATCTAAAATAGTCAAACTTGTAGAAACAGAAAATCGAATGGTAATTGCCAAAAGATTGGGGTGAGGGTGGGAGCAGAAATTGGGAGTTATTTTTCAGTGGATATAAAGTTACAGTTATGCAAGATGAAGATCTGGAGATCTGCTCTATGACATAGTGCCTATAGTTTACAATAGGTCTTTAAAAAGTTAGGGAGGTTAAAAAAAAGAGAAAACTGGGAAAAGTACAACAAACTCAAGATTCAAAAAGATCTGAAAAGCCTAAAATGGTAAGCGAAGTAAAAGGCAACGTTTAGTCAGAATGCATGTAAAACCACTCGTTAAATTTTAAGAAAAGTTTCCTGTAGAAATACAGTATCAGGAAGACTACTTAAGAGCAATCCATTTGGAAACAGCTGAGTAAGAGTGGGAGGGGGCGTGCTCTCGCGAGAACATGCCAGGGCTGCACAATGCCCGATACCATCTTGGGCTGCACCGAGAAGCCAGCTGTGCTGAGAGTGAGGGGAGCATGGACGGTCTCCCGTGTGACTGACGAGGGCACAGCTGACAAACAGCGTCAGAATAGAGGATGAGGGGCAGGGAGCGTGCACTCACGACAATGGAAAGAATACAGGATATTTAGTCTGGAGAAGACGTGAAGTTACTTCATTTCTTTTCAGCCCTGTAATAGCCAATAGTTAGTGTGAGCGTGGGGAGGAGAACCCAGCTAGAACTAGGAATAGAGCCCAGATCAACCTCTGGGTTGTTGCATAAGAGACATGAGAATGCATAAGAAAACATGCATACGATTCAGATTCAACCCTACACGCATATGTTCATATGTTTCATGATCTGAGAGACCAAACAAAAGCCTTCTACTCCAAACTGGATTCTCCATGACTTATCCTGATGCCTAGATATCCATGGTTATCTGTCCCTTCCATTGGGCTGAGTCTGTATGTGGCAGTGTGCCTGGAGATACTGTTATAGGAGAGTCACAATATGTTGTTTGAGAAGCGTGGTTTCATGCCAGAATTCGAGAAAAAAGTCATAACCAACATTAATGTTTTATAAAGTACAAATCTGAACTGCGTTAAAAACTAAAATGTGAGAAATGTTATGTTTGCTTTGTGTTACAATCCCAGAGCCCCACTCACAGGACTTCTTTCCATGGTCAGGGCGGCTTTGGTGGAAAAGCTTGAGAAGTGCTAGTTGAAGGCCCCCCTGCCCCTAGGAAGCTTCTGAGAAAACAAAAGCATGTTGATTAGCTGTGAGGAGGGAACATTCACATTCCCTGCCAAAATGTGAGTTCCTGAGGATAGATGAATTTAGTAGCTTCAGTTCACCCGGCACAGAAAAAAATACTTGAAGTAAAGAGACCCCGGAAGCAGAAGTGTGATTGAATTCTGGGAGCATGGAAACGATGCCTGTTGAGCGACAGTGGGAAGTGTCTCAGTGGGACATCAGAATGCCATATGCCGGGGGTGGAGTTACTCAAGAGGTCATCTTTTCCTCCATCGACAATTTATTCTCCACCCTACACCCCTTTTTAAAGAGTCTTCCCAGTCTCCCTTGGGAACACAGAGAGACTGTTCACAGAGACCTGTTAAATGGGGCAACGAAGCAGGAGTCACTGCTGACTCAGCCATCGTTGGATGCTACACCCAAAGCAATGCATTTGGAGTGTATTTGTATGCACGCAAAAAGCCAGGAATCTTTTTTTTTTTTTCCCCAAGAGTATGAAGTTGGAGTTCAAGACCTGACTTAGCCCATGTGAACTGAAGATGGTATAAAGTTCGAGGTGACGGTGGTCTCGTGCTCGCCAAAACAGCTAAAGCCAGTCTGCCCAAAGGGAAAAGACAAAACCAGATGTGCAGGGAGAAGCGATCACAGCTCCAGAGAGAGAAGAGCAGCGACTTCTGGGAGTTCTGACCCCTCGTGAAGCCTGGCCGTTTTGTGGACGACCTCTGCGTCTTGCCCATAAATCCCCCTCTTGGCTTAAGAGGGCTCAAGTGGGTTTCATTCTTCGCCACAAAAGTTCTCTGACAGAGACACTCATCAAAACCCAGCGTTACCTGGATGTAGAGTGACCGTATACTTTATCCTCGTAACTAAGACACTCGGGGTGCTGATCATAATTAGACTGACACAGCAGCAAAACCAGGAGGTGTGGCCGTCCTTCCTATGTGGTCGAGAAGAGAAATGAGATACTAACTGCTTATACTTCCCAGGCACTGTCAGCCGCTTAAATCCAGGCTACCTCATCTGATTGTCACAGCTATCCTATCAGGCTTATCCTGTCCTGGAGCGGGAATGACAGCTAGAGAGAGTGGGCGCACAGGCAGCTAGTGGGCGAGCCAGGCGGGGAAGCCAGATGGAGCTGACCACGGGGTCTGCTCTGCTCACCAGGCTCTCTTCCTCCGTAACCATTTGCCCGAGGGCTCAGGGGTGTTTGAGAGCTCTGATGAGTCACATACAATCACACTAATCGCTCAGAAAACCCGCACCCACCCTACTGACACAGGGACAGTGTCTAGCCTCCTTCTTGTTTGAGATACCTTTTGGCTGAAAAGCACATGCAACAAAATCTCTACTAGAAACAAAGGAAATTGAAGCAATTTTGAAACAGTTTAGGAGTAGCCCCGTTTTCACCTGAATTATCTGAGCAGCGCAGGACACAAAGGATTAGGGGTCAGAATTTTTCAGATAATCGCTTGGTTTCCTGATCTGGCGGGTTTAACTCTCAGGTTTACTTTTCTCAGCATGTACTGTCCTCACCACACAGTGAATACACACCAGTTTCTAGGTAAGAGCTGGGTGGCAAAAGAAAGAGGTGATGGGAGAGGAGAACCGATATTCTGATGAAGACTCAGGTGAAAAATGTCTTCCTTAAAATTCTAACGCGAGCCCGGTTTTATTTCTACTGTAATGCCACATGTAAAAGGAAAATAATTAGTTCCAAGTTCTATATCCCTTTTCTTATCAGGGACTGCTAGCCCCCAGGGCTGATCTGGTCCCCATCCAGCGATTACCTGATGATTGGGACTTCTGGGATTTGCTAACCATGATGGGGAGTGTGCCAGGCTCTGAGTCAGAAAAAGGGATCAGTTACTGCCAACTGCACCCACCTGTTTCCGCTCGGTAAGGGGTAGGCTGCCAGAATAATAATGATGTCTTAATTCAAGGCGACGTGACCTAGATGGGCGGTGTGCTTTCCTACCACGTTGATCTAGCCTGAAGGGAGGGTCCGGCACCGGCTGAGAGTCCCAGCTGTTCTCCTGACACCACTTTTAGAACCATTGACGAGTCTGTCCTGGGAGTGGTGGGGGTCTGCTCACAGCAGGTGTAGCCACCGTAATCCTCAACCTTGTAAGAAGGGAAAAGGGTGACAGGAGAACTGAGGAGGGTGTAGTATGGACAGGGGAGCACAATTTGGGTTGAGGACCTAATATTTACAACCATACCGTGCTTGCATCCCAAGGGCGAAGTTCCGACCTCCTAGACTATGACTGGTCTGCCCCGTGGCTGAGACCACCTGAGAAACACTGCTGGCATTTCACAAGTTATTCTGAAGCCAGAAAAATACGTGCGACACGTGGCCAACCTTATTGAGCCTTGTAAAATGGAAATGTGAATTTTTTTTTACTGCCACGACCATTTATTTGAGAAAAAAAATCTCTTCAAAGAAAAGAAGGAGCATAAAACATCATTGGTTTTTGAAGAACTTTATGGACTATTTATTGTAGCATTCTTGGTGCTGGGTCACAGCTCCCCAGAATTTTACTGGGTTCTTTCATGCACCATAGAATGCTATCACCACAGTTAAGGGACCTCACAATTTCTGTTTTTTACTTTATTTATTTTATTGAAGTGTAGTTGATTTACAATGTTGTGTTAATTTCTGCTGTACAGCAAAGTGATTCGGTTATACATGTATAAACATTCTTTTTTTAGAATATTCTTTTCCATTACGGTTTGTCACGGGATACTGAATATAGTTCTCTGTGCTCTACAGTAGGACCTTGTCTGTCCATTCTATATATAATAGTTTGCATCTGCTAATCCCAAACTCTCAATCCATCCCTCCCCCATCCCCCCTCCCCCTTGGCAACCACAGGTCTGTTCTCTATGTCGGTGAATCTGTTTCTGCTTCGTAGATAAGTTCATTTGTGTCATAGTTTAGATTCCACATATAAGTAATATCATATGATATTTGTCTTTCTCTTTCTGACTTTCTTCACCTAGCATGATCGTCTCTAGTTCCACCTATGTTGCAAATGGCTTTATTTCATTCCTTTTTATGGCTGAGTAATATTCCATACGATTTCTCTTTTGAATGATTTAAATCCTTGAGAATTATTCAAGTGTTCATATAATTTTCCTTCCTCTTCCCCCACCCAACTCCCAATTAAGAGAAACAATTGTTTTTGAATTGCCCAAATGCATACCCCCAATGTATGTGTGCACACAAGGTATCTTTTAGTGGTCTGCCCTTAGAGAACTATTCACCTACAGACTAATAGATGAATAGCCCTGCTTGGTACTAAATAACCAGACAGTGTCATCCATTTTAGCAGCATGAAAAATAATGAAATTAGGAATAGAGTGACATAAAACAGCAGCTGAACATAGAGGTAGAGGTTAGTAAATGTAAAGCACAACTCATAACTGGGAAACGAATCCTGTCACCTGGTATATGATTACTCCGTATCACTTTTTTCCCTCTACCCACTTTTCTTAATTATTTCTAATGGACCTCAAATAAAAACTATCTTTTTATTTAAAGATGTAATCATTGCTTCCATACAGAATAACCATTAAGTAGTTTTTCCTGAGAACTTTGAATTCATTTTATTTTCTGGGAAATCATTGTTTTGAATCTAGCTTTCTTCCTTGTGGTCAGTGCAAACGGTATTACAGAAATGTTTTTCTTTTGTTCCAGTTTTATTCCCTACTATCAACTATGACCTTTAAATTGGATAAAAATCATATGAATAGAGATGACTGATTTCTTTAAAGAGCATTTTATTTACTAGTTATAATGATATGGTTTTATAATGGTATCAGTTGCCCTGAAGGGCCTGCATTTTGTTTTGAAATCATACGCGGTGATGGCCTAAAAGTGTGGTGTCAGCACATTTCCTGGATCTTAAAGGTATACCTTTTGTTCACTACCCACAATTTTAAATTTTGGTCATAGAACTGAACTGATTGGTTTGTTAGGAAAGGCAAGAGAAAGAGAAAAAGAAATAATTAGAGCAAAACTGTGGTGATAAATGTTTTATATAGTTATGTTAGAAATTAAAGACTGGTTCAAGTTGAGGTTGAGTGGTTTTAACAGTGGCCCTTGAAGTTTTATGACAGCATTTGGGCTGTCAGTTTGCTCTACCTATTTATACTCTGGTCTTTCTCCAGCCATTAGCAGCTGGCCAGCCACTCCCTTTTACCCTGCAAAGATAGCCAAGCAGGCGGGGTTATCTTCAATGCCTTTTAAAAGAATCATGACCAAAAAAATGACTTTAAGACGCTTTTGAAAAACAAAGGTTCTCAAATTAATTGGTTGGCATTTCTGTCTCATTCGATTCCCGGTATTAGATATACACCTCTATTAAAATCAGGGAATGCAGTCAGCTCCCCAGGCACTGACCCTTTCTGCAGCTGTGATTTGGCAAAGGCCCTGGAGATTCTGTAGCCCAGAGGCCACATGTCCTGAGCGGGTACCCTCCTCTTTCACAGCAGCTGAAAAATCACCTCATGGAGCATCGCGCGGAGGCCTGAATCCAGCCTTTTTCCTTCCACTCAGACACACTGTCCGGTGTGGGAATTGCACCCCAGGGAGGCAAACATCAAGGTTTCAGTCATTCGTTGAAATACTGCTCCATAAAGCACCACCTCCATTGTGCCAGGCCAGGCACTGGGGCAGGCACATGTACATGTGCTTCACTTCTCTGGGCTGGGAAGTTGCTAGAGAAGCAGGGGGCCAGTAGCTGCGAGCTCCAGCGTCTAAGTTTCTAAGAACGAATGTGTGACAGCACAATACATTTGATGTCCCATTGGTTTCGAGTATTAATTTTTGTAATGCATACATTATTCTAAGTCAGACAAGGGATTTTTCAACCAGTATGGGGTTATATCCTTTCTGAGAAAACAGATAAAACCCAGCTTTAAACCTCAATAAGGAAATGCAACGTAAGTTCTAAGTCGAAAAACTCAAGGTGCCCTCAGGACGCTGGGCCAGAGCGTGAGTCAAGTTCAGGGAAGGTGAGAGTATGATTCTGGAGGCCGAGACTGCCGGGTCAAGGACAGATACCAAGAGGGGCAACTGAGGTCCAGAGAGGACAGCTACTGCTTCTATCTGGATCAGTTACACCATGGAGGAGGAGGCGGGGCAACAGGCAAGAAGGAGGCTGAGATTTTTTTTTTTTTAATCTATTTTTTTCTTTACCTATTTCACAAGTCTGACAGCATCTCTCCAAGGTCATTGGCCATTTTGAGCTCTACGTATGATGCGTTCCTGTGTGCAAATAGTCCTGTACGCCGTGAGAAACAGGCATCTTCAGCCAGGCCTTCACAGTGCACAGCAGCGTACCACACGCGGGAAGTAAAACATGCTGCTTCCCTGAAGACACTTGAAAAAGCACGCGAGTCCAAAGGGGATTCAAAGAGCTGGCTCAACGGCTCTGGCTCAGTAGAGAAAAATTCATTGCAAAAGCAAAACAAAAGGGTTTCAGTCCTGATACTCGAAAAGAGGCTCCTGCAGGACAATATTTACCTGGTTCCAAAGACAGTTCACTCATAGAGAAAGCTGTGAGTTCAAGCAAGCCGGCACTGCTTTTTCAAGCATTTCTAAAACAGCAGATTTGAAAGATGCAGCAAGGGTTAGGGAATCTCTGTCTAGCCCACTTCCCCAGTGCTGGCAGGCGTAGGAAAGGGAGCATCTAGTCTCAGGTGAGGATTATTTTGAAATATAGTTTGGGTTCAGACCAAACAGGTGTGGGAGAGCTCTCTTCAATCAGAGGTTCTGCAAAAGTGAGCAGAAGAATTAAGAGAAGGTCTGCAGTGGGGTCGTAAGTGGCACACGGGACTCTGTCCTCGCTTCCAGGGTGCTGAGTGACTGTAGCAGCCAGAAAAGAAGAGGAATTTAACCCCCTTCTCAATGATTACAAAGAAAAAACTATTACATATCATAAGCTAGGAGATTTTCTTACATAAATCACCACGCTCTATGTCTCTCAGTATTCACAGGCGAAGGATTCTTTCAACTGCTATGTGTTCTAGAGGCACCAGGGTCAACGTGTGGCAAAGGAGAGGCAGGCGAGGCTCGTGTCACTCTGGCCCCTCTCCTCAGTGTTGCCGATTTACCTTGTCTTTGACCTCCTACAGTTTTGTCCCCATGATGCTGCGGTCGGCAGAATGATAGCTCCCCAGTGATGTCCAGATCCTAATTCCCAGAACCTGTGGACGTGTTACTTTACGGGGAGAAAGGGACTTGGCAGGTGTGATCAAGTTAAAGAGGCAGGAGAGTCAGAGAAAGAGACGTGACAGTGGAAACAGAGGGCAGAGTGGTGCCATTACTGGCTTGGAAGGTGGAATAGGGCCGCGAGCCATGGGATGCAGGCGGCTTCTAGAAGCTGGAAAAGGCAAGGGAATGGATTCTCCCCTAGAGCTTCTAGAAGGAATGAGGTCATGCCGATACCTTGCTTTTAGCCCTTAAGACTCATTTTCTGACTTCGGACCTCTAGAACTGTAAGAAAATAAATCTGTATCGTTTTACGCCATTAGGCTTGCAGTAATTTAGCCGAGCAGCCATAGAAAACTAATTCGATGCCTCGTCACGTCTCTGTGAACAGAGGAACACAGTCATATAGAGTTCTTCCCAGCACCTCTGGTGGTTGATGCCTGGAGGTTCCCGATCTAAAGGTGCTAGGGAATCAGGTGCTGACCACTGCGGCTTCATTCGGAGCCAGGATACAGCCGTCTCCCCCCGAGCTGCAGTAAAGTTCGCTCCTTGGATGCTGGGACACCTCTGCTTCTGCACGGGGGAGTGTGCATTCCTCATTTCCTCACATTTGCTGCTGCTGTGTCCCCGGCATACAGCATGTTGTGTGCAGTTTCCTCTGTCAGGGAGGACCTTGGTGCCAAAGAATGGGTTTTGAGGCAGCGTTGGTGAAGTGTGCCACGGTGGTAATCTGAACTTGGTGGCAGTCCACATTATTCACACGAGTTGTCACTGACTCCATGGTAAGCTTCTCCTAGGGTAGAATGTCCAATGCAGTAGTTCTCATGTATGCTTTGATCAAGCTGCCTTTCGTGGCAAGATAAAGGGCAAACCAGGTTCTTTGGGTCTTCCATATAAAATGGGGCCCAACGTAAAGATTATGGTTCTTACATATTCCTTCAGGATATCTGTGCACATCCACAGTGATATGGGGAAAGTGATGACTGACCAAACTCCACCCACAAGGCTCCAGTCTATACTGGGCTCTTCCTGAGGGAACTGGGAGAAGCCAGACTTGAATGTTCTCATTCTGACACCGTCAGTCAGCTATCAGAGCCCAAATCACTGCTCTCACTTTGCCAGAGCTGTAGTCGCCGAAGGGTGCGTTGATATTTTTTAAAAGCTCTCTGGGTGATTTTAACACACAGCCACGGTTACGAACCACCATTCCAAGAGCTTTCTGTATTAAGAGTTTTACGATCATTACATATTTTAATCCTCAAAATATCTCTATGAATTAAGTATCACTAATATCCCCATTTCACTGAAGAAGAAAGCAAAGCATGGCAAAGTCACTTAATTTACCCAAGGTCACACAATAAGCAAGGGACAAAGCTGGGGTTCAAACCCAAACTCCAAAGCCTGAAGCACATGGCTTCCCTACTGCCTCTGGCAGAGTTGCATTCTAATCACACGGCAGAATCCCTATTATCCAGAAAATGCTTGTGGAATGAGTAAGTAAAGTGGATGACAAAACCTATTTGTGAAATGGGTTTTCAGTTAAAATATGCATGGGTGTGGGTCCAATATTACTTTTTAATTTACAAAGTGCTTTTGTGCGCTGTTTGTTCACATGTTCATTTGTGTCACTTTTTTCTCTACACCTTAATTTTTCATTTTAATTCATAAAGGCCTAGAATTAAAAAACTACATACTCAGAGAACAAATAGTAGCATTTTTATCCCCCAAATCTCTGAAAGATGATCATTTATTGAGTGCTCCTATATCCTAGGATACATAAGTAATGTAAGTTCCAAAATTATGGGGTTTTTTTAGACAGCTATATTTCTTATATTAAGAAATTCATTTTTAGATAGTCCAGAGTTAATCTAAAATGATTAAAATACATAAATTTCATTTGATTCCACTTTTAAAATACTGATTTACCTTGACAAAAGGCAAATTCTTCACTTTTACAATGTAGCGTAAATATATATTTCTTCCGCAGGATCTTTTATATAGCGACAGTGTCACCTGCCTGACCATTTAATGAGTGAGAAGTGAATTCTTTTCCTTCTTTCTCTATAAATCTGAAACCCCCTTTAATAGTAGGGAATGTAAGGGGACCAGAAAGGAGCCTTTTTTTTTTTTTTTTACATTTAGAGCAATTTGTTATATGGTGGCATTTTTTTTCTATGAAAATATAAGAAACTCAGGAGATACAAAAGCGGGTTTTGTACAAACTGCTCGTGCACTAAAATAAGAACAGAAAGTGGAGGAAAAGCAGAACATCAACTGCACATTGCCTTTCGCATTGTAGTTGAAGGCACTTTCCTGTTCAATAATTTTAATAATGAAATCCCCCTAGCCATCCTCCTGGTCAGTTTGAGCATAATTTAAGCATTTTTCCCTTGGGTTTATACCTTCATGGTTTCACATTATGTCTTGTGTCCTGCCAAGACTTAGATGAGTCTACCATAGTGAAAAACTAGACTCCAAAGCAGGTAGAAATTTGTTTTTCCTGTTTCAAAACAAACTTCTATTTACAGTCACCCTATCATTATTTTAATTTTTAAATTCAGCTAGTCATTAGTAGAATTATAGACCACTCAGAGGGAGAAAGTTCAAATTAACTTTGTGGTATTTTCTTCTCCAAATTCTCAGTTAAATACCTGTAAGACATTGGTTCTCAGCCTGTAGGGTGAAGGTCTCTGAGGCGCCAGGATGTTCACATGGGAAATTCTTAGCTTCCTGGTGGCTGTTCACTGAACAGCTAAAACGTCACATGCATAAACGCACCACCATCCTCCAAAGGCACGTAGATGTTAATGTGATTCATATAACTCCAATTCATTTAAAAATCTTAGCTAAGTCACTCTAACTTTTTCATAATCTATCTGCTGAGTCAATGGACAATGGCTTTGGGGGAGGGATGGTATTACGTCACATTTCTTGAAATTAAAAATAGATCCTCACGATTAGAAATGAAAGCAGATACAGAACTAGATAAAACAGCCACGCCAGTGGTCACTTCTTCTGATAAAAGTACATGAAGATAGCAGTAAGTACTGACCCAACTCATTGTCAGAAGACCTACGTGCCTCTCTCAGGTCATAGTGATAGCTCTGGGCACATAACCCCAAATATCTGTTTTTAAAAAATGATTGAAAGGCAGTTTACGTGATACAGACAAACTTTATTTAACACTTCATGAAGCAGACAGTCTCCTTTTGGAGAAACACCAAATGGGGTGGAGCAGACAGTCTCCTTTTGGAGAAACACCAAATGGGGTGGAAGGCAGTAAGCTTTTATAGGATAAGGAATAAGGAACAGGGGAGAGAAAAATAGGAAATATCAGATTGGCTGTGGCTCCATAGTCATCCTTGTTTGGGGCGAGAAGGCCCAGAGTTGGCTTGGCGTTTGAGCCTTGGCCAACTGGATATTCCATGCTTCTGGTCAAGCAGAGCATTTACAAGAACGCGTAAGTTATAGTTTCAGTTTGCTCACGTGTCGCCCTGGGCAAGAGGGGCTCCATCTTAGGACTTCCCTGGTGCTCCAGTGGTTAAGACTCTGTGCTTCCACTGCAGGGGGCGCGGATTCCATCCCTGGTCAGGGAACTAAGATCCTGCATGCCGTGTGGCACGACCAAAAGATTAAAAACGAAAAAAAGAAGAGAAGCTCCATCTTGGGCCTAGAAAGTTATTTCAACGTATGGCCAGAGAATTTTTGGAAATAGATTTTAGATCCCTTTATGTTTGCAGAGCAGACAGCTTGTGCTCCCTCAAAGAGTAAGGCACACGGGCCCAAGGCCCCATTGCAAGGGATGCGTCCTTCCAGGGCAGCTGTGACTGGACTCCTGTCTTCACTGCAAGCAAGGCCCTTTCAGCATTCCCAACCCGACTCTCATGGCACAGCTAGGGGCCTAGGCAGGGAACAAGAAGGGTTTTGAAAGAGGAGTGAATGTAGGTGAACTACATTGTTTAGCAAACCACCAACCGACAACACTGGCTAGAAGCCAGCCTAGAGCAGGAGGCGGGCAGAGGAGGACCAGGTAGTTCCCCGTGTTATCACCAATCTCTCTCCATTTATTCAGAATTTATCAGGAGTCAGCAAGTGTTCTAAAGTCTTTGCTGTCGTTGTTTCATTTAAATCTTGCAATGACACTTGGGAGACAGCAAATGAAGAAACTGAGATTGTGCAAAGGTGGGTGGCCTTGAGGTCACCCAGGTGGGGAGTGGTAAGTAGGGAGCTCAGGTTTAACCTCCAAGCCTGTGCTTTAGCAGATAATGATGCCAAGGCCAAGCCCTGGCCAGAGATGTGAACTGAGCAGTCCTCTCTCTTCTTTGATTCTTGCTGTTTACTCAGTAAATGTTTCAGGGCACCCCGGCCACCACTGCTGTGTACTGGGGGCCTGTATAACTTGGTGGCTCGAAGTGAAGGCTTTGGAGTCACGCACAGTGGATCCAGGTCTTTATTCTGTGACTTGCTAGCGATGTTGTCTTATGCAACTTACTCAATCTGTCAAACTCTTGTCCCATAAGGTTCTGCAATCACACAGTGCTGTCATTCATTCCGTGAATTTTAATGGGAAACCCAAGGTCTGCCGGCAATCTGGGTTCAGGTTAATGACACAGAGTTCTTTCCTTATGCAGCTTTCAGAGTTTTTTTTTTGCTTGTTTTAGTTTAGGAGTGTGATATTGTTATTTACAATAAGAAATACTTATTTGTATTTAAAATAATAAATATATATTTATACATATAGTATATATAATAAATATATCCCCTGTCTGGCAGAGCCCCTAAAACCCTTAGCATTTCCTAAGTGAGGAATAATAAATATATATTTTTATATACATATATACAATAAGAAATATATCCCATTCTGGCAGAGCTTCTAAAACTCTTAGAATTTCCTAAGCCAGGAGATCGATAAAGTTGTCTTTTTTTATGTTTTGGAAACACCTAAGGATGGGGGCCACTGAAACCAACCACGTACTTCCATTCCCTCCTACCTGCCGCACACTTCCGGGGATGGAAATGGGGCTGGAGATTTAAGTTCAATTGTCAATGGCCAATGATTTAACCAATAATACCTGTGTGATGAAGCCTCCATAAAAACCCAAAAGGCCAGGGTTCAGAGAGCTTCTGGGTTGGTGAACACAGCCAGGTGCTGGGAGAATGGCAAGCCCCTTCCCACATACCTTGTCTTACTCATCTCTTTTATCTGCATGCTCACCTATATTTTTACCATATCCTTTTATAATAAACTTGTAAACATAAGTAAGTGTTTCCCTGAGTTCCATGAGCTGCTCTAGCAAATAATCAAATCCAAAGAGGTGGAGGTCATGGGACGCTCTGGTTTGCAGTCATGTCAGACAGAAGTTATGGGTAACTCGGGGACCTACTACTTGCGATTGGTAATTGAAGTGAGGGGCAGTCTTTGGAAGTGAGCCCTTAACCTGTTGCATCTGACACTATCTCCAGGTAGACAGTGTCAGAATTGAGTTAAATTGTACGACACCAAGCTGATACCACGGGGAATTGCTTGGCCCCCAAACATCTGGTGACCAGAAGTGAAGTGTTGTGTGTAAAAGCGAAGGAGACATACAGGAGGGAAAGACTGGTTTTTCCAATACAGGGAGTCAGGAAGCAAAAAAATAATACAAATGAATATACAATATAATTCAGCAGTGGTGCGCACGATGAAGAAACATAAAGCATGGTTAAGGAGAGGAGAGAAGGAGGAACAGGGCTGCACTTGCAGATAAGGTTGTACATTATTCTCAGCCTCTCAGGATCTGTCACACAGGAGGACTCAACAGCTGTTGTCTCTTGTTATCATTAGGCCCCTTATACTGACCTGGGCGTTTGGTCAGCTCCCTACAACCAGAAGGTCCAGGAGGAATGATTTCAGCCCGTGGCATTTCAGGTCCTAACGCAGCGCAAATGGCCCTCCCCTCAGGGGCTGATCTCCTACCTACAGTTGGTCCTGGGTTTTCCTCTCGTCTCAGTGAGTGAATACATCTAATTAGTCTCATCCAACCAGTTTTTTAAAATTTGAATCTCTGAGACCCAGTATTGGGTCTCAGTTTCTTCTTTCCCAGAAAGCACTGGGCTCCTTTTGTAAATTGGTTCACAGGATTCAACAAAGTCCAAAGCCATGGATCCCTAAAGTTTCTGTTTTATTTTTCCTCCAGGAAAAGTGTTTATTGCTGTTCATTTACATAATGGAGGAAGCACCATTTTACTGGCTTTTCCCCCCAAAAAAGGTCTCATCTAAGATGACTTTCTGCCAGTGCCCGTGTAGAAAAGGAGTTTCTGTCACTTAAAAAATAAAATAAAATCTATCCTACTTCATGAAACCACTACTAACCAGGAAGTCCCAGTCTCATGGACTTTGGTGCTGTGCCTCAGACATGCTTGGTTCAAGTAGCTGACTGGTTCTCTAACTTACTAGCTTTGGGAATGTAGCAAGTATTTAACCTGTCCTCACATGTGAAACAGGGACACCATAGCATCATCGATGGAAGAAACTAACTCTAACTTGCTGAGGGCAAAAGAGGTAATAATTAGGATTCTGAAATAATCAAATAATGAAAAACAAACAAAATGAACAAAATACGCCTTGGGCAGGATCTGGTAGGATCTGGCCTGTAGGATGACTAGATGCAGGGGCTGGGATGCTGGCAGGATTCTACCTCACGTCTCTGTTCCTCTCTGAGGGTTGGTTTTATATTTTCAGATGTCTTTATGAGGTGGGGACATGGTCTGCTGATACTTGCAGGTAATATTTTTACAGAATTTTTACAGATTTTTACAGAATCCCAGAGATAAGAAAGGCTCTTTCCCTAATTCCAGGAGAAAATGTCTAGGGAAGGATACTGAGGGGCCTAGTTTGGGTCTCAGGTGTGTATCCCTGAACGAGTTACTGAGATCAGGTTCACGGGTTTCTCTGATTGGCTCATCTGGAATCACGTGACCTCCCTCATGTCCCGGGACACAGGAAACCATAATGATTAGCCCTCACCTGATCTGTGGTGTTAGAGTCAGGGTGGCCCATTTCCCCAAAGGACAGGGAAGACTATTAACTACAGGTGGGGTAGGGGGAGACTGTCAATAAACCTATTCATCCTTACAAGTTTCTTGTGAGAATTCAACTAAAGGAAGATCAGTGGATACACATTTTGTATCAGGCTACAAACTCAGAATGTTAGGGGAAAACTCTTCTTAAGTTAGAGCCCAGCCTGCTGGGCAACCAGTTTTAATTCCAACACTGAATAAATGACTGATTCTTCAGAAAAGAATAAGGGAGACTGCTGTTTAGGAGTCATGTTACCTGAAAGACTACTTCTCTTTAAACACCAGGATTGCCTTGTACATAGTGAGATGCTCACAGTGTGAGAGGTACTTGGGAACTGAGACCAGCCAGGGGAGAGGGACTCCTCTGTGCTTTATTAAGCCTATTCCAGGTATTATCTCAGCAAGAGCTTTGACTTGTTCATTAAAATGAGGGAAACAATAAATGCTGGAGAGGGTGTGGGGAAAAGGGAACCCTCATGCACTGTTGGTAAGAACATAAATTGATACAGCCACTATGGAAAACAATATAGAGGTTCCTTAAAAAACTAAAAATAGAACTACCATACGACCCAGCAATCCCACCACTGGGTATATACCCTGAGAAAACCATAATTCAGAAAGACACATGCACTCCAAAGTTCACTGCAGCACTATTTACAATAGCCAGGACATGGAAGCAATCTAAATGCCCATCAACAGATGAATGGATAATGAAAATGTGGTACACATATACAATGGAATATTACTCAGCCATTAAAAGGAACAAAATTGGGTCATTTGTAGAGACGTGGATGGACCTAGAGAGTGTCATACAGAGCGAAGTAAGTCAGAGAAAAACAAATGTTGTGTATTAACACATATATGTGAAATCTAGAAAAATGGTATAGATGGGCTTATTTGCAAAGCAGAAATAAGAGACACAGACATAGGGGACAAATGTATGGATACCAAGGGGGAAGGGGGTTGGGTGGGAGAAATTGGGAGATTAGGATTGACACGTACGCACTATTGATACTATGCATAAAATAGAAATGAGAACCTACTGTAGAGCACAGGGAACTCTACTTAATGCTCTGTGGTGACCTAAATGGGAAGGAAATCCAAAAAAGAGGGGATATATGTATATGTATAGCTGATTCATTTTGCTGTACAGCAGAAACTAACACAATATTGTAAAGCAACTATACTCCAATAAAAATTAACTTTAAAAAATTTTTTTAAATAAAAAGATGGGTGAATCATTGGGATTGTTAAATGAATATATATTTAAAATAAATATATATATTGTCTGGCCAGACACTATAAAACTCTTAGAGGAAAACATAGGCAGAACACTCTGACATAAATCACAGCAAGATCCTTTTTGACCCACCTCCTAGAGAAATGGAAATAAAAACAAAATATATATATACATAATACAAAAGAAGAAGTATAAGCTCTTAACACATTTTCTCTCTCTTCCCTTCCTGAGCTCACATCTTTGAATACAAGTGAAGTACACAGTAATATGCGATAGTATATCACTGTTTTGGAAAGCTTGGAGCACTGTGTCCGAAACTGATCAGATGCACCTAGTGTCAATTGCGTCAGAGCCTAGATCTCTCATCCTCCTAAAGGATGACTTTTATTCACACAGCTGTCCTTTCTGCTCCTTGCAACTCTCTCTGGGAATGCTGGGACTGTTTCAAAGATAATCAAAGGAACTCTTAAAATTCTGAGCGTCAGAAAATATAGAAGAAGGATTTTTTAACGCGTTTCTACTCATGGTTTGGCAGTTCCTCAAGCTCACTCTGAATCTGTTCTTATTTCTCTGCAACTCAATCTCTTCTCAAGCGAAATGTTCAGTTTTTCCTAGCGGCATCTCCCACATTTCGTGCACATCTGTATTACCCGGTTGAATGAAAATAAAGGCACACCCAACATTCCATTCTAGGGGAGGGGAAGCCTTCAAATACATTGAAGTGGAAAATGTGCATTTCCTCGTATTGAATTAAGATTCAGACAGCTTCAGAACAGGATGTAGTATCACATAACCACTGCCTGCCTAAAAATGCCCCTGTGAACCTATCGTCTACTTCTAGTTCCTTTATTTAGCCTGGAGTCTTTGAAGAGAAGTTAAAACTGATAGGTAGAGGGAAATAGTATACCTTTAATACAAGAAGAAATCTTGCTGTCAGCAATTCTTAGACTACTAATTCTACCGGGAAAAAAAAATGTGGGACTTAATTTATCCATGAGAGAATCTTTACTACCTGTGCTTTATCCAGGGGCATTTAGTTATCATTAACTTCAGGTGCATTTACATAGTTGAGTTGTCTCAGGCTGAGCGTTTTTCGGAGAGCTTGAGGACTTAATGAAATAAACTGACTTCTAATTTTTTGATAAATCATTTCATGGGAGATGAGAATTCATTTGCTGAATAATGAACATGGCATATTCCACTTAATTATTTTTCCAGACTCTCCTGTCTCATGCCTGAATCAAGGTTTTTCAGAAGTATAATTAAAACATTCAGAGTATATGGTAAGGGGAAAATAGGATTGAGACATGTTTAATTCCTCCTAAAATAACAGAAATGAATATGGATGCTTTAAAACTGTATTTCAGGTACTGGGCTAGGACGTGGCACACTGGATTTATATTTTCTTTTTAAAAAAAAATTATTCATTTGGTTGTGCTGGGTCTTAGTTGTGGCAGGTGGGCTCCTTAATTGCGTCTCCCTGGCTCCTTAATTGTGGCATGTGAACTCTTAGCTGCGGCATGCGTGTGGGATCTAGTTCCCTGGCCAGGGATCGAACCCGGGCCCCCTGCATTGGGAGCACGGAGTCTTAACCACTGTGCCACCAGGGAAGTCCCAGTGGCACACTGGATTTAGCATCTAGGTCATAAACGACCTTGGTAGAATCAGTCTTAGTATGATGGTAAGGGTAGCCGTGGCTTAAGAATGAATAGGAGATGGGCAAGAGGACACCCTAAATGTAGTCCCCTGTTTTAAGGGGCTTGATTTTTTAAAGGGAAGGTATTTATTTTGTGGTCTGTAATTTACTTTAAAAGACTTTAGCAGATATTATGTGTGCAAATACGTGCTTCAGTTCTTTTTCATCCGGACCTTAAGCAGGAAGTTATTCTAATTGGAAATACATACTCCAGCGGTGGTTATTGGTAGCATTTAATCAAAACTCTGCCTTCAGAGGCAGCTACAGGTGCCTTAGCGATCTTTTATCTCTAATACTGGAGGTTTTGATAATCGGCGTAATGACTGTCAGAATTGGGTTTTCCTTTGTGAAATCCCAGGTATTAGAGATGTGTGGATTAGTTAGAAAAGTTTTAGGGGCATTCTGACCTTTGTATGAACAAGATATAAAATAATGGTGAAGCTCCCTAAGCTTGATTTTTATGCAGCCACGTGTCCAAGATAATGAATGGGATAAGGTCCCTGAGGAGAGAGGAGCTGGAAGAGATGGGGTCCAGAATGGAAGTGGCTGCACGAGTTCTGGACAGGAAGAGGAGGCCTGGTGGTTGGACCTGAAGTCTGTAGTTTGCCGGAAGCCTTTCCAGGTTTTACTAATGCATAGCTCTGAGACTGTGGGGCTGACCTCGCCGTGGATTTCCCCTCCTCTCTCCCCATCCCTGGGCAAGTGGCTGGTTCTAGGTATTCAGACCCTTCTCTTTCTTCTAACTGGTACAGCCTCTCCCCTGAAGCAGACTCAGAGAGACTCTTAAAGACTATTGATAAATTCATCTTTCTGGTGAATGACTGAAACATTATCTAGAGTAGAGCTTAGAAATTATCCCTGTTTATAATTGTTGTTGACTGATATGTATAACCACGTGTATCATATATTTTGATTGGCATAGAATTGCTTTAGGAGTCATGTCTGTTTGGTAAATGCGAATCTTTACATTAGCAGATTTTTCTTTCTTTAAATGATAATAGAACAAATTTTAGGAGTGAAAGAGGATGGCGATTAACCAAAAAATGAGATCAGCTACTGTGTTAATGCTGAGATAGAGCTATCGGTAAGGTCAGTGAGCTAAGATAGATTGTGATCAAATTAACAGCGCGCAATGGCCTTTCGCTGGGAACTTGACGTTAAAATTTTTCTTTTTTCTTGGGCCCACTATATCAACCATAAACTGACTTTTCTAAACACAGTCTAATCAAAGGTAACTGAAAGAACTATACCCTGGAAGGTAAATAAATGGTTTAATTGTGTTCTCATCTTTACAAATATTTAAAGGTATTCTAAAGACCAATCTTTTGTTGCATGAAGCAATAATGCTGGTGAAGAAAATTACTACTTGATGTCTAAACAGTGAAATGGAGCTATCATGCCGCTAAGTAAATGGCATAAAAATTGATGTTTTTTATTCCAGGAGATTAAATCCACATTTTTTCAGAGAGAAAGGACAGTCAAGAAATGGACTTCCCTATAGTCCGACAACATACATGTGGTTACTGGTACCCTCTTCCTGTATAATCACACTCAGTGGTATATGTCATAAGGATACTAGTGGTATATGTCATAAGGATATATGTCATAAGGATATATGTCACAGGATACTAGTATAAGCAAAACGAAGAAGAGTCACAGAGGTAGAGGAAAGGAAATCAGTAAAATGATCTCCATGAATGCTCCTATTTGGATTCCTTGCAATGTTGAAGAGAAAGGCAGAGCCAGTGCCTAAAAGGCCAAGAGCTCCCAGTTTAGGGAACCATAGAACAAGGGGATTCAGAGAATTCTTACTTGGAGTAAAATCAGAATGTGAACCTCTGTGCTATGTACCATTCCATACAGCACTATATAGGCTTTGATTAAAAAAAAAAAAAATTCTTGGGCTTCCCTGGTGGTGCAGTGGTTGAGAGTCCGCCTGCCGATGCAGGGGACGCAGGTTCGTGCCCCGGTCTGGGAAGATCCCACATGCCGCGGAGCGGCTGGGCCCGTGAGTCATGGCCGCTGAGCCCGCACGTCCGGAGGCTGTGCTCCGCAACGGGAGAGGCCATAACAGTGAGAGGCCCGCATACTGCAAAAAATAAATAAATAAATAAATAAATTTTAAGCATGGAAAACATCGAATAAATTACAGTTGAAAAGGGGAATATGTTATGCAGTCAGCAGCTTTAGGATTTGAACATTACTTACAGAATGAGAGATTCCACGTGTATCACGGCTTTATCAGTTCAAAACTAAATATTAGGCCAAAGGACAATTTATCTAACCAGGTCACAGGAGTGAAGAGGTCCTAACATTTGCTGCAGTTACATAGACCACAGTTCACTGTTGTGCATTAATCCTTTTTTCACCCTTCTCTGACGGAGAATCCTTGGCTTTGAAAAATGCCTTCGTTTAGGAGCCAGAAATGGTGTAAAGCAGTGCCACTCAAAGTGTGTTACTATGACTGGTCTGCGATGAAATCAGCCCAGAAATTAAAAGTTAGCATTTAGGAACTTTTGAGAGTAATTTGGTATCTAATAAATCTAGTAATAAAAAAATGGGGCTTCTATTTTTACATATATTTGTTTTCACTGTCATTTAATTTTTCTGGTAATTCATTGCAGATTGGAAAAAATAACTGGTTCTTCACCACACATACTTAGAAGAGCATTGCCATAGACCATAACTGAACCATAATGATTTTTAGAAACCGGTATTACAGTCCAAGGTCCATAACTCTGTTAATAAGAATTTTTGGATACAAAAAGACTTGTGACATCTGAGGTTGTCTAAGCTCCTTCCTCACAGAATCTCAGGCTGCAGCCCTCCATGACAAGAGAGAGTCATAAAAAACGTTTTGTGAGCTGTTGACTCACTAATCCTATATTCCAAAGTCAAAGCTCTATTTTGGGGTGACTTACCTCTGCCAGACTTCCTCTAAGCCCTTTTGTCTTCATTGCAATCTATAAAATCATACCAGAGGGCCCTAGTCAGAGAAATAACATGTGGATTTCATTGTTTCAAAGAAACTCTTCACCTTTCCATGATTTGTCATCATTAATGAGCCTAATGCATAGAGAGCTACAACATGGAAATTTCAAGACTCGCTTATACTTAGCTTTGTAAGACATTTATATGCCTTTAAAAAAGTGTTCGTCCAAGCTGACTTATGTACAGTTAACGGTCACTGACAGTTCTGAGCAGAGCCCAGTGGAAAGTAGTGCAAGGAGCCCAGGCTGAGGTTTTTTTTTGAGTCTTTTAAAAAATTCATTGATCTGGGCTTCCCTGGTGGCGCAGCGGTTGAGAATCCGCCTGCCAATGCATGGGACATGGGTTCGAGCCCTGATCTGGGAAGATCCCACATGCCGCGGAGCCACAACTAGGCCCGTGAGCCACAACTACGGAGCCTGTGCGTCTGGAGCCTGTGCTCCGCAACAAGGGAGGCCGCGATAGTGAGAGGCCCGCGCAGTGCGATGAAGGGTGGCCCCTGCTCGCTGCAACTAGAGAAAGCCCTCACACAGAAACGAAGACCCAACACAGCCAAAAATAAATAAATAAAGTTTAAAAACATTTCAAGTTAAAAAAAAATGCATTGATCTGCTAGTGAGTCATCTAGGGGATGGTAATTAAGAGTTGACTGTAGGCACAGACCTCTCTCTCAACCGACTCTGTAATAAAAGGAGGGGTGCAGCTTCTGTCCTGTCATGCTGCAAGGAAGGGACCAGTCCTCAGTTGCTCCCTCAATCAGAGCAGAGGATAATAACTAGTGTCGGGATAATTAGCAAACAATCTAGAAAAAAAAAAGTTATGTCTCTGCCTACATCAATTTTCCATAAATTAGTTAACCTATAAGTGGGTGGCAATGGCTTCCTTAGCAAACACCAATGTAGAAACCTTAAGGAAATAGAATGATAGCTTTGACTTTACCAAAACAGTCACCAAAAACTCCACTCTCAATTTTAATTGAAAGAAAGCATAAATTAGAAAAACATATATGTGACATAGTTGACATAAAAGGAAATAAAGAGATAGACCTTTAAAAGACACATTTGGAAATAGGAAAGCTATAAGGAAAGCTATATTTTACTGCATAAAAACATTTTAGTCTTTATGGAAAAATCATACTATAAGGCCAAAAGACAAACCATACACAGGAGAAAATATTAGTAACATGTAGATAGATTAATAATAGCAAACACATATAGCACTTACTATGTACCAGGTGCTGTTCAAGACACATAACACATATTAACTCATTCAATCCTCACATAAATTAGCAATGCCTAATGAGGCAGGTACTATTATTATCCACTTCATAGATAAGAAGACAGAGAGGTCATGAATGCAAGTACACGGACAAGATGGAATTCAGATCCGGGCAGTGTGGCTGTAGGGTCCATTCTCTCAGTTGCCGTGTAATCGTACCTCCTTGATCCAGGACCTACTTAGTAAAGTGACTCAGTTACAGCCATTAAAGGCAAAGCATGAGAAACGGGAGGGAGGGAGGGAGGGTGGTGAGAGGGAGGAAAGGAGGAAGGAAGGGAATAAAGAAACCAAAAAAAGAAGGAAAATAGAACAAGAAGAATGTCCACAATTTTTAGAAAAGCAAGTGTAATGTAACCTTTTTGTGGAATGTATCTCTATAGAGTGTTGTATGAAAAGATGGTCAACCAATTAGTGGTGATTCCCTCTGGTGATATATTTTTTAACATCTCTCACTCAACTTTTCTCTATTGTTTGAATACTTTATCTTGTGTGTGAGAGGAAAAAATATATTATATATAATATAATATTACAATCTACTTGTATATAGATATAATAAAAGCTTTAAAATGTTAATACTGTACATAGTGTTGGCAGTGATGTAGACAATGGCGTGGAGTTGAGAATATAAATTGAAAAATTTCTTAAGGTCAATCGATGATCTTTAATAAAAAGGTTTAGAATTCTGTAGCCCAGAATTTAGAATTTTGTAGCCATGTAGCCCAGAACTTCTACTTGTTCTTATGGCACCAAGTTAAAGTGGCTCTTTATTCATCAAGACATACGTTTTATTTTCGACTCACAACACTGCTGGAGTGCAATAAGAATCACTCAAGTATACAAAGTACGAGCAAATTTAAACAACTGCAAACTGTGTGAGCTCTTCCCTCCCCTCCCCACCAATCCATCTTCTCTTCTTTGGGGGCATGCAATTGGCCTACAGGTGCTGTGTCAGCCTCCCTGCAGGTAGATCACATGACTGCGTTTTGGTGATGAATGCCATTTTTTTCTTAACATCTTTATTGGAGTATAATTGCTTTACAATGGTGTGTTAGTTTCTGCTGAATGCCATTTTGGGGACCAGGCGCTAGTGAAGCAGCTGTGGCCCTCGGTGCTCTCACCGCTCTTCATTACCTGGAAGCAGATGATGGGGGTGAAGCCCTGGAGGAGATAAAACGAGCCTGCGTCCCTAAGTCATTGTGTGGAGCCGGCCCATCCACCACCCAGGAACATCTGCCTTGGTCTGTTAAGTGCGCAAGAATTGACGTCTATTTTGTTTGAGCTGTTTTATATATTTGGATCTATTTATCTCTGCAGATTAATTCACAGTCTAAATACAATGTTTTCCGCTGCCACTGAACTGACTTGGCTCGTATTTAAACTCTGTGACAGATCTGGGAACACAGCTTTCCTTCTGGTCAGTGTGGTCACCTGCTTTGACAGTGGGTTCAGATGAGGCATATTCAGACAGGGGGGCTCTGCCCTGGGAGAGCTTGTGATTGTGAACTTGAAGAACATTGGAATTCTTCAATAATCCTTCTGAGACCTAAGTTCTTCCTTCTCAGCAGGCTAGTTCTGGTTCAGCCTTGAGGACTTTACTGAATCTTCAAGAATCTTCTGTTTGCCTTCCATCATTGTTTTTGCTTTGAATTTCCCTGTTTTCCATTTTGTCCTTAGTGAAGACTGTGGATTCAAGTGAGCTCTCAGGAGATACTGATGCGAAATCCAGCCTGTGTACCCCGACACCGAATTAAATCTCAGAGACCGAGTTTTGGGTGAAGTAGAAAAGAACAGCTTTATTGCTTTGCCAGGCAAAGGGGGCCACAGCAGGCTCATGCCCTCAACACTGTGTGTCCTGACCTGGAGGGGGTAGTGAGGAGTTTTATAGTACTGGTTCATGGGGGGCGTGGTCAACTCGTGGACATTCTTCTGATTGGTGGGTGGTGAGGTAAGTGGGAGTCAGCGTCGTCAACCTTCTGGTTCCAACCTGTCTGGGGTCTACGTGCTGGTGGGCAGCGTACTGTTAACTTCTCCCACCTGCTGGGCGTTTCAGTATCTGCAAAACAGCTCAAAGGTATTGTTATGTATATCCCTTGAGGGGAAACCAGGACCCTGCCCCAAGGCTGCACTATTGTTTCTTAACTGTCCCTCCCTTGTCTTACCATCCCCTCCCTTCCCTAATTAGCATCTGTTTGAACTTGCCTGTTGGAACTCAGGGAAGGTCATGAAGGCTGAATGAAGCCTATTTCCTGTAATCAATAAATGGGGAACACAGAAAGGCTTTTGTGCCCAGGAGCCCCCCAGGGTCCTGCTTGGTTTCGCTACCAGCCATGTTTCTCTGCTTCTCATTTCTCTGCTTTGAACTTCTCAGCCTCCTGGGTCACATAATCCATAGCTTTCTTAACCTATATATTCTTCTACACTGATCTAATACCATTCTTTTGGCCTGTCCTCTTCATCCACAACGGCCACCTTGAAGATGCTGTGGACATGGGTGTCCATGGTTACCTCACTCTGAGGACCACTGTGGCATGTACAGGGGTGCTGAGCAGGTTTCCATCTTTGGCTAGTCTCTCTCACGTTAGTATGCCTGGATGCTGACGGCATCTATCTAAGTAGTGAAGGTCTGTATCTGATGTCGGAAATGGTGAAATTACACATGATCAGAACAGCTGAGACTCCAATGACTGTCTCAATAACCAGAGGTATAAGTGTAACATCCAAGCAGAAACTCGAATATATTCAGATTTCATCAGCATCACAGTGTCAGCCTCAGTGGGGGAGATGCTCGTCTTTAGTTCCTGGCTATTATAAAAGTCTTGCAAGAGAACAACTTACATGTCCCATAATGATGAAACTATTTTAAAAAATGCTAAAGATGAATATTTAATAATATAGAAAATTGATTATGCTGAATATCTTAATGAAGAAAAAGGTTATAAAAGTATATACAGTATGATCCCATATTTATAAATATATATGAATTCATTCAGCAAATAAATACTGAGCCCCGACTATGCATACAACAGGCATTGTAGATATTGATATTTGTGTTTGTGTGTGTCGTGGCAGATTTTAATTTTCTTATTTTATTTTTCCAATTTATCTACAACGAATATATATCAATTTTCTAACAAAATACCACTATTATAATGAAAAATTTTGAATATAAGAAAAGGCTAACGTCATAACAATAAGGTGGTATAAAATAAACTGACAACACAAGTTATTTTGGCTCTGTGTTTCACAGTGACTCACTAAAGATACCCTGAACTGTTTATTTTTTTTTCCTATTTCCCTGTTAAAACCAGCAGATGCATTTCACATCACATGTATCTTGTGGAAACATGCCAACCATTTTCTTAGCAACCAAACTCCTGTCTTTTGCACTGTGTATGATTAACTAAAACAGCCTGTTGACGGCTTAAAATAAACCTGCCTTTTTCCATTTAGCATTTTATCAGATGAATGTAATTTCATTTGCTGATGAATTTAGTTCAGCTTCAAGGGAATTTTTCTCTTCTTCATGGGGAGGCTGAAGAATCAGAACTGTCATGCCAAAGAAAGAAAAGCAAGCCTAGGGAGAAAAAAAACAGTCTGATATTTACACGGGTAAAGTAAAAGTATCTTTGTCAATTTCGCTCCCGCCCAGCTGCTTTTTTATGGGGTAGAATGTTGATTTAAATTTAAATTCTATTCCACTTTTGCATTGTGATGTTTAGGTTGCTTGATTAAAAGTGTGTATTTAAATGACTGCTCTGATGATTACTGCCGTTATTATGCATGAGCTCTTGTCTTATTTTTGTTTATTTCTAGTATTTGAATATGTCCTAAAATTTAATTAGACTCATCTGACAGGATAGTAGACCCTTTGCTGTGGTTCAGAAATAAAGGGAATGGACAGTATATAATCTGGCAAGGAGGAAGGAGTACGTGTTCTTAGCAATGAGGAGAGTGAATATTTTCTTAGAGGAGGTGACTCTGCACCTTGGAATAAATTGCTGTCCTATTTGGTAAATATAAAACGTATTTCTGTGTCTATGTGCACATGGAGACATTTTGCATCCAAGGACTGTAAGAATATGTGTCAAATAGGGAAACTTTAAAGTTTCTTTAAAGACAAACAGCTTAAAAACAAAGCCATCTCTGCAATTAAAGCAGCATGTTATCTACAGAGTCAGTAAAAGGAAGAGGATTTGTCTGAACATAACATAGTCGGAGCAGCTCCCCCATTATCTTTCACTTGTGTCCTCATTTGGAAACAGACAGTGAAAACCCACACTAATGGCAAGTTGAAATACTATTTAAATTTCCACTTTATTTCCCTCAGAGCAAATTCTTAAATGTTCACCATCGTTAAGTGATCAAGTTGATGCTTTAGCTGCAGAGTTTTACATTTTCCCCTGGAGGATAAAGACACAACAATATGGAACATACTCCTAATATTCTACTCTTTCTGATCCCTGCTGTATTTAAATTTTGAGAAATAAATATTCATGACTTGTTCTCTTTAATAGTAGATATAAGATTGGTGGATGGTTTACATTAAACATTGTAAAATATCTGGTCCCATATTTAATATTCTCTTTGAATTCAGTTTGAATTCTTCATTGCTTAAGTCGCGTCCTGATGCAGGTCAACCATTTCGGAAAGTGCATGATCTCTTTCAGGATAGTGTTTGAAAGAGTGGATATATTTTCAAAACTGTTCAACTTAGTTTCCAAGTTCAGAAAATCTGATTCAATGTGTCACCCTGTGGATTTGAGACTACTCCTGCTGGTGGCATTTCTTCTCTATCATGGGAAGACTTGAGGACCAGCTCTCTCGTCTGCCCCTGTCTGCAAAGAGGATCCCTGAAACCACACTGGGAGCTTCCTATGGGGCCCACTGTTCATAGGCAGGTGGCTTAGAGCTTTAGGAATACACCCATATCGGGCTGAGGGAAACTGGAGACAAAATCTGGGAGAAATTCCAGGGTCTGTCACAGAAGCAACCACGTACAGCCTGTGGAAACCTCAGCGTGCCCCAGCTTTCCTTCTTAATATCCTCTCATTAACTTCCTTTTTTCAGATGAATAAAGGTCAGGGCTGGTCATGCCTAGCTTGTCTGTAGAAGGGAGGCTGATCTTTAATTTATTCATCCCATCATACTTTGTTTTTTAATAGAAAACTATAAAACCTTGCATGTGGGTGTACTTTTGGTGTCCAGATACTTGGTGTAGCTTTCTCTCTTTCTACTGAATAGTCTTTTACTCTATTCCAAAAGATCTTATGCTTCTTAGAAGTTTTTTTGTTCTTTGAGTAAAATTGCATTTCAATTTTAGAACTCAGTAAGAACAAAATGACATCAATAATCATTGATTGGGGGCCGTAATAATAGTTGCTAGGCTAAGTCCTACAGATGAATTAATTCTCACACTGTCACTAGGAAGTAGAGCCAGGCCTTTCTGGTACTCTATAATTAAGGAGAAGAGATCACACCACACCCTCATTAAGAATAGATTAAACGTCTTAGTTAATTAGCCAGGGATAAAGAACCTCTCTGAGGCAGTGACCAATGTGGCCTGTCTTGGCAAGGAATTCCCTGGCCTCTACTCCCTGAGAAAGTCCACCTGGAAGGCTGTAGCCACAGGAAGTGGAAAAAAAAAAAAAAAAAGTCAGTGTCCAGGTGTCCCTAATAATACATCAGCCTCCAGCCTCCCAAAGAATTATATCCTCATAATCAGGTATTATTATTTTCCAAATCCCATGGCCTTAACAATTACAGTAGTTCCCTGAATATTACATCTTGGCAGTGAGATGAGTCCTTTGAAAACAGGGGGACAAAAACTTATTATTTATTAAAAATTATCAGTTGAGATGAAAATACAGTTCGGTTTCAGTTCAATGACCGGGGCAACGAAAATCTGGTTGTTAGAAGAACTTGGGAGCCTAATGTCCAGTATAAAGATAAAAAGCTAAAGTGTAGAGATTTGAGACTATAATATTGGAAGTTGTCAGGATAGCTCGGGAGCGGTTCTTTCTAGATCAATGAATGGACTAAATAAGAATGTCCTTATGATTCTAGGATATGGTACTAGCCGTTTGCATATTGGGACTATCTTGGGGAAATGCTTTATTATAACATTTTCTCCATAAAGCTAGATTATACCTCTATTGAGAGGATCCATATGAGTCTAAAACAGAACAGGCAATACTTTCTTGGATGAACGTGATATGGCTTCCTGAACATAAAAGGGCGAGGTTGCCTGGTACTTGTATAGATAGATAACTATAAATATATATATATTTATACATGTGTGTGTATTTATGTGTGTGTATTTATACATACACACACACGGATATATATACATACGTATAAGTTCCTTAGTGCCAGATATAGTAACATGAAAGAGTGCTTCCATTATTAGGAAAAGATGCTCTTCCATTGTCGGGTCTAAGGGGCATTGTCTAATTTATTAGCTGCCAGCCATATGTGGTCCTTTAAATTTAAACATAAATTCAATTAATTAAATTCAAACTTCAGCTCCTCAGTCATGCTAGCGTATCTCAAGTACTCAACGGCCACATGTGGATAGTAGGTGCCATATTGCACCCCCAGATAGAGAAATCTTCTGTCATTATGGAAAGTTCTACTGGACAGCGCTGGCCCAGAAGTTAGGGAGGTTTTTTTTTTGAATAAGTTTAATGAGGTGGTTTTCAGGATCATATACATTCAATAAAGTCATCCTTGAACCAAGTTCTGTGGTAGATGATGAGAAGCGGGCTATATTATTATGCTCTCCACACAGAGATTCGATTTCTAATTAGAAGTTGATGAAGTTCCTTCATTTACTACAGTATCATTGGCACCACATTTTCCAACTGCAGTAAGAAGTTCAGTTATCTCCCAGAAGATAAAAGATAGGGGAATTTATTCAACCATCTAGAAAAAATAAATATCTATGAGAGACGTGTCTGTGTGTGTGTATGTGTGTGCATGTTTGTGTTGACTGGAAACCAAGCTTGAGGACAGCGTGTCGCTACCTCCTAAAGTGAAAAGCTAGACAAACTGTGCTTATCTTGCAGCACTGCCAAGAAGAGGTCAGTCAAGTCCAGTGACCATCGCTGTACTTCTGGCCCCCATAAGGGAATCATTGGAGAGGATTCTTAGAAGGAATTACAAGGAGCAAAGAATTACCAGTGGCTCCTAAAGCTTCTGTCGGGAAGTGGCACACAGCTCACATTTCCCTGGTCAAACCTAGTCACATGAAACCTGATGTCCATGGGGTGGAAAGCACAGTCCCCGCACAGAGAGCAGTAGCAAACAACTGGGGACAAGAATACATCTGACCATAAGGCCCTTTGCTGGTAGTAAAATAAACAGCTCACTCATTCTCTTCTGTGTATCCTTTTATAATGGAATGGGTTCCATTATCTCTGACTAGAAAAAGGAATCTCATTTTTAGAACAGCTGAGGTTTTTGGTTCTTCACCATGATCCACCATAGGCCCCTGTGGTTTCTGGAGTCTGATCAGCTTCAATCTCTGGTCAGCTGCACAGGCCTCCCCCTTCCTGTAATCTGAATCTGTAGAAGGAATGCAAAGCAGAGAAAACTTGTTCATAACACTACGCATTCCAATTGCAGAGGACCTCATCTAAAGTAAAAAGTCTGTTACTATATGATTTGTTTGTTTTAATTTTATTTATTTATTTTGGTTACGCTGGGTCATAGTTGCGGCTGGCAGGCAGCTTAGTTGTGGCCAGTGGGCTCCTTAGTTGTGGCTCGCAACCTTCTTAGTGGTGGTATGCAAACTCTTAGTTGCAGCATGCATGTGGGATCTAGTTCCCTGACCAGAGATGGAACCCGTGTCCCCTGCATTGGGAGGTGGATTCTTAACCACTGCACCACCAGGGAAGTCCCGTGTTACTATATGATTTGAATAAAAGGTGTTGCTTATGGCCATGAGGATGGAGCGAGAGTAACTGCCCCTGGGAACCTTTACAAACGATGTCATATTTCTTTCTCATTATCAGGATATTTCAGAGAAAGATGTACAGTGGTAGCTTTATATAGGCAAATGTAACCTGACTGTCATCTTTTAGAAAAAGCTAGTATTAATCCACATGGAAATGATACCTATGAGACAGATGTTTTTATCCCTACTTCGCAAAAGAGCCAACTGAGTACAGACAAATTGAACAACTTGCCCGGGGTCTTGCAACCCTCCAGAGCCAGATCTGAGATTTGAACTCTTCCTGCTTCCCGATTTACACAGGGATCTGGTGAGCATCCTCCTACTTATATCAGGAAGTAGCATCTGGCAGGGGGATATTCCTGCATTTGCCAGGACCTTGGCCAAGGGCATTACCTACATAAATTCATTGATCCTGAAAACCACCCTATAGAAATAAATATGATTTCTTCCTATTTTACGACCAGGGAGATTGAAACAGAGAAAGGTGAACACCATGTGCAAATTACACAACTACTAAGTGTTAGAGACAGAATTTGAAACCCAGTCTAACTCTAAAGCCAGTGTTCATCATTGCTTACTAACCTCTGCTGTTAGGACTTCTCTGCAATGCTTAGATCTGCATCCAGAACTCAGGGTGCCCTGAAGGGGAGAGAGGCAGTAAACCCAAAGTGAGACCAGAAAGATAAATAAAAGGCCAATAAAAAGGAGAACTACTTGAGAAACAATGTACGGGACTGGATGATGGTGTAGGTTTATAGTGGAAATGAGAATATTAACATAAGAATGAGAAAAGAAAATAACTTAATCATGAAATAAAAATGGACTCCTGGGCTTCCCTGGTGGCGCAGTGGTTGAGAGTCCGCCTGCCGATGCAGGGGACATGGGTTCGTGCCCCGGTCCGGGAAGATCCCACATGCTGCGGAGCGGCTGGGCCCATGAGCCGTGGCTGCTGAGCCTGCGCGTCCAGAGCCTGTGCTCCGCAACGGGAGAGGCCACAACAGTGAAAGGCCCGCATACCGCAAAAAAAAAAAAAAAAGGACTCCTGTCTCAGAAGCTCAATCACTAATTTTAACTTTCAGATCGAATTTTTGTCTTAAGCATGCTTATTTTGATTCTAATCCAGTTGGAGCAAGCTTATAGTTAAAGTGGCATTTACTCCATTGCATATTTTTCAGAGTGATTAGATTGGAATGTCTAGAACATCCAATGTCTCGATCACACGATAGAAACAAGCAGCTGTAAAGCAAACTTGGTGGGTGACCATTCTAAGTCACAGGCATTTTTAGATGGTAAGCTCAGGCAGGAGCCTTGGAGCTGAGGTCCCCGGGACACATTCATTGCTAGGAGCTCTGTGTTTATTACGTTCTCATCAGTGACCATTAAGAGAGGCAGAGCGGGAAAAATGAATAAAGGACTATCAGGGTGACTGAATCATGTAACAATCGTGCATAGCTCAAACACGTCTGAAATATGGGCTATTCTGACCGAGTTAGCATAGCTGACATCAGTTCTTATTACAGAGCATCTTAGAACCAATTTCTTTTTAAAGAATTGCTACCCAAAATGGTAAGATATTGAAAGTGGAATCCTTACTAGGCCAACTCTGAAAGGAGTTGGTATATAATTTCTTACCATTTCAACTAGGCCTATGTACTGGGCTACGTAGCTGACATCCAAATGACACCTGCAATGCTTAGAAATCCCTCCTCAAGAGAATCATTCCCATTCCATACATTTCTGGAATGGTGCCCAGAATTTAAAATAATAGCCCTGTGTCTTGCTATTCATTTTAAACCAAGACATAAATGTCCTTGATATTGGCTTACTGGGAAAAAGGCAGAAAAACAGATAAAGATTCCTCTGGAAGACAAAACAGTCCTACAGACCTTCCACTAGGCCAGAATGGAGATAATTATTTACTGTTGGTGAAGCAGTTGGAGCTGTGGTTCTGGGCTTAAGGAAGATACATTTTTGGCCTTGAGGACCTGGAGAGTGCCCTTGGAACAACTGATTTTCCAGGATACTCACCAAAGTCTGCAGGCATTGAAAACACTGTGAAGTCTACCAGGTGTCGGATTCCACAGGAGAGGACCCTGTCTTTGCTGAGAGGAGCAAACAACCACGATGGAGATCCCAGACTCTGATCCCCCACTGAGACCAACAATTAGACAGCTATCCCTGAATAAGAACAGCTCCAGGAGAGTTCTGAAGTCCACTTAAGATGTTTTAGTAACACAGTGAAGAAAAAAAATGGAGAATAAAAGCACATAAGGGGAAGGAAGAATAGCTTCATTTTGTCTGCATTATCCCATCCCCCAAGCCGGCGTTGCTCAGCACCAAGAGGAAACTCCCCAACCAGGAAGTTTTCCTTGCAGGGAAATGAAAAGCAGGGTGGATGACCAGCTTTTCCCCAGCCTTCTGGGGGCACTGCACAAAGGTCCCACTTCAGTTTCACCCCACTCAAAGACCGGCAAAGCTGAGATGCATAGATGGCTAGAAACAAGGAGGAAAAGCATTAGCCACAGAGCAAGAGAAAGACTGAGGTTTCCCGGGATCTGCTCTGCAAGTGACCTCAGTAGCTTTCGCCACTGAAGAAACCAATGGCCAGCAGCGCTGCCACAGACCCCCTGCAGATTTCACCAGCTTTTACCCCACAGGTATTTGTGTTGCGTGACACCAGCCACCTAAGTCCCACCCAGCTCTCTCCTCTTCCCTGCCCCCAGCAGAGCCAGGGAATCACACTGGCAGCCCAGGCCTCTGCAGTTGTGCAAGCGGAAGATGCCAGCCTAGACCCCACAGCTGACACTCACTGCTGTGTATGCACTCAGGGCTAGCCCCTTCAGCTGTGCATTTGCACGCCACGGGCCTCCACTGCCCCGTGCATAGCTGGGGAGGACTGTGAAGCCATAGTAGGAAACACCAGCAGCCGGGGTCCCCACAGCTGCCGGTGCACTTACAGTTAGCCCTGGCCTTTGCTGCTGGCCCTGGACCCATCACTAAATGTCTGTTTGCAATCAGCCCCTACCTACCTGCGGCTGGCCCTTATAGCCAAGTGTGTGCACACCACCAGCTCTGGCCAGTACTGCTGCTTGCCCTGGTCCCTAGCCACTGGAGCTCAAGGCATTGCTGAGGACCCCAACATCCCTTGCAGGATCTGTAGGTATGCTGCAGATATGCTGCATATAAGGGCTATGAAGTTGTCTGTGATGTGGACCTCTAAACCCTGAGCCAAAGTGTCAGCATGCTCCCCCCACACCTGGTGCCACCACACACCCCAGCACTTGGTGTCCTACGTCACTAGACCTGTAGTTACAGAATGCTCCAGTATGGCCCCAACCACAGGTAAAAGTCATTTCCTACCAAAGTCAGTCCAGAAAGTCTGAAAGAGCTGACTGCTTCTTCAAATGTGTAGACACCTATGCAGGACTACAAGGATCCTGAAGTATCAGGGAAACATGACTCCACCAAAGGAATATATATCAATAGTAAACCTCCAGTAACTGGCCCCAAAGAAATGGAGATACAGGAATTTCCCAACAAAGAATTCAAAGTGATTGTTCTAAAGATGCTTAGAGAGCTACAAGAGAACCTAGATACACAATTTAGTGATATCAGGAAAACAATATAAGCACAAAATGGCAAGTTCAGCAAAGAAAGATAGAAAACAAAGAGAAATTCTGGAGCTGAAGAGTGCAATGACTGAACTGAAGTATTCAATAGAAAGCCTCAACAGCAGACTAGGTCAAGCTGAAGAAGGAATCACCAAGTTCAAAGACAGACCATTTGAAATTGTCCATTCACAGAAGAAAAAAAAAGTAATGAAGAATACCTACAGGTCTTATGGGACACCATTAAGAAAAACAATCTACATATTATTAGAGTCTGAGAAGGAGAGAGGAAGAAAGGGCTAGAAATCTTATTTAAAGAAATACTGGCTGAACCAGCAGTTGAGCGAGCAGGATACATCAGGATCTCTGGGTGGCGGGGACTCATTGCCGGAGCCCCAGGTGCATGACCTGGTCCCAATACTCCTGGTGCTCATTTTTCCACTTGGGGCCGTGATGGGGGCCTGGACCCAGCATGTTTTTCTTTGAACATCTCTGGGTGAGGTCCAACTGCTGGGTCGGGATGTGTTAACCACCATATAATATTATCACAGTAATCTGAATATAAAGGTTGAAGTACAAAAGTATTCAGAGTAGATGTAGCTACAATAACTTGTTAATGGATACATAATATAAAAAGATGTGAAGTTTGACATCAAAAACATAAAATATGAGGAGGAAAAATAGAAGAGTTTGTGTGTGTGATGAAAGTTAAATTGTTATCAGTTTAAAAAAGACTGTTACATGTGTAAGAGGTTTCAGGTAAGCCACAAAGTAAACACAAAATGAAAACCTACAGTAAATACATATAAGATAAAGAGAAATGAATCATAACATTCCACTATTGAAAATCATCATTTCATGAAGGAAGACAGCAAGAGTGGAAGAAAGGAACAACCAAACTACAAAACAGCCCAAAAAAAAAAAAATTGACAAGATGGCAATAGTAAGTCCTTACCTAGCAATAATTGCTTTAAATGTAAATAGGTAAAATTCTCCTATCAAATGGCATAGAGTGAATGAATGGATTTTTTTTTTTAAAGATCCAGCTATATGCTGCCTGCAACAGACTCACTTCAGCTTCAAAAACACACACAGGCTCAAAGTGAATAAATGGAAAGATATATTCCATGCAAATTAAAACCTAAAGAGAGCAGAGGTAGCTGTACTTGTATCAGACAAAATAGACTTTCAGTCAAAACCAGCAGCAAGAGATAAAGAAGGTCATTAGGATATCTGCCTGAACATATTTTTAATGCAGAGGAAAGAGCCTTATTCTGGAAAAATAATGCCACAAAGGAAGAGAAGTAAGCACCAGGATTTAAGGCAGGAAGGGAGAGACTAGCTCTACTGTTCTGTGCAAATGTATTTGGGTTTATGATTAGGACTGCGCTTATCTGTGAAGGTGCTATTCCTTGAGTCACGAAGAGAAAATAAACACCAGCTGCTGGTCTTTTGGTTGTACAACAAGAAGGCCTAGACAATAAGAACACTTTTTCTGGATTGGGTCCATCAATGCTTTGTCCCTGAGGACAAGAAGTACCTTGCGAGTAAGAAACTGCCTTTTCAAGTTCTCTTGATATTGGACAATGCCCCTGGGCACCTAGAACCCCATGAGTTCAACATCAAACATGTTGAAGTGGCCTAGTTGCCCTCAAACACAGCGTCTCTAGTTCAGCCTCTAGATCAGGGGACCATAAAGACCTTTAAGGCTCATTACACAATTGTACTCTATGGGAAGGATTGCCAACACTATGGAAGAGAATCCCAATAGAGAGAACATCATGAAAGTCTGGAAGGGTTACACCACTGAAAATGCAATTATTGTTATAGAAAAAGCCATGAAAGCCATCAAGCCCAGAACAATAAATTCCTGCTCTGTCTAGAAGTTGTGAATGACTTCACAGAATTTATAACAGAGAGCCAATCAAGGAAATCATGAAAGACATTGTGGATATGGAAAATGTTTTTAAAAGGCGGGGAGAGAAGGGTTTCAAGATATGGACCTTGGAGAAATTTAAGAGTTAATAAACACCAGATGAATTAACAGAAGACAACTTGATGGAGTTGAGTGCTTCTGAACTGGTACCAGATGATGAGGAAGAAGACATATAAGGAGCAGTGCCAGATAATGAACTGACATTAGTCAACCTGGCAAAAGTGTTCTGATTATTCGAAACTGCTTTTGACTTCTTTTACAACATGGACACTTCTATGATGCAGGCACTGAACCTAAAGCAAATGGTGGAAGAAGGATTGGTACCATATAGAAATATTTTTAGAGAAATAAAAAACCAAAAATGTCAGAAAGAAAATTACAGTGTCTTTGCATAATACAAGTGTAACTCCCCTTTTACCTCCTTCAACTCTTCCACCTCTGCCGCCCCTGAGACAGCAAAACCAACCCCTCCTCTTCCTCATTCTCAGCCTACTCAATGTGAAGATGACCTTTATGATGACCCATTTACACTTAATGAATAGTAAATAATCGTCATGCCTTACAGTTAATAAGCTTATCTGTTGCGTATGTGTGTGAGTGTCTTTGTGTGAAAGTCTAATAACTGCATGACAAGAACTGTATGAGATGTTTTTGTGTCACCATCATCATCATCATTGCTTAAGTACTCATCCTGTAGAATGCTGTGTGCAAGACTTGTATTGAACTGCATAGCCTATTGTTATATAGGCATAAAGTGAGTGATATTTAATATATAATTAATAATGTGTTAGTTTTCTTACTGTTTTATAACTTTCAGAGAATTGCATTACCATACAGTATACCTCTCTCTCTTGTAATTGGAGAAACTACATATCAGCCTATCATCACATGTAAATGGTTTTTTAAAAAATGTAACAATGTTTCCATACTGTATTATGAATATGACTGTAATACTGTATGCCATAAAAATGTGGTAATGAGTTATTCATTAATGAATAGACTAGGCTACTGTGAAGCAAGTATATTGATTACACTAGCCTACCATAAAGCAGTCATACTGATGCTTCTTTTTTATCAAGGCATGAATTGTTATACCTGTAAATAAATATGAATTTCTTTTTCACATCATCTTTTCATTTCTCATGTCTGGTGTTAGTAATGTGAATAATGTCTACAGTGTTCTGTATCATATAAGGCAATATGGATACAGGTACTTCAAGATGAATGACAGATGATTCATCTTGTAAACAGATGATGTAAACTTACAGCATCAATAAATACAGTACTGTACTGTAAATGTATTTTCTCTTCCTTGTGATTATCTTAATAGCATTTTCTTTTCTCTATCTTACCTTATTTTAAGAATACAGCATATAATACATATAACATACAAAATATGTGTTAATCAGCTATGTTATCAGTAAGGCTTCCAGTCTACAGTAGGCTGTTAGTAGTTAAGTTTGGGGGAAGTCAAAAGTTATACTTGGATTTCCAACTGTGTGGGGGAGGTCACCATCCCTACCCTCCCACATTGTTCAAAGGTCAACTGTATGTGGAAATTAAACAACATACCCCTGAGCAACCAATGGGTCAGAGGTAAAAGCAAAAGGAAAATCAAAACATCAAAAATGGAAATGTAACATACCAAAACTTATGAGATGCAGCAAAAGCAACACTAAGGGAAGTTATAGTGACAAATGAGTACATTAAGAAAAAGGAAAGATCTTAAATACACAACTTAAATTTACACCTCAAAGAACTAGAAAAACAAAAACAAAGCCCAAAGTTAGCAGAAGAAAGTGATAACAAAGATCAGAGAAGAAATAAATGAAACAGAATAGAAAAACAATAGAAAAGATCAACAAACTGAGTTAATTTTTTAAAAGGTAAATAAAATTGATAAATTTTTAACTAGACTTACCAAGAGAAAAAGAAAAAGGATTCAAATAAATAATATTATAAATGAAGGAAGAAACATTACAACTGATACCACAGAAAAACAAAGGATAATGAGATATTACTATGAAAAATAATATGCCAACAACTTGGACAACCTAGAAGAAATGGATAAATTCCTAGGAACATACAACCTACCAAGTATGAATCTTGAAGAAATAGAAAACCTGAACAGAACAATAACAAGTAATGAGATTGAATCAGTAATAAAAAACCTCCCCACAAAGGAAAACTCAGGACGGGATGGCTTCACAGGTGAATTCTACCAGAAAGTTAAAGAAAAATTGATGCCAATTCATCTCAAACTCTTCCAAAAGTCAAAGAGGAGGAAACAGTTCAAATTTATTTTACAAGGTCAGCATTACCCTGATACAAAAGCCAGTTAAGTATACTAAGAGAAAACATGTATATGTATAACTGAATCACTTCATTGGACCCCTGAAACTAACACAACATTGTTAATCAACTGTACTCCAATATAAAATAAAAAGTTAAAAAATAAGAAAAGAAAAGAAAACTACAGGCCAATATCCCTGATGAATATAGAGGTGAAAATTCTCAACAAAAATCTTAGCAACCAAATTCAACAGTACATTTAAATGCTCATACACCATGATCAAGTGAGATTTGTCTCTGGGATGCAAGAATAGTTTAATATGTGTAAATCAATAAACATATATCACATTAACAAAATAAAGAATAATCATATGATCATCTCACTAGATGCAGAAAAGGCATTTGACAACAATTCAACATCCTTCATGATAAAATGCTCAACAAATTGGATATAGGAACACCATACCTCAACATAATAAAGGCCATATATAACAAGCCCACAGCTAACATCATACTCAATGGTGAAAGTTTGAAAACTTTCCCTCTATGGTTAGGAACAAGACAGAGGTTCCCACTCTCACTACAATTCAACATAGTACTGGAAGTCCTAGCCAGAGTAACAAGGCAAGAAAAGGAAATAAAAGAAAGAAAAAGAATTTCCATCTAAATCAAAAAGGAAAAAGTAAAATTATCTGTTTGCTGATGACATGATCTTGTACATAGAAAATCCTAAAGACTCCATGGAAAAACCGTTAGACCTAATAAATGAATTTGACAAAGTTTCAGGATACAAAATCAACATACAAAAATTAGTTGCGTTTCTATACACTAACAATGAACTATTTGAAAAAGAAATAAAACACTCCCATTTACAATAGCATGAAAAAGAATAAAACACTTAGGAATAAATTTAACCAAGGAAATGAAATATATATTTACACTATTACACATTGATGAAAGAAATTGAATACACAAATAAATGGAAAGGTATTCCATGTTCATGGATCGTGAGTTAATAGTGTTAAAATATTCATACTACCCAAAACCATCTATAGATTCAATGCAATCCCTATCCAAATTCCAATGGCATTTTTCACAGAAATATAAAAAAATCATAAAATTTGTATGGAACAACAGAAGGTCTCAAATAGCCAAAGCAATCTTAAGAAAGAACAAAACCAGAGGCTTCACACTTCCTGATTGCAAACTATATTACAGAGGTGTAGTAATCAAAACAGTATAGTACTGACATAAAACCAGATACATAAACTAATGGAACAGAAGAGAGAGCCCAGAAATAAATCCACACATACTTGGTCACCTAATGTTTGACAAGAGGGCCAAGAATACCCAATGGGGAAAGGATAGTCTCTACAAAACTGGTATTTGGGGAAATGCCCTGGTGGTCCAGTGGTTAGGACTCTGAGCCTCCACTGCAGGGGGTGCAGGTTCAATCCCTGGTTGGGGAACTAAGACCCACATGCCATGTGGCACAGCCAAAAAAATTTTTAAATGGTGTTTGGAAAACAGGATATACACATGTAAGGATTGAAATTGGTTCGCAATCTTAACATTACTCACAAAAATTAACTCAAAATGGATTAAGTACTTAATTGTAAGACCTAAAACCCACAAAACTCCTAGGAGAAAACAGGGGAAAAGCTCCTTGACATCAGCCACGGCAATGATTTTTTTAATATGGCACCAAAAGCAGAAGCAGCAAAAGAAAAAATCAACAAGTGAGACTATCAAACTACAGATTTCTGCACAGCAAAAGAAATAATAATATGAAAAGGCAATATGCAGAATAGAAGAAAGTATTTGCAAACCACATATCTGATAAGGGGTTAATATCAAAAATATATAAGGAACTCATAACAATAGCAAAAAAATAAAAACAATTTAAAAACGGACATTTTAAAAAATAGACATTTTTCCAAAGAAGGCATAAAAAATGGTCAAGCTTATGAAAAAGTTCTCAACATCACTCATAATTAGGGAAACGCAACTCAAAACTGTGATATATCACCTCACACCTGTTAGAATGGCTGTTATCAAAAAGACAAGAAATAACAAATAACAAATCCTGGGGAGGATGTAGAGAAAAGGGAATTTTGGTGCACTGTTTTTGGGAATGCAAATTGGTACAACCACTATGGAAAACAGTATGGAGTTTCCTCAAAAAAAATTAAAAATAGAACTACCGTATGTTTCAACAATTCCAGTTATAGGTGTATCCTGGAAGAAAATGAAATCACTATCTCAGAGAGATACCTGCACCCTCATGTTCATAGCAGCATTATTGCCAATAGCTGAGACACGGAAACAACATAAGTGTCCCTCAACTGATGAATGGATAAAGAAAATATAAGGTACATTATATAAAATATGAGATACGTACAAAATGTATTCACATATATAAATAAATGAGATATTCATAAAAAGGAAAAAAAATCTGCCATTCCGCAACAACATGGATGGAACTTGAGAGCACTATGCTATGTGAAAGAAGTCAGACAAAGACAAATACTGTATGATCTCACTTATATGTGGAATCTAAAAACATCAGTCTCATAGAAACAGAGAGTAGATTGGTAGTTGCCAGGGGCTGAGGGGCAGTGGGGGGAATAGAGAGATGTTGGTCAAAGGGTACAAACTTTCAGTTTTAAGATGAATAAGTTTGGGAAATCTAATATACAGCATGGTGACTATAGGTAACAAGCTGTCTTGTGTGTTTGAAAGTTGCTGTGAGAGTAGAGCTTTAACGTTCTCACCATAACAACAATAAAATGGTAATTTTGTAAGATAAATTATGTGTTAACTAACCTTATTGGAAACACTTTGCAATACATATGTGTATCAAATCATTACATTATATACTGTTTAAAAATTTTTATGGAAGTATAGTTGATTTACAGTGTTGTGTTAGTTTCAGGTGTGCAGCAAAGTGGCTCAGTTAAATATATATATATATTCTTTATCAGATTCTTTTTCACTATAGCTTATTACAAGATATTGAGAATGGTTCCCTGTGCTATACAGTAACCCCTTGTTGATTGTCTATTTTATATATAGTAATGTGTATTTGTTAATTCCAAACCCCTAATTTATCCCTCCCCCCTTCCCCTTTGGTAACCATAATTTTGTCTTCTATGTCTGTGAGTCTATTTCTGTTCGATAATAAGTTCTTTTGTACCATTTTTTTAGATTCCACATATAAGCAATATCACATAATATTTGTCTTTGTCTGGCTTACTTCACTTAGTATGATAATCTCTAGGTCCATCCATGTTGCTGCAAATGGTATTATTTCATTCCTTTTTATGGATGGGTAATATAACATTGTACATATATACCACATGTTCTTTATCCATTCATCTGTCGATGGACATTTAGGTTGCTTCCATATCTCAGCTATTGTAAATATTGCTGCTGTGAACATTGAGGTGCATGTATCTTTTCAAATTAGAGTTTTCTCTGGATATATGCCCAGGAGTGACATTATACACTTTAAATTTACACAATGTTATATGTCAATTATATCTCAATAAACTGGGGGGAAAAGAATATGAAGGATTTGGGGCTTAATTTTTAAGTATTCCGATCTTGGAGGTTGATTGTAAAGCTTGGCATCCTGTACCCATGGTGACTCTACAGGTGGATTGGGTCATTAAGAATCTCCCCTCCTGTAATATGCTACTACTTTATGTAATGAATGACCCCAAGCATAGATTCTTATAGGTATTTAGAAGAGAATTTCAAACTAAAAAGAAAACATAGTAATTTTGTCCCACCACAAATCAGCCCATCTGTGATTTGTGTATCGAGACTTCCCCAAAGAGATTTAGGCAATTAAAAATTGCAAGCCCTTAATTAGGATGAAAGAGTCAGAGATGGTAGATGAAGATGCTGATGAGTTCCAGAAGGGCTCTGTGCGTTGGAAGAGTTGGGTAGTCAATGCAATATTACATGTAAAGCAGAGTGGAACATTTCATTAGCAAACAATGTAATGATGCCCAGAGATTCCCCAGAGGGGCTCCTCGTGTGTCCTGATCTTGGGGGCCTGTTTCTTCTGGTGTGCTTTCGGGACCATTCAGTGGGTGGACGGCCCTGCTTTCCCCCAGTGGAACTAAAGAGGGCGTGTCGAATCCAACACCTTCCAGAGCTCGCACTGGACTTTGTCAGCCGTGACTTTGTCAGCTGTATGCTTTCTATAATCATCCATCATAAGCAAAGAAGAATTGTTTCTACCCCTCTCTCTGCCAGGCCTGCCTCTAGTACCCAAGTTTCCCCTCCGCCACTGGGTGGTTTATATATCATTCTTTCTGTTTGGAACAACCTTCTCTGTTTTCCACACCTAAGTCTCTCCTGTTCTTTGATAGACAGCTTGAACTTCACCTCTTCCAGCAAGTATCTGCGGGTTAGGCTCACATTCTTAAAAAATTCTATTGTGAATTCCTTGATTATATGGTGGTGTAACTGCCTGGGTTCATGAAAACAGTACTAACCAGGGGTCTTTAGTTAAAATGCAGTAATGGTGAGGCACAAGTGAGATGCCTGCTGGTCAGGAATTTAGGAGAACAAATGTCTGAAGGGAAAAGAAAAGTAGGATTCAAGTAGACTTTCTAACGATAAAGACTCCAAAGAAAAGACTGCATTTAGGAAACTTAAAATACTGTTAATCATAAATAGAAATCTAAAAATAAGTTTGGACGGGTATATGTGGGAGAGAGTATAAAAGAATAACAATTTAGAATTCTGCAAAGTGACACAGGAAATGGAAATAATAATCTGAATATTTTAGGCCAACACCAACAAAACACCTAACAATTGTTTTTGATGTACTGGAAAAATAAACAGATTTCATCTTTTAGTTCCTGGGCAATATTAAAAAATTTTATTCTACCATTAGATATTCCCTCTGCCAACTTCCTAAAATGATTCTAGAAGTATTACTGACTTTTCTAACTTTATTTCCCCTGCTACTATTATTTTGTATGTTATTCTGTAAGCACCTTGCTTATTTTCTTGCCTATAGGGAATAATTTTACCTAAATATTAACATTAGTCATTTGAGCATGTTTCACAAACATTTTTACCCCTCTGCTTTTCTAAGACCATCCATTACTTTTATTCTGTTTCCTGCGTCGACATTTTTCATGCTGTTTGCAATGATTTTCAGTAGGAGAAAAAAGCTTAAATGCATACAATGATGCTTCCGTGAAACGGAATTTTCAAAGATATTTGTTGCCTGGATCTGTTGCTACAGTTTTAAAATAGAAATGTTAGACCCAGGAAAATAAGGGCGTATTTTGCCACTGTAGGTAGGTTCAAATTTCCCTAAATATTTTTATTGCTTTCTTTCCTTTTTTTTTTTTTAGTTTCACAAGAAACTATTTGTGCATTCAGAATTTCTTTCTATTTATTGAGATCGTTTTTACTCATTGTTCCTTGATGTCAGCTCACCAAAATATCTGATTTCAGTATGTTTTCTGGTTGGATTCCTGAGAGCTGGCAACCTCAAACAGGTTTGTTTAGCCGTGTGATGTACAGAACTGCAGGAAGGAAGCAAAGGCTGTTAGCAGAAGCCAGGAGGAAATCTTTAGAAGTGTGATGAGCCATGTCACACACACTAAGGACACAAAGAAATTGCATTCTGCACCCTCCGTAGAGATATTGATGGTAAGTAACAGAATGTTGGGAGCCAGAGTGCTTACGCAGGATCAATGCAGCCTCGGCTGCAGGTGAGAGGGAGCTGAGGATGCCAGAGCCGCCGGACACCAGGGTCAGAACTGCTGGTCCTGCAGCCTGGAAACTCTGTGAAGCTAGCCTTGAGTGAGAGCAATTTTTTTTTTTTTTTTAAGCTGGAACGAGACAGCTCCTTGAGTGCAATGGCATTCTGGTCATCAGATCCAAATACAAGCTCAGCAGCTCTTTAAAAAAAAAAAAAAGAAAAAATAGCAGATAGCTGCAGGGCCAGCCCTTCCCCCTGATGACTGTACACATTGATTTGCTTTGCAGATTGATTGCTTTTGGCATTTGCAGCCCTCCTGAACAACGGGGGGGAGAAATCCAGGGACTGGGCCAAATTCACGATGATGAATGTGTGTGAAGACACATGTGGCGTCACATAGCTTGCTCTGGATAACAGCACTTAAGAGTAATAACAGCTGGATTCAAGTTTTTTAAATGAAGGCCATATTATTATTGGGGGGAATTGGATCAATGGGAGTCAGAGGGAGATAAAAAATTACTTGACATGAATGGGTTGTACCTTGGGACAGCGGCCACCAGGCGGGCATGACACACTGCTCTGGGTCTCTGTGGGATGACTTTTCTCACCTGGACTTGGGTGTTACGCCTTAGTTTGCAACAAGGGCACAGAAGGAACACAGAACCTCTTCCGTATTTATCATGGGGATTTTGTAAAGTATATTGTCCAATAAATCTCACGCTGCTTTCTTCACGAAGATATGCAAGAGAAATTCCTCACAGACCTTAGAGACAGGAAAAGCTATGTTCTCCAGAGGAATGGTGCTGTCTCCCCATTGTGGGCACTGCCTCTGGTGACTGCCAGGGTTTTCCTCCTGCTTTGACCCCTAAGACGTAGGAACTGGGTTGAGGGTTAGGATCAGACATTCCATATACCTTGTTCATTACTTTTATTCCTGACTTCATTCTGCTATCTTAACCTCATTCTGCTTTTAGTTTCATCTCTCTTTCTCATAGGCATTTTTGCAATATAGCAGAGTATAAATGAACAGTAAATACGAGTTCTATTTTTAAGTGATAAATTGTCATTTAAAACTTTGCCCAAGTGACGTCATCATGAGGGAAATATCCTTAATTTTTAAGAGATGCATGCTAAAGTATACATGGGAGTAAAATGATATGGGGCTGTGATTTGCTTTAAAATACTTCAACAACAGTCAAAGGGGGTAGATAAAGCAAGGATGGAAAATTTTTTTAAAGTGTCGAATCTAAGTAGTTTCTTTACTGTTCCCTCAATTTCTGTGTATGTTTAAAAATTTTAATTAGAAAATGTTTTCCATTTGGATCAAGTTTCTGACATAGTGGGAGGCCAGGCTCTTTGTGAACTTAACAGTTACATTTCCATGAGGAAATGCTTTGTTTAATAGTTGTTTATATAGTCTTCTGAACTGGCTTTGGTTGTTGGTTTGCTTGTTGTTTGGTTTGGTTTGGGTTTCCTCTCTGCCTACTCAGTTGGCGCTCCAAGTCAAAATCGAAGACAGAATGAAGGCAGCAGGTCCGAAATCCAAGGCTACTTAAGTTGTGCTAAACTGAACATAGAAACCCTCCCATGTGCTTAGAAACACATCCTGATCTCCTCCTTGATTGCCCAAATATGCCCTTCTGAGCTGCCATTTTTTTTCCTCTCCACCCAATCCAGATCCAGACCTGGGAATTTAAATCTAAAGAAGCAGGGAGTGGTGGTTCATGACAAAAGTGCTACACTATCTCACAAAGTTGAAAGCACATAACATACCTTGTGCTCTTCCTGTGTCATGCCTGTTACTGAGTTTGGTTACTTTCTCTGTCTCTGTGTTTCCACTCCTGTATAAGAGTGAAGATTTGAGGTAAAGACTGGAATTTAAGTGTGTATCAGGAAGGAATGCATCTTGGTTTCAATATGAGTCTGAAAACATCTGCCATGGGCACTCAGCTAGCTGCTTACTTAGGGAAGTGGTCATCTTAAGAGAAGTTTATCATATGGCTTCATTGTAGTCACCCCTCCATATCCATGAGTTCTGCATTGCAGATTCAACCAACTGACCAAGGATCAAAAATATCCGGGAAAAAGAATTGCAAAAGTTCCAACAGGCAAAACTTGAATTCGCCGTGTACAGGAAACAATTTACATAGATTTACATTGTATTAGGTATTATAAGTGATCTATAGATTATTTAAAGTATACTGGAGGATGTATATAGGTTCTATGCAAACACTGCGCCGTTTTATATACGGGACTTGACCGTCAGTGGATTTTGGTATCCACAAGGGTCCTGGAACCAATCCCTCCTCGATACCAAGGGACGACTGTATTGTCTGGGAACTGATGAAAACAGGAGTAAAATAACCTCTGCTTTCTCTCCATCTGGCGATGGTAAAATGGTTGAATAAATGCACTTTGCTTGTGGCCTTGAAAAGCACAGGGGACTTCATCTTTCCAAGTGCTTTCATGCAATGCCCAAGGCTTATTCTTGGCATTTCATGCATAACTTGTCCTAATGTTTTATTTTCTTAACACCTGCTGGATCAACAAGAACCCACAGGATCATTGCTCCAAATTGTCTGAAAGAATTCCGACTATGAACCATTGATCACAGTGCAACCCCTTAGGCCACTAAAAGTAAAATGTCCTATCATTTTCAGCATCATCCACAAAATTTTACTTTCTTCTTGCACAGTCGTCATTCCAGATGTACTTTTTTTTTTTTTTTTTTTTTTTTTTTTGCGGTATGCGGGCCTCTCACTGCCGTGGCCTCTCCCGTTGCGGAGCACAGGCTCCGGACGCGCAGGCTCAGCGGCCATGGCTCACGGGCCCAGCCGCTCCGCGGCATGTGGGATCTTCCCCGACCGGGGCACGAACCCGCGTCCCCTGCATCGGCAGGCGGACTCTCAACCACTGCGCCACCAGGGAAGCCCCAAAAGTACTTTTTAATGAGTCTGGTAGTGCTATTCTTATTATGATTTACAGTGGTGGCATTTCACCTAAAAACCGGTGCTATGTACACTATCAGTTAATAAACTTTGGGGAAATATTAGGTTGAACCATAGAAATGGACATTTTTACACTTCAAAATGAACGAATCTTGAAAATTTGACATGGCTCAACTTAACAGTGATCTCTCTTTCACGCAAATTATTCTGTTTGTTATTTTACTTTTCAGGACTTTCTTAGGTCAACCCCAGGCCGTTTCTATCAGTCATGGCCTGATGGGCACATGTCGATTTCCTGGGTGTCATCAGTATTCTTGAGCCATGAGGCCAGAGCTTCAGGGGCCAAGAAATGTGCTTTGTCACCTGCCATGTGGGAGGCAAGGACTGGAGTTCCCTGCAGTTGTCAGTGGGCCCTTCAATGTCCATGTGCCCTAACTTTATTCCCTCTCTTTGTGTTTGAGAGAGATCTAACAGCCACATAGAATGCTAAGGCTCTTAATCCTTAAGGAGATTACCTACCTCAAATTTTAAATTCCTGTCATCACAGGCCATGTTTCTCAAACTGGTATAAATTGTATGTCATGCAAAACTAGAAGACGCTTGGAAATTGTAGTCAGTCCTACCCAGTGATGAATGACTTAAATCACCAGTTTTCTTTGTGTTGAAAGAAACATAAATATACTATGAAATAAAATACAAAAGTCATGTGAATTTTTAAGACTAAATATGACACTCGTTAGACATGTTTTTCTTTTAGAGCTATTGCCACTCCCAGAACCATGCGATGGGAGTTCACTGTTCTCGGCCAGTAGAGGGACTTTAGTGGAAGATTTGAGACCCTGAGTTTAGGAAATGCTTAGATTTGACAGCAAAGCCCATGCAACTCTGTAAAATTACACTGTAAAGTTGGCATAGAATATTAGTCTCTAATCATTTGTGGAATGAGTGAGGGTATATATGACGATTATCCTGATAAAAAAAAAAGCCAGTATTTATTGAGTTCTTAAAATGGGCCAAAGTATGCGTGCACCAGTATCCCAGAGGCTGGCAAACTATGTCCTGAAAGCCAAATTCAGCCCACTGCCTGTTGTTATAAAGTTTTATTGGAACACAATCACGCCAAATCATGTACCTGTTGTCTCTGGCTGCACTCACTCTTCAACAGCATATTTGATTTGTTGCAACAGAGACTGTGTGTCCTGCGAAACCTAACCTATTTATCATCTGGCTCTTCATAGAAAAAGTTTGCCAACACCTGTATTAATGCATTTATTCCTCAAAGCAAGCTTCTGAAGGACATTCTATTATTGACTTCATTTTCTCATGAGAAAACTAAGGCATGAGAGGTTATATAACTTACCCAAAGTCATAGAGCAGGTAAGTGGCAGGACAGGGTTTGGAATCCATCAGTCTGGTTCCAAAACCCATATGTCTTAACTCATTATTAGAGATCCTTCTATATAAGAAGAAACATCTTCAAGGTCATCTTAAAAAAGCAGACGTTAGGTTGATAGCTCCCTAGTAGGTGATGCTGATATATGTATCTATAACTAAAAATGGTGCCTGAGAAGATCATGGCTCATCCATGTGATGTCCATTCCCCTTCTGCCTGTGGGCAGACCAGAGAGTCTGAGACACCTGAACAAAGCCCCGTGGAAACCACGGCTCCAGCCAAAATCACTCTTCCTGAACTTGGCTCATAAATCCCGATTCCACGCTTGTACGTTCCCCAAGTTGTTCTTTTCTACTTTAATGCCCTTCCAATGCCCACAGTGAAAGAGGTGGGGAGTTCAGACATTATGTGAGACAACGTTGATAATGGTGGGGAATGTCAGGTTTACCCTGTGGTGGTCATGACAGTGGTGTTCTTTCTTTTTTTTTTTTCTTAAGAAGATGTTGGGGATAGGAGTTTATTAATTAATTTATTTATTTTTGCTGTGTTGGGTCTTCGTTTCTGTGTGGGGGCTTTCTGTAGTTGTGGCAAGCGGGGGCCACTCTTCACTGCAGTGCGCGGGCCTCTCACTATCGCGGCCTCTCTTGTTGCGGAGAACGGGCTCCAGACGTGCAGGCTCAGTAGTCACGGCTCACGGGCCCAGTCGCTCTGCGGCATGTGGGATCCTCCCAGACCGGGGCTCGAACCCGTGTCCCCTGCATTAGCAGGCAGACTCTCAACCACCGCGCCACCAGGGAAGCCCAGTGGCGTTCTTTTAACTTAATATTATTAATCTTTCCAGAGGACAAAGGTTACGACGACTTTATAAAATTCTTAAGATCCTGCAGTGTGCGTGTGACTACGTCATAAATAGAACAGATGATCTCGTAGTCAGGCTTCTGTTAACTGGGATTGCTCTGTTCATTGGTATTCCTGTGCTTATAGAGTGAGGGTGCTTCCTCATTCAGAACCTGCATTCATCATAGTTTCAACATGAAAGGTATTTGACTCTTCCTGATTCTGTTTAAAATGTGCAATACATATGGTGTGCTATTTTCTTTTTAACTGGAAACAGGTTGCTTAAAAAGCATTGGCAGTTCTCTCTAATGATAAAAATGGCAGCTTACCTTTGGAACTGGCTTCCTTTGGGGGGCGGACAGGGAAATTCCCAAATAGTCCCTTGTGTGATATAAATGTAAAGGAAATAGCCACCCAGGTGTTGAGGGAGGAGATAACCAGGTGTTTGTGGGGGTTGAGCCCCAGGCTCTGGCTCTGTAGGTAGATGGGGTCTCATAGCCTGTCAGTGTCCAACTGGTTCCTCTGCTTTCAGGGTCAGAGCTGTCAGAGTGGCCTGATGGGACTCAAAAGCCCCAGTGGAGGCCAGATGGCCAGGAGGGGTCGTTAAGTTCTGAGGTACGGTTTGCCATAAGCCGGGAGGGTTTGCACTGGTGACCCTGTTTCAAGGTCAGGGCTTTAATCAGCTGAGCGGAACACTGACTCTGAGTTCAGTGCATAGCCTATACTAGAACCTCTTTGGACCAGTAACCCAGTACTGTGTGTGCGTCCTATGTAGAAATGGCTGAGGGTGTGATTCAGCAGAGCTGATTTCATAAAGTCCTTGAAGTCCAGGCCGTATCTCTTGTGGGACACGCACGGCTGAGTCTACGGAGAAAGATGCATCCCTCACTGCTCCCCAAGGAGCTCTGCGCAGAACAGGGACAGTGGGAGTGCAAACAGTGGACTGCGCTGTCCACCCGACTTCCTACCAGGGAGTGAAGGGTGGGGGATGTCCAGAGTTGGGGTGTCCTCTTATAGATGGACAAGGGTCTTAACTTCTGACTTGGAGTAACGAGAAGATCCACTCACTATTATTCTCTAAATGATGTCATTTTCTCACCTCACTGTACTATGAATACTTCTGTGTACATGAATTTATTGGGCCCATTGAGGACTCTTCGTGAATGGATAATCTGCTCTTTGAAGATGTTTGAGTCATGAGTCTACAGTCATTTGGAGGAACTTTAAAATATAAAATTTATATTAAATAAAGTATGAGGCATAATTCTTTTCCACTGCTATGGGGTATATGGATGTTTGGTAGACACAGGGATCTTACTGAAATAGTAAAAGAGAAATCTTAAGCAGATAAAACTCTTCATGTATAAGCCAGGAACAATCTAAAATATTTGCCCCTTCCACAATAGATTATATTTGTAAAATCTATGTTTTGTTGAGTGCCTAGCAGTGTAATCTAATATTTTACTGATCATCTGCTATTTCATCAGAATGATAGTTGGGTAGTTCTATTAACAGTCTTTGGTCCTCTTCAAGGATTGCTACCTAAGGTTATCATTTAGATAATAATGCCCCTTCTTCTTCATGTCCAAAACAGATTTTTTTCAGTGCTAGCTATTTCTCTAGGAGTTAAGAAATATGTCTACCTTATGGTAACAATACACAGTCAGGAGTCTCTCCCCCTGCCTTTTCCCCTTACTTGCATAAAGCTTTATAAAAGGACATCTTACTTAGAAAAAAACAGAGATTCCATAACTGTCACTGGGAAGTTGGAAAAAATTTCCAGTGCTTCAGAGCAGCATCCTTGTACAGAGAGGCCCTACCTTATTATGTTTAACATCTTTATTCGAGTATAATTGCTTTGGCCCTACATTATTGATCCCTGCATGTCCTGGGGACATGGCACATAGAAGGTCCTCACATCTGGTAAACTGCCCCTTTTTGATTTTTTTAAATTGAAGTATAGTTCATTTATAATGTTGTGTTAATTTTGGGTGGCCAGCAAAGTGATTCAGTTATACATACATATATATCTATGTTTTTCAGATTCTTTTGCTTGTACGTTGTTACAAAATATTGAGTAGAGTTCCCTGTGTTATACAGTAGGTCCTTGCTGGTTATCTGTTTTATATACAGTAGGGTGTATATGTCAGTCCCAAACTCCTAATTTATCCCTCCCCTGCTTTCCCCTTTGGTAATCATAAGTTTGTTTTCAATGTCTGTGGGTATATTTCTGTTTTGTATATAACTTCATTTGTATCATTTTTAAAAGATTCCACATACAAACAGTATCATATGCTATTTGTCTTTCTCTGGCTTACTCCACTTACTATGATAATCTCTAGATCCATCCATGTTGCTGCAAATGGCATTATTTCATTCTTTTCTGTAACCGAGTCATATCCCATTGTATATATGTACCACATCTTCTTTATCCACTCCTCTGTCAATGGACGTTTAGGTTGCTTCCGTGTCCTGGCTATTGTAAATAGTGCTGCTATGAACATCGGGGTGCATGTATCCTTTCGAATTATGGTTTTCTTCAGATATATGCTGAGGAGTGGGATTGCAGGATCATATGGTAGCTCTATTTTTAGTTTTTTAAGGAACCTCCATACTGTTCTCCATAGTAGCTGCACCGATTCACATTCCCACCAACAGTGCAAGAGGGTTCCCTTTTCTCCACACCCTCTCCAGCATTGATTATTTGTAGACTTTTTGATGATGGCCATTCTGACCGGTGTGAGGTGACACCTCATAGTAAACTGCCCCATTCTGAACACGATCATAGCTGGATAGACTTTGTGTTAGAACTCATTCAGGTGCAAGTGACAGAAAAACCCAACTCATACTGCCTTAAGCGAAGAATGAATTTTTGGTTCACGTAATTAAAATACCCCAAACCAGGTCTTTCGCCCTCTACCCCTCCCTTTCCCCCTCCCCATCTCCCTCTGCCGTATCTCAGCTCAGCTTTCCTTTTGCATGTTATCACCATGAAGTAATTCCAGCAGTTCCTGGTAAAGATAATTTTTTTCTTTTCTCAGCTGTTCTATAAAAGTCCCAGATTTATTTCATTGGACCAATTTGGAGCATGTGCCTTTCCTGAACCAATCACAGTGGCTGAAGAATTGGAATCCCTTATTGGCCAACCTAGATCATAGGCCCAGCCCTGGAGCTATCACTCTCACTTGGATAAGATTGGAAAAGTTGTGGTTCTTCCCCCCAGTATGGGTTATTTTACTAGAAAAACATAAATGGATACCAGGCAAACAAAAACAACTGATTCCAGGTTGGGTTTTGTTTTTTTCTATGTCTTTCCCAAGTTAAGTAATGGCTGTAATCATTCCTCCGTTTCCACAAGAAGGAAACTGTTCACACAAAGACTATAGAGAAAAGGGAAACACGAAAGAGGTGAGAGCTGTAGCCAGGCATATGCAGGTCGCCTCTTAAAATTGGAAAGCCCCTAAACATTCAAGGCTTTGATATTTTGGCTCAAATTATACATTTCAACACCTTACTGTTTGTGTTTGAAGTCTGGGTTAGTAATATTAATGCAAAAAAACCATCTGGGAAAACATTTTTTTCCTTTCTCACATGGCTTCTTAATGGATAAGCAAAATGTTAATTATTTCAGCAAAAGTGTTTATAAAATGGAGCTGCAATGTTGTTTTGAATAAGGAGTTTTATCACTATACTATCCACTTCTAGTTACAGAAAAACAGAAGCAGATTGCTTTGTACTCATGAGGAAAGTGTGGAGACCATTGCTAGAAACGCATTTTAGAATTTGCCCCAAATATTAATCTGTAAACACCATTCTTTGTAATTAAGCTCTGTTATAGCATAAGAAAAAAACTCAGTAAATCCTTTTAAGTGATACCTCATAAGATTATAAAATTTCTGAAACCATTTTTGGATTAAGAAAGCCACAGACACAATATTCACAGGGAAAAGAGGATTTTTAAAATAAAATTCTTGAAACTAACAGATTGGCATCATTAAATCAGGTGAGTTCTGGTAATTACTGAGAAATAAGACACCTGGATTCAATAAATATGGAAGCATTTAAGCATGTAGGAAAGCACAGAGAGACGGAGTAAAATGTGTAAATTTGAATTCTTATCCTATTGAAAGTCACAACAATAAGAATCACGTGAAATACTCTTGGCTTCCTGGGCAGAAATGAGCACGTCAACACTTCAGGCTATGGCAATACGTATTAATGCATTACAGATAAACCAATTAAAGGGCTTGATTACCAAATGTAAGACAATGAAAAGCAGTGCTTCTCATATAAATGTATGTGGATATTAGCGTACAGGACACTGGCCCTAAAAGCCCTAGGGATCTAGATCCTCACTCTTCACACAAATTCTGTCCTAAACCCATCTGCCTACGGACACCCATCTCCTCCGCCGCCACTATCCTCTTTCTCCCACTTCACCAAAGAAGAACAAACCTCTTATCTCCTTTTCTCTTGAATCTAACCATACTGCATTCTCCCAGGGTAGAAGAACCTCTCATCCAACCAAAGGGACTACTTAACATATAAAATATAACGGGGACTTATAACGGTGGTGCAGTGGACAAGACTCCGTGCTCCCAATGCAAGGGACCTGGTTCGATCCCTGGTCAAGTAACTAAATCCCACATGCATGCCACAACCAAGGAGCCCACGAGCCGCAATTAAGACCCGGTACAAGCAAATAAATGTTTTTTTTTAAGTAGGAAGCTTGTTTATAGAGAAAAGAAATTAATTTAAAAAAACAGATAAAATATTGCCACAGGAAAAAAAACAGTAAGAAATGAGGATCTCGATGCCTTATTTCATGCAGGTGACAAATGTATGAAATGATTGTTTTCATCAAAGGTTTTTATCTATCACAGAATTAGAATATTTAACTGTGAAAAACATGCTGGGAATTTACAGTCAGCTAAGAAGTGTGTTCTGTCTGCATTTTTACGATTCTCCACAGCGAGAATGAGCTTTGGTGATTCATGTTATTAACCTGTGTCTTGGTCTGTGTCTCAGTCGCACATTTTGCATGATTTCAAGGAAGGATAAAAATGTCCATGTTTACTTGCATGAAATTTCTAAAGGTTATAATATAATAGAAATCTTTGTGTTTTTTTTAATATAGGCACACATATCCTCCTGTCACTCTTCATGCATTCCATTTATTTATGTACTTAACATTGCTGTGCTGTAGATGACGCACTTAACAGCAATCATTTTATTCACTTTTTGTAAACTCTACAACTACTAGGGACTAAATACCTCCTCTTTGCTGTTAATTCCCAGAAGAGTTAACTGCACTCTTTAAAGTAAAACATCTATTTAGGTATGGGTGTGTGACAAAATATTCTCAAAATGCAATCTAGTATGTAATACCCTGAACTTTAGAAAATCATCTTTATTTAATAAGGATTAGTTCCTTCCACTCAGATGTTGATATTTTAATACTGTCAAGTGTGTAATCATAAACTTAATAATTTTCATCCAGGAAATGAAATTCCTAAGCAGTCCATATGTAATAATTCTCAACTGTCTGTCTTTAAAGCCATCTGTCATGCCTTTGTAAGGTCCTTCAAGTCAACCTAGAATATTGAAATTGGCATAAAATAGGTCTTTGTTCATGAGCGACAGAAAAATTCTTATAGTCTCCAGTTTCATGAGGTTGTTTTTACCAGGTTTGGTCCAAACCCAGCTCCACAAACAAGATGCCTCTAAAGAGAGTATAGCAGGTGAAACTAACCATCAATTGGTTAAGTCTTGATATAGCATGAAGGTATATTTACCAAAAACTGAGAAACTGAAAGGGTTTTAGTTTGTCTGGCAAAATACTGGGTGATGTCTTGGATATTTTAATATTTTGTATCCCAATATTATTACCAGTAGTTGAATGAAACTCACCTGCAATGGGTTTGGTAGGCCTCCACTCTGTACTTCCAACTTCTGACAGGCGTGTGCAGGGAAGAGAGCTCTCACTTTAGATCTGAAACATGGGTTAGATCTGAAAGACAGTACATTCTCTCTTTTACTGACCCTCTTCAGACTGACATAACTAATACTCATCACCCATCAAAGACAGCATGAACAGATTTCCTGATAAAACAAACATGGTATCTTAGTCTGCTTGGGCTGCCGTAACAAAATACCATAGACTGGGTGGCTTAAACAACAGAAATTTATGTCTTGCCTTACTGAAGGCTGGGACGTCCAAGATCAAGGTGCTGGCTGATTTGCTTCCTGGTGAGAGCTCTCTTCCAGGATTGCAGATTGCACCTCCTCACTGCATCCTCACATGGCCTTTCTTCTGTGCTCATGTGGTGTCTCTTCTTATAAGGACACTAATGCTATTGGATAAAGGCCCACCCATATGACCTCATTTAACCTTAATTACTTCCTTAGAGGCCCCATCTCCAAATACAGTCGCACTGGGGGGTTAGGGCTTCAACGTATGAATTTGGGGGCCATGCAAATATTCAGTCCATAACACACGGGAAATGATAATTAAGTGCATGCCAAATAAATGCAAAAAATAGAGACTGAGCAGTCCTGCATAACAAACCACTCCAATACTTATTGACTTAAAATAACTGTTTAATACTCACAATTCTGTTGTTCAAGAATTCAAAGAGTACTCAGAAGGGAAAGTTTATTTCTGCAGTTTGTGGTGTTGGTTGGAGAATCCCTGATAGCTTTCCTCACGTGCTTGGTTTCTTAGCTATTGCCTGAAATGGCTGGGGGTTGGCTGGGTCTCTTTCTCTCTCTTTCTCTCTTTCTCTCTTTCTCTCTCTCTCTCACTTCCCCCCTCCCTCCCTGCTTCCTAATAGGCTTTTCTACTCTAGAGCCTCTTTTTTCCACATGCCTCCCTTTACAAGGATTCTTTAGATGTCCTCTGATTTCCCCCATGATTGAAAACAGAAGCTATACAACCTCTGAAGTCCTTGGCTCAGAAATCCCAAACTATCATTTCTGCTGCATTCAGTTTGTCAAAATGAATCACAAGTCCAGTTCAGATCCAAGATATGGGGAGACAGACCTACCTTCTTGGTCAGAGAAGTTGCACAGGTGTACAGGGATGAGATTAATTGTTATTGGCTCTAGTTGCAGACAAATCTACCACAGTCTGCCCTTGGGCCACAAAAGTTTACATCACTTCCACATGTAAACCATAATCAACTCCTCCAAAGACTCCCAAAGTCTCATCCAATTTGACATCAGGTTCTATGCCCAGAATTTCTTGATCTGTGTTGATATATATTTTTATTTATTATTCTTTAGAAAAATTTTCTTTTTGAAAATGGTTTTTGAATTGAATGATTTTATAGGTCAACAAATATAAGAAAAATAATTATTCATTTCATAAGTGAATTTTTCTAAAAACTGCAAACGTCCCGGTAGAGATTTTTAATGTCACAGTCACCATTCCACAGTTGTCTAGTACACTGCTTTCTGCAGTGATAGAGATGTTTTGTAGCTGCACTGTCCAGTGCTGTAGCAATTAGCCACATTCGAATATTGAGCACTTGAAACATGGTTTATGTGACCGAGGAATTAAATTTTAAATTGTATTTAATTGAATCAAGCCTAATGTGACTAGTGGCTACTATACTGGATGGTTCAGGTCTAACAAGTCCTTTTGCTAGTTAAGTGCTATATAATTCTTTTCTTTCAACAGACTTAAAGAAGATAATTGTGTTGTCCAGTGATAGGCTGAATGGGTCATGGCAACCACCCATGGTCACATGGCAAGAAAAGCATGGCATATGCACATTAAAATAATTCCAGGAAGATTGAATACATGGACTATTGATAAATGTAAGCAGGATGTAGGGAAACTCCCAAAATAGTGCAATACCCTAGGGATAGTAACAGGAAAGTTGTTACCATCTTTGGGCCAGAAGGGGTAGGAGGAGGGAGAGTTGACCAGAACCCAGAAGGAAACAGGCAATGTAGAGAGGGTCACCTTGAAAGGAGAGAGACCCTTGCAGGGAAGGAGCTAGGAGAACAAATATTCGTCTCTTCTCTTCCTATCACCTCCTGCCAAAAGATCTTCATTGGCCAAATCCGACTGGAAGCAAGAAGGAAAGAAAGTACATTGGTGTAGTCTGTACAGGTCAGCCTCTGGACAGAAAGTGGGGTTAAAGAGGATGACGTAGATGTAGAAGGATAAGTAGAAGATGCCCCGTACATAAAAACATTAAAATAATTTTGTACTATAAATTATTGTGTGTTTTTGGCATCCAACTCAAATGGAATTCAAGGAATTGAGTGACATTGCTATAATCAGACTCTTTCTATTTCATTTACTTATTTATGTAAGTAAGATTTTCTCAATCTGAGCTCTGTATCATTTGAGGAATGAGTGATTCATCCAAAGGTATACAAACTGAGTGGAAGGGAAAGCTCCATTCATCTCACATTTTACAAAAATATAATTAGACTTGGCAAATGTTTTGTGTATTTAGATTCTTAAATCAATGATGAGTTTTATTATCATAATTATTAGCTTCAGGTGAGTGAGACTTCTCAAAAGAGGTGAATGGAAGCATCAGCAGTCCGTGATGAGAGGCAGCCAGTGGGGGCTCAGACTCTGGGCTGGGTGGCCTCGGTTCTAGTGTGCCACCACTTGTTTGCTATGGAGCTTCAGGCGAGTTCATTAACTTCTGTGCCTCAGCTTCCTAACCATAAAATGGTGATGATACTAGTACTCACCTCATAGGGTTACTGTGAGGAATAAATGACCTGATGAACGTAAAGAGCTTTAGACAGTACTGTATAAATATGTGTTGTATCAGTCAGCCATTGCCACAATAACACTGAGTAACAAAAAAACATAAAATTTCAATGGCATAAAACAATAAGCATTCATTTCTCACTGTGCACTTGTGGATTGCTTAGAGTTGCCTCAGGCTTCAAGTTGAGCCCAGGTCTGCTCCAAGAGTCTCTGATCCTCCTTGGACCAACAGCTAAACAGAGCATGTTCTTCTCATGGCAAAAAGCAGGAACATGAGGAGATCTTAATCTCCTTCTCTGAAGTTAAGACGTAAAGAACTTTTCTGAAGTAACTTTTTGCTTAATTTTTAAATTTTCTTTTGTTGCATATCTCTTTCTGAAATCTTGTATTTTTATTGGAATCTCAATAGAGAATACATTGTTAACTGTAAACCATTCCTTGATTTTGAACCAAATTCACGCTTCATTCAAAAGACCAGTATATTCCATTCTTTGCAAGAGTCTGCATCGTGTCTGCAGCAAACAAATGACATGAATCCTGGACAACATAAAAGAAAATGGAGAGAGATCATTTTCCTTGGATTCTAGATTCGTTTTGAAAATAATTTTTTCTCTCCTTCTTTTGATAAACCTGTCTGTGGACTATCTGAGCAATTTCATAGCATCAACTGAAGATAAATAATTTGGCAAACACATCACATGTGCTAGCTAAGAGATTAATCTTGCCCCTGAGCAGATGAGGTAGGATTCCAAGGGAAATTATGGATCTGTCCATCGTTTGGCCTGCATGTTTTATTATCAGAAGCCAACGAAGTTTTAATTTCACCTTCTTCTGTTTTCTGGTGAGTAAACAACAACTGTAAACAGTGCTGCAGTGAACACTGGGGGGCATGTATCCTTTCGAACCATAGTTTTCTCCACATATATGCCCAGGAGTGGGATTGCAGGATCATATGGTAGCTTTATTTTTAGTTTTTTAAAGAACCTCCATACAGTTTTCCATAGTGGCCGTACCAATTTACATTCATACCAACAGTGTAGGAGGGTTCCCTTTTCTCCACACCCTCTCCAGCATGTATTGTGTGTAGACTTCTTTGATGATGGCCATTCTGACTGCTGTGAGGTGATTGATATCTCATTGTAGTTCTGATTGGCATTTCTCTAATAATAAGTGATGTTGAGGATCTTTTGATGTGCCTCTTGGCCATCTGTATGTCTTCTTTGAAGAAGTGTCTGTTTAGGTCTTCTGCTCATTTTTTTTTTTTAACATCTTTATTGGAGTATAATTGCTTTACAGTGTTGTGTTAGTTTCTGCTGTATAACAAAGTGAACCAGATATATGTATGTGTATATCCCCATATCCCCTCCCTCATGCATCACCCTCCTATCCTCCTTATCCCACCCCTCTAGGTGGTCGCAAAGCACTGATCTGATCTCCCTGCACTATGCAGCTGCTTCCCACTAGCTATCTATTTTACATCTGGTAGTGTATATATGTCAGTGCTACTCTCTCACTTCATCCCAGTTTACCCTTCCCCCTCTCTATGTCCTAGAGTCTATTCTCTACGTGTGTGTCTTTATTACTGTCCTGTGCTTAGGTTCATCAGAACAATTTTTTTTTCTTTTTAGATTCCATATATATGTGTTAGCATATGGTATTTGTTTTATTCTTTCTGACTTACTTCGCTCTGTATGACAGACTCTAAGTCGATCCACCTCACTACAAATAATGCAGTTTCATTTCTTTTTATGGCTGACTAATATTCCATTGTATATATGTGCCACATCTTCTTTATCCATTCATCTGTCCATGGACACTTAGGTTGCTTCCATGTACTGGCTATAGTAAATAGTGCTGCAATGAACATTATGGTACATGACTCTTTTTGAATTATGGTTTTCTCAGGGTATATGACCAGCAGTGGGATTGCTGGGTCATATGGTAGTTTACTTTTAGTTTTTAAGGAACCTCCATAGTGTTCTCCATAGTGGCTGTATCAATTTACATTCCCACCAGCAGCGCAAGAGGGTCCCCTTTTCTCCACCCCCTCTCCAGCATTTATTGTTTGTAGATTTTTTTGATGATGGCCATTCTGACCGGCGTGAGATGATACCTCATTGTAGTTTTGATTTGCATTTCTCTAATGATTAGTGATGTTGAGCATCCTTTCATGTGTTTGTTGGCAATCTGTATATATCTTCTTTGGAGAAATGACTATTTAGGTCTTCTGCCCATTTTTGGATTGGGTTGTTTGTTTTTTTGATACTGAGCTGCTTGTATATTTTGGAGATTAATCCTTCGTCAGTTGCTTTGTTTGCAAATATTTTCTCCCATTCTGAGGGTTGCCTTTACATCTTTTTTTATGGTTTCCTTTGCTGTGCAAAAGCTTTTAAGTTTCATTAGGTCCCATTTGTTTATTTTTGTTTTTATTTCCATTTCTCTAGGAGGTGGGTCAAAAAGGATCTTGCTGTGATTTATGGTTCTGCCTATGTTTTCCTCTAACAGTTTGATAGTGTCAGGGCTTACATTTAGGTCTTTAATCCATTTTGAGTTTATTTTTGGGTATGGTATTAGGAAGTGTTCTAATTTCATCCTTTTACATGGAGCTGTCCAGTTTTCCCAGCACCACTTATTGTGGAAGCTGTCTTTTCTCCATTGTATTCTCTTGCCTCCTTTATCAAAGATGAGCTGACCATATGTGCATGGGTTTATCTCTGGGCTTTCTATCCTGTTCCATTGGTCTATATTTCTGTTTTTGTGCCAGTACCATATTGTCTTGATTACTGTAGCTTTGAAGTATAGTCTGAAGTCCAGGAGACTGATTCCTCCAGCTACCTTTTTCTTTCTCAAGCTTACTTTGGCTATTCGGTGTTTTTGTGTTTCTATACAAAGAGTGAAATTTTTTGTTCTACTTCTGTGAAAAAATGTCATTGGTAGTTTGACAGGGATTGCATTGAATCTGTAGATTGCTTTGGGTAGTAGAGTCAATTTCACAGTGTGTATTCTTCCAATCCAAGAACATGCTATATCTCTCCATCTGTTTGTATCATCTTTAATTTCTTTCATCAATGTCTTACTGTGTTCTGCATACAGGTCTTTTGTCTCCTTATGTAGGTTTATTCCTAGGTATTTTATTCTTTTTGTTGCAGTGGTAAATGGGGGTGTTTCCTTAATTTCTTTTTCAGATTTTTCATCATTAGTGTATAAGAATGCAAGAGATTTCTGTGCATTAATTTTGTATCCTGCCACTCTACCAAATTCATTGATTAGCTCTAGTAGTTTTCTCTAGGATTCTCTATGTATAGTATCATGTCATCTGCAAACAGTGACAGCTTTACTTCTTTTCCAGTTTGGATTCCTTTTATTTCTTTTTCTTCTCTGATTGTTGTGGCTAAAACTTCCAAAACTATGTTGAATAATAGTGGTGAGAGGGGGCAACCTTGTCTTGTTCCTGATTAGAGGAAGTGGGTTCAGTTTTTCACCATTGACAATGATGTTGGCTGTGGGTTTGTCATATATGGCCTTTATTATGTTGAGGTAGGTTCCCTCTATGCCTACTTTCTGCAGAGTTTTTATCATAAATGGGTATTGAATTTTGTCAAAAGCTTTTTCTGCATCTATTGAGTTTATCATATGGTTTTTAATCCTTCAGTTTGCTAATATGGTGAATCACATGGATTGATTTTTGTATATTGAAGAATCCTTGCATTCCTGGGATAAACTCCACTTGATCATGGTGTATGATCCTTTTAATGTGCTGTTGCATTCTATTTGCTAGTATTTTGTTGATGATTTTTGCATCTATGTTCATCAGAGATATTGGTCTGCAGTTTTCTTTTTTGTGACATCTTTGTCTGGTTTTGGTATCAGGATGATGGTGGTCTTGAAGAATGAGTTTGGGAGTGTTCCTCACTCTGCCATATTTTGGAATAGTTTGAGAAGGACAAGTGTTAGCTCTTCTCTAAAAGTTTGATGGAATTCGCCTGTGAAGCCATCTGGTCCTGGGCTTTTGTTTGTTGGAAGATTTTTAATCACAGTTTCAGTTTCAGTGCCTGTGATTGATCAGTTTATATTTTCTATCTCTTCCTGGTTCAGTCTCAGAAGGTAGTGCTTTTCTAAGAATTTGTCCATTTCTTCCAGGTTGTCTATTTTATTGGCATATAGGTGCTTGTAGTAATCTCTCATGATCCTTTGTATTTCTGCAGTGTCAGTTGTTACTTCTCCTTTTTCATTTCTAATTCTGTTGATTTGAGTCTTCTCCCTTTTTTTCTTGATGAGCCTGGCTAGTGGTTTATCTATTTTGTTTATCTTCTCAAAGAACCAACTTTTAGTTTTATTGATCTTTGCTATCATTTCCTTCATTTCTTTTTCATTTATTTCTGATCTGATCTTAATGATTTCTTTCCTTCTGCTAACCTTGGGTTTTTTTATTCTTCTTTCTCTAATTGCTTTAGGTGTAAGGTTAGGTTGTTTATTTGAGATTTTTCTTGTTTCTTGAGGTAGGATTGTATTGCTATAAACTCCCCTCTTAGAACTGCTTTTACTGCATCCCATAGGTTTTGGGCTGTTGTGTTTTCATTGTCATTTGTTTCTAGGTATTTTTTTATTTCTTCACTGATCCCTTGCCTATTTGGTAGTGTATTGTTTAACCTCCATGTGTTTGTATTTTTTACAAGTCCAGCCTGTAATTGATATCTAGTCTCATTGCTTTGGGTCAGAAACAATACTTGATACAATTTGAATTTTCTTAAATTTACCAAGGCTTGATTTGTGACCCAAGATATGGCCTATCCTGAAGAATGTTCCATGAGCACTTGAGAAGAAAGTGCATTCTGTTGTTTTTGTATGGAATAGCCTATAAATATCAATTAAGTCCATCTTGTTAATGTGTCATTTAAAGCTTGTGTTTCCTTATTTATTTTCATTTTGGATGATCTGTCCATTGGTGAAAGTGGGGTGTTCAAGTCCCCTACTATTATTGTGTTACTGTCAATTTCCCCTTTTATGGCTGTTAGCATTTGCCTTATGTATTGAGGTGCTCCTATGTTGGGTGCATAAATATTTACAATTGTTATATCTTCTTCTTGGATCGATCCCTTGATCATTATGTAGTGCTCTGCTTTGTCTCTTGTAATAGTCTTTAGTTTAAAGTCTATTTTGTCTGATATGAGAATTGCTACTCCCGCTTTCTTTTGATTTCCTTTTTCATGGAATATCTTTCTCCATCCCCTCACTTTCAGTCTGTATGTGTCCCTAGGTCTGAAGTGGGTCTCTTGTAGACAGCATATATAAGGGTCTTGTTTTTGTATTATTCAGCCAGTCTGTGTCTTTTGGTTGGAGTATTTAATCCATTTACACTTAAGATAATTATCGATATGTATGTTCCTATTACCATTTTCTAAATTGTTTTGGATTTGTTTTTGTAGGTCTTTTCCTTCTCTTGTGTTTCCTGCCTAGAGAAGTTCCCTTAGCATTTGTTTTAGAGCTGGTTTGATGGTACTGAATTCTCTTAGCTTTTGCTTATCTGTAAAGGTTTTAATTTCTCCATCAAATCTGAATGAGATCCTTGCTGGGTAGAGTAATCTTGGTTGTAGGTTTTTCCCTTCATCACTTTAAATATGTCCTGCCACTCTCTTCTGGCTTGAAGAGTATCTGCTGAAAGATCAGCGGTTAACCTTATGGGGATTCCCTTGTATGTTATTTGTTGCTTTCCCTTGCTGCTTTTAATATTTTTTCTTTGTATTTATTTTTTGATAATTTGATATTTTTTGATAATATGTTTCTCGGCATGTTTCTCTTTGGGTTTATCCTGTATGGTACTGTCTGTGCTTCCTGGACTTGGTTGACTATTTCCTTTCCCATGTTAGGGAAGTTTTTGACTATAATCTCTTCAAATATTTTCTCAGACCCTTTCTTTTTATCTTCTGCTGGGACCACTCTAATTTGAATGTTGGTGCATTTAATGTTGTCCCAGAGGTCTCTGAGACTGTCCTGAATTCTTTTTTCTTTATTCTGCTCCCTGGCAGTTAGATCCACTATTTTATCTTCCAGCTCACTTATCCATTCTTCTGCCTCAGTTATTCTCTTATTGATTCCTTCTAGAATATTTTTAATTTCAGTAATCGTGTTGTTCATCACTGTTTGTTTGCTCTTTAGTTCTTCTAGATCCTTGTTAAATGTTTCTTGTATTTTCTCCATTCTTTTTCCGAGATTTTGGGTCATCTTTACTATCATTACTCTGAATTCTTTTTCAGGTAGGTTGCCTATTTCATCTTCATTTATTTGCTCTTGTTGGTTTTTACCTTGCTCCTTCATCTATAACATACTTTTCGGTGTTTCATTTTTTTTTTTTTTTTTGATGTGTGGTGCTTTATTCCTGTCTCACTGGTTGTTTGGCCTGAGACATCCAGTACTGGAGTTTGCAGAAGGTTGGATAGAGCTGGGTCTTGGTGCTGAAATGAAGACCTCTGGGAGGCCTCACTCCAATTGATATTCCCTTGGGTCTGAGGTTCTCTGTTAGTCCAGCGGTTTGGACTTGGAGCTCCCACCACAGGAGCTTGGCCTGACCTCTGGCCTGGGAACCAAGATCCTGCAAGCTTTGTGGCATGGTTAAAAAAAAAAAAAGGAAGAAAGAAAGAAAAAAAGGAGCAGAACAATATCAAAGAATAAAAAAAAAAATAGAATTAGAAAGATAAAAATTATATTAGGAAAAATAAAACTGTAATTGGGACAACTGCAACAAGGTAAAATAAAACCACAACAGAAAAAAGGAAAAAAAAAAGAAAAGGAGGTTACAAGCCAGAAGGAGAGAACAATAATGAAGTATAAAGAATAAAATAAAATTAGAAAAATAAAAGATATATTAGAAAAAATAAAAATATAAAAGAATCAACAACAGTAAATCAACAAGGTAAAACAGAACCCCAATCTAAAAGTGGAGAAAAGAAAAAGAAAAGCCTTGGCTATGGGGACGGAGTTTAGGCGGGGGTGGAACTTAGAGGCAGAGTTTAGGTTGGGACGGGACCTAGGTGGGTGGGGGGCTGATGTTTGAGCGTGGGGCGAGGCATTGGCGGGGTGACGTTCAAGCGTGGGGCGGGGCCTCTGCTTAGGACCTGAGTGGAAGGGGAGAGGCAGCATGTCAAAAGGAGGGCCTCTGGGGTGTGGAGTTCAGGACTTTGGAGCTAAGGCCCTGAGTGAGGGTGTGTGGGTGGGGTTTAGGCCCAGCTCGTTGGAAGGGGTCTCCCAGTGTAGAGGTGGGGCCCTGGGTGGGGCTGTAGGGGCAGGACTTGGGTTCTGTGCTGCAGGAGGGAGGCTCGGAGGGCAGAGGATTAGGCCCGGGAACCCAACAGGCTCCTTGGTGCCTAAGTGGACAGGGAAAGCACTGGCCGCTTTCCCTTTCATTCCTCTGTGCCCCTCCCCCATCTCCCCCACGGTCTCCCCCATCACTACTGGACCCCTAACCATGGGTGCGTCCCATTGGGTGTAAGAACTCCTCCCCTCCCCCAGCCACCCCTCAGGGGTGCCAGTTCCAGAGGTCCAGCCTTTACTTTTGCTCCCCCTTCCCTCCCTCCCACTCCCTCAGGACCCACGTGGCTGGAGGGGGCCTAGGTGGGCAGAGGATCAGGCCCAGGATCTCAGCAGGTTCCTGAGGGCCTATGTGGGCAGGGGAAACCTGGCCATTCTCCCTTGTGACCATGTGCCCTCCCAATGGTTCCCCAGTTTCCCCCTTTTCCCCTCCCCCAGCTGCCCCTCGGGGTGCCATTCCAGTCCCGCCTCCACTTCTCCTCCCCCTTCACTCCCCCCATGCCCCACGTCCTACCCATTTGCTGGGGGTTCCTCCCATACCCTTAGTTGTCCATGGTCCCCCTCCAGGGCCTGGTAGGTAGTTGTCAGGAGACATGAATTCCACATCCTCCTAGTATGCCATCTTGACTCCACCCCGCTAGGTCTTCTGCTCTTTTTTTTTTTCTTGTGTGTGTGGTACGTGGGCCGCTCACTGTTGTGGCCTCTCCTGTTGCAGAGCACAGGCTCCGGACGCACAGGCTCAGCGGCTATGGCTCACGGGCCCAGCTGCTCCACGGCATGTGAGATCTTCCCAGACCAGGGCATGAACCTGTGTCCCCTGCATCGGCAGGCAGACTCTCAACAACTGTGCCACCAGGGAAGTCCCTGCTCATTTTTTGATTGGGTGGTTTTTTTTATATATATATATTGAGCTGCATGAGCTGTTTGTAAATTTTGGAGATTAATCCCTTGTTGGTCGTTTTGTTTGCAAATATTTTCTTCCATTCTGTGGGTTGTCTTTTTTTTTCACTTAAGGTTTCCTTTGCTGTGAAAAAGCTTTTGAGTTTAATTAGGTCCCATTTGTTTATTTTTGTTTTTTTCTAGGAGATGGATTGAAAACAGTATTATGCAATTTATGTCGAAGTGTGTTCTGCCTATATTTTCCTCTAAGAGTTTTATAGTATCTGGTCTTACATTTAGGTCTTTAATCCATTTTGAGTTTATTTTTTTGTGTGGTGTTAGAGAATGTTTTAATTTCATTCTTTTACATGTAGCTGTCCAGTTTTCCCAGCCCTATTTATTGAAGAGACTGTCGTTTCTCCATTGTATATTCTTAATCCCTTGTTGGTCGTTTTGTTTGCAAATATTTTCTTCCATTCTGTGGGTTGTCTTTTTTTTTCACTTAAGGTTTCCTTTGCTGTGAAAAAGCTTTTGAGTTTAATTAGGTCCCATTTGTTTATTTTTGTTTTTTTCTAGGAGATGGATTGAAAACAGTATTATGCAATTTATGTCGAAGTGTGTTCTGCCTATATTTTCCTCTAAGAGTTTTATAGTATCTGGTCTTACATTTAGGTCTTTAATCCATTTTGAGTTTATTTTTTTGTGTGGTGTTAGAGAATGTTTTAATTTCATTCTTTTACATGTAGCTGTCCAGTTTTCCCAGCCCTATTTATTGAAGAGACTGTCGTTTCTCCATTGTATATTCTTGCCTCCTTTGTCATAGATTAATTGACTGTAGGTGCATGGGTTTATATCTGGGCTTTCTATTATTTTCCATTTATCTGTATATCTGTTTTTGTGTCAGTACCATAATGTTTTGATTACTGTAGCTTTGTAGTATAGTCTGAAGTCAGTTAGGCTGATTCCTCCAGCTCCATTTTTCTTTCTCAATATCGCTTTTGCTATTCAGGGTCTTTTGTGTCTCTATACAAATTTTAAAAGTTTTTGTTCTAGTTCTGTGAAAAATGTCATTGGTTATTTGAATCTGTAGCCTGCCTTGGGTAGTGTAGTCATTTTGACAATATTGATCCTTCCAATCTAAGAACTTGGTATATCTTTCCATCTGTTTGTGTTATCTTCTATTTCTTTCATCAGCATCTTACAGTTTTTCAGAGTACAGGTTTTTTGCCTCCTTAGGTAGGTTTATACCTAGGTATTTTATTCTTTTTAGTGTGATGGTAAACGGGATCATTTTTAAAATTTCTCCTTCTGATCTTTCATTGTTAGTGTACAGAAATGAAAGGGATTTCTGTGTATTAATTTTGTTTCCTGCAACTTTAACAGATTCATTAACGAGCTCTAGTACTTTTCTGGTCTCTTGTGATTTGATGACTAACTTTACTGTTGTGTTTGGATTCCTTATTCTTGAGTGTGTGTGTATCTATTGTAGATTTTAGGTTTGCAGTTGCCATGAGGTTTTGATATAGCAGTCTGTGTATAAACAAGATTGTTTTAAGTTGCTGGTCTTTTAATTTCAAATGTATTTCCAGTATCCTACACTTGTACTCTCCTCTTCTCATGATTGCTGGTTTTGATAGCATATTTTTGTGTGGATGATTTTCTACCTTTACTGTATGTTTCCCTTTACTGGTGAGCTTTTCCATTCATAATTTTCTTGTTTCTGGTTGTGGCCTTTTTTTGCTGCCTAGAGAATTTCCATTAGCATTTGTTGCAAAGCTGGTCTGGTGGTGCTGAATTCTCATAGTTTTTGCTTGTTCCAGATACTACCTCTTGCAAATGCTTTTGTTAAAGGAATTCTTGCCAGGAGGCTCGGTGTGAACAGGAGGTTAAACACAGGGCTGCTTTGGTAGAGGTGAAGCGGAGATCCCCGCTTACCCTTCCCCCTTCCCACACCCGAGAGATTCTGCACAGACCAGCTTTCAAGGGCCATGTGGGCAGTGTGTGTGTGTGGGCCTGCGGGCCTGTCTAGAGGTGGGTTGGAGAGGAAAGAGATTCTATTGTTCATAAAAATGTAACATGCTCAACAACACCCCCCCCCATCTTTTTTTCTTTTCTAAATTACTTGATTTTGTATTCTGGGCTCCCTAGAACTTGGATTGACTTGTAACTGAGCAAATACTTGTTTAGTTCTTGCTGAGCTGCTATCATGATGTGAGGTTTTAGAGAAAAACATGGAGCAGTCCTGCCCCCAGAAAGTATATAATCTAATTGGGAAGCCAAGACGGTCACCGTCCTGAGAGTGGTTCCAAATTTACAGGTTTTCATTTCTGATCTCTTGCCTGAATTTTAGCTCTAATACTTTACCTGTCTGTCTGCCTCCTGGACAGTCTCTGCTTGGCTGTCCCACTCTCACCCGAACTCAAAATTTCTAAACCTGGAGCTATGCTCTCTCTCAGAGAACCCAGAAAGTTCACAACATCTACATCAGAGTTGTCTGCTAAAAGAACAAAAGCACTGAGGAGCATCAGGAGACAGCAGGGATCATCAAAGTGACAAAAGCAACACAGATAATTGGGGAGAGTTGCCATTAAATATGTGAAGCCCATCATGCATGACAGGGAAGAGGTGTGTCCTGCAGGGAATGTATACCAACGTCATCCCGACTAGTCTCAGATGTCTTGTGAGGCTCTCTCTATATTAATGTGATGGTAGTATTAAAAAACAGGTGTTTTATATATAAATGGCCTTTAATTGCTTGTCAACAGCTACCACCACTGTTCAGCCAAAGAAGTAGGAATCTGTTCCAAAAATGGAGGGAAAACTGGCCATGACGGATTTTCTCAAAGATGGTATTATGTACACAAAACCATATTTACTATAACTTCTGGGTGATGACTGGGATTTTCAAGGGTAATATTGACCTCGTCTGCTTACTTTATTTTTTTAAATTTTTATTGGAGTAGAGGTGATTTACAATGTTGTGTTAGTTTCAGGTGTACAGCAAAGCGAATCAGTTATACATATGCATACATCCACTCTTCTTTAGATTCTTTTCTGTATAAGCCATTACAGAGTATTGGGTAGAGTTCCCTGTGCTATACAGTAGGTCCTTATTAGTTATCTATTTCATATATAGTATCGTCTGCTTACTTTAAAATGAAAATACTCCGTGAATTGTGACTTCACTGTATTTGATTTTGCTTTAGAGGACAAACCGAGGAGGCAGGTAGCAGACAATTGCTCGGTGTAAGGGAGAACTGCTAACAAGACAGCTGCCCAAAGGCACACTGGGTGGCTGCGAGAACAGTGTGCTTTCCTTCCAATTCAGACACAGGCCAGGATGAATTCCTGCATTTGGAGGGAGGCTGAATTGAAAAGCCTCCCAAGTTCCTTACAACTAAACATTTTATGAGTGTATGAATATGAGTTCCTTTGAAGGTCAGAGAGGTGAGAAACTAAAATTAGGAGGCGTTTTCGCAGAGGGGCCTTCCTGATGGAGGAGGTTATTGGGGCTTGCTTTGAAGGACTGCAAGGTTGGGGAGGTGAGGCAAGGAAAAGCGTTATTCTGGGTGTCAGAGGTGCGGAAGAGGCTAGGCAGGGGCAGGGGAATGAAGAGGCCAGCTGATGATGATGGAGGAAGAAAGAAAGATGCTAGAAAGAGCCCCCTTGAGAGAGGATGAGTTGAACTGTGTTTGAGGCAGTGGTGAGCTTAGCCAAAACCTGACAGCTGTTCATACATTATCTGAGAAACCTGACAGTTGCCTAAGGACACGTGAAGTTTGGAGCAGCTCTGAAATGAAAAGAGGTGGGAAAACTGTACGCTGTGTTAAAGCTTCCTCCGTAGAGCTGAAGAACTGGGGTTTTCCTAAACACAGGGCAGGACTACCCATCAGAACTCCCAGTAGGTCCAAGGCCAAGTAATTTGCTCTTTTTAGGTGTCTCACCCCTCTGTCTAGACTGAGATGAAAGGGCAGTGAGAAAAATCTGTGAACATCCCACTAAAGTCAGGACATGACATTTTAAGAACTTTATTTCCCCACAGAGGTGAAAAGGATTTTTTAAGAATATGATAAAGATGTTTTGTTCGTGAACAAACAAGTACAGAGACGGTACAAGATCATTTATTACATAACTGAAAGCAATCCTGACATGGAACTGTTTCAAAAGGACCTTTGAATGATTGATTATCCATTTAGTAACTCTACTCTTGTATTTATAATGTAAATCATACAATAAAACCATTATTGGATAGTTTCCTGTAGTGTGCAGCTTTGAGCTGTTGTCACCCAGTCCCACCTGAGCCTCTAGAGATATGGCTGTGCATGTTATGTAGGTGATCAAAGAAATATCATGATGGTCTTGTCAGAAACTCAAAAGCTGTGATGGTTCTAAGTAGTTTGCCTGTCTCTATGTTTTCGTGTTATTGGGTTACCACTGTGTAACTCTGTATTTTTATTTTATTCCTTTTATCTATACAAAGGAAAGAAAGGAATACATTCAGAAAATTGGGAGCGACACAAATAACGTTTCAATCAAAGAGACCTCAAATCTAGAAATATCATTAACCTGGAGCAGGTGAAGTCCCAAATGATCTACTACGACCATCCGGTTGTCCAGGTGTGAGGAAAACACTGGTGTGAGCACAGAGGCTAATCACAGCACTTATCATTGGGATAATGAGGCTCCTTGGTGGAATAAAACATCAGGAAATTATGCTCACTCTGAGAAATAGACATAAGACTTTTGTAGCTTGGATTCTGGCAACACCCAGTATTGTTTATATCCCGTTACCTTCTGCTATAGAATATTATCTCTCCTTGGGTCCTACCAGTTTATGATGAACCTTGATTTCGAATGAGTTTTCCAAGACATTGTAGTTTTTCCTCCTCTCTTTTCAAATGTTCATACAAGTAGGATTTGGATGAGATGAGGGGAAAGGGACACTCAGGGCAAGGGAAGCAGCCCGAGTAAAGACAGTATATTCAGGTAGGAGGGAAACCAGAGGGGGAGCAACCAGGCTGGGACAGATGATTCCTCCTGGAGGGGGAATAGTGGAAGGTTAAGGAGAAATATTTTGGGGGGCGATCTTATATAGCACTGGACATGCTGGGTTATAGAGCAGTGAGATGGGGGCCAAAGAGGGGATGTGGCAGAGGAGAAAATGACAACTCCTAGGCGGGTCATTATGAGCAACAGTGGGGGCAACTGGGTGGCTTCTGAGTGCGGAGCTAGGGAACAGTCCACAAGACCACCCTCATGCAGACAACGAGTTCAAGTTTGGGGGGCCCCAAGGCCAACTTCAGCTTCAATATTTTGCTAGCAAGACTCACAAAACTTACTAAACGTTGTTATACATGTTAAACCGTGGTTATGACGTATTACAGTAAAACAATACAGATGAAAGTAAGCCAAGGGAAGAGATGCATGGGGAAGAGTCCAGGAGAGTTCTAAACTCAAGAACTTCCAGCTGGAGTGTGGAAAGCATTAACATTTCCAGGAACAATGTGAGACAATGGCACAAATTATTGCCAATCAGCAAAGCTCACCTAAGCCTTGGTGTCCGGAGTTTTTATGGGAGCTCAGTTACATAGACCTGAATGGCCACCCACATTGCTGACCTCAGTATCCAGCCCCTCTGGAGGTCTAGCTGGTGCCATGGGACCCAAAGCCTCCACCCCTAATCACACCGTTAGAGTATTGGTGTGGCCCATGGCCCTCAGACACTCTGATCAGACATGACATTCCAAGGGTTCAGAGGTCACCTCCCAGGGACCAAGGGAAAAAGCCAGACCTCCCTTTCGGGTGCAGTTAATTCTTTACTACACACTGAGGTAACACACTTTTGCTCCTTTTTTCTTCTCCTTCACATTTCTGTCCCTTCCTTCTTCCTTTCCCTAAATCTTTTAACGTTCAAAACAATCAATGTCCCGAAGGACCTCCTCTCAGCTGCTGTCAAGTCAGGCTACAGTCATAGTGACTGGGCTCCAAGAAATGAGAGCAGAGTCAGTGGCGTGTCTTCATCCTCAGCTTGACAAGCTCCATGGAGGGCACTGGGTAGATCTCGTGGTGCCAGGTCCCTGGAGAATGTTATCTGCAAGGATGACTTCTACTAACTTGGGAAATTACAACAAAAAGAAATTACCTCCGAGGCCAAGGACTAAGAGTCTGATTTCCATGGTAACATAGAGATCGCACCTCTCTGCTAGGGATGGAGAATATATGGCCCTAGAAGACTTATTCTGGGGCCATATATTCTCAAACAATGAGATTTCTTTAAAAAAAAAAAAAAATTACCCCAAAGAAAGTGACTATGTGATTTAGATCAGGCTGCCTCAAAGCCTTAGGACAGTTCCCTTTAGAGCTCTCCCAGGTGGCTTTTTGTTTTACTTACGATTTCTTTCTTGGTCAACTTGTTCCCTTCATGGAATGCTTAGCCCAGAGAAAGCCTTCTCAGATAATGGGGAGCTTTTTCTTCCTGCAGATGTTGTCATCTTCAGGCTTGCTTAATCATCTGTAGAGATTTCTATGAGGGTTGCCTACCTTAAACATTTTTTTTTAATTATTTGGAAAAAGCAGGTTTGTCTCAGCTTTGGGCTTAGGGCTGCATTATAAATGGTAAAGGGCTTTATTTGCAGATAAAATGTTTTCCACAAGCACTTTAACCAAATCACAGAGCACAAAAATAAGAGGACTTGAATTGACAAAAACGATCATTATTTGCCAAGGGAAACTCTTTCAAATGTGCTTATACCTATCCACATCTGGTTTTTGATCTTGGGGCCAAAAACCCTCTTGATTTAAGTGTTTTGCCTAGGGTGCACTTATCTCAGAATTGTGACATGAAATAAATAGGGAAAGTAAACAGCATTATTTTAAAATAATGCAATTTGTATCTAATGTGGTCATGTGTGGTACTCTAACTTATTATGTGGAGCTGTAATTTGAAATACTTCATATCCTACATTTTAAAACTAACCTAGGGTTTTCTCCGACGTTTTCAAAAGTCACTATTATATTTTCATATTGTCATTAACATTGATTATGCTACCATTCTAGTGTTCTGCTTTATATATTTTAATTAAATGTTTTATATTGTGTACTTGAACCCTGAGGCAATTTTAACATGAAGGGGACAATTTTATAAATGGAAAAAAATAAAACCTTACAAAATGATTGGTGTGTTCCCTGCTGCACAGAACATTTAAGAACCAGAATTCCTGCCTCAAAATGTTTCCAGGCTAAGTAAAATTATAAGGAAAATTAGATGCTTTCAAAATGTCAAGAGTTAGCTCTTTTATTTGGTTTGATTTTTGGTTTGTTTGATATAGGCATGAAACGTTTTCTCCTTAAAGAGGAGTCCCTTTTTGCTGAAGAGAAGGTAGTATAAAGGTTTATTATACGATTATTTGTAATCATTTAAAAATTGGATACAATATAGGTGTCCCAAAATAGGGGGCTAGTTGCATGGTTAGGTAGCATCCACACCACGTAATAACACATGTTTACTATATGTTAAGAGAAAAAAATCAGATCATAATCAGTATACACAGAAGAGTCCTTATTTTATTAAGAAAAAATATGCAGAATATGAATAATATGTGTAAATATGCATGGAAAACCCTGAAAGTCTATTTACACCAGGTTAGTAGTTGTCTCTCTGCATGAACGTGACATGATTTGAACGGTCATAAATCCCTAAATCTTAGAGTTGAAGGGACTTGGAGATCATTTAATTCAGTTTCTCATTAATTCACCAGATAGCTCATTCCATTTACAGACTGATCCAAGTATTCGGGAGTTCTCTCTTAAATGGAATTCCTACCTGCCTCCCTGTAGGTTCCACTAGCTGCTGCCCTCTCCGCCCTCGGGGGACGTGTGGAATAAATCCATTTCCTTATACATCACTGCTCTTTAGCTATTTAAAGACCGCTACTCCTTCCTAAATCTTCTTTTCTTCAGGGTAACATCCCTAATTTATTCAATCCTTCTTTGTGATTTACCAACTCCTCCTATGGCCCCGATTCATTTTTCTGGAGGTCATGGAATTGTTGGCATATCCCTCTTAAGATGGGTCATCCAGAACAGACCCCCGTGTTCAAGTGCGCTCAAGCCAGCCCAAATCCAGTGGACCTTGTTTGCTCCTTTGATCTCTAACCAGTAAAGGCCACGGTTTGTATCAACTTGAAGTCAACGAAAACTTTTCCAGAGATTTTCTATATGAGCGACTGTTAAGGGCCATGTTCCCCAATTTGAATTCATTCTATTAATTCTTTGACTCCAAAGCAGGATCTACGCAGCTATAACAAGCTGCAATTCAGCTTCCAGCCTTTCTATTAATCCTTACTAAGCCGTATCTTATTTGTTTTATTCTATATCCAAGTCTGTCAAACTCATTTCAAATCTTGATTCTGTCCAGCAATGTGTCACCTCTTTTTCAGTTTTTTGTACTTCCTATATTGATAAGTAAACCATCTCTATCTTTAGTCATCTCTGAAAATCATTTTTAAGGGCAAAGACTAGACGTCTCTGAAATCCCAGATCTGCTTTTCACACAGCACTTGATGGTACAGTATTCCATTGGCCGTCCCCCTCTATTCACGACCTACAACTCTGGGGTGAGCCAGCAAGCATCCCTGATGAGATGGCACAGGCAGCAGCTGGGGAGGAACGCAGCCCTGAATTTCCTACCACCGGGCACAGTAAAAATGTCTTGTGCTTTTCCCACCACCAGGCACGGGAAAAAGAATATGAAAGCCAAAAGTGGAGACAAAACTGAAGAGAGGGTATTTTCCCGAAAGAAAGGAAATGTAGTAAAAGAACGGAGTCCCTGGTATCAATCAGTGCTTCCATGCCACTGACAAGCTAAGACCCTATAAACAGAGTAACGGGTTGGACCCCTGCCTAGTTTCCCCTGTAAATGCCACCCATGTCTGGCCCACTTATTTGAAATGTGGTCTCCAGAAAAATCTTGGATGGGGGAACCAAGTTCCTGGGAGAATTAGTCAGCTGTGAGTTTCACAGACTTTCGTCTTTAACCTGATTCTGCAGCGTCCCCATGGAGCTCTTGTTCCACACATCCAAGGTGAGGGAGTTGAATGTGACCTGGTGACCTTCACGTCTTCTCTGTTCAATACTTTTGATATGAAGATAAGTTTGATGCATGGTCAAGGGACAATTTCCAGTTTTTCCTCATTATGCCGTTCAAGGTTATCTGTGGAACACAGATTTGATATTTCCAGAGCTTCTCTCCTTTTAAAAAATTTTTTATTTTATTGAAGTATAGTTGATTTACAATGTTGTGTTAATTTCTGCTGTACAGCAAAGTGATTCAGTCATACACACATATCCAGAGCCTGTCCCTTGCTCAGCAGTTCTCTCACATATCTCAAATAGGCTCCCTTCTTTTTCCATGCCCCTCAGGCACTGCTTTCTGCCCCTGCATCCTCCCTGTTTCCTGAGAAAATCGCAGAGATCTAGCCTGATGGCTAAGGGCAGCTATGGCAGCCTCTCAGGCCTAGACCTCTCAGGCCTGGACTGCACGCCCCTCAGCTGTGAATTCTGCTCCTTTCTGAGAGGGACCCAGCCCACCACTAAATTTCTTACAGCCTCAGTTTACTTATATAAAATGGGGATGATAATTCTCACAGGACCATGGTGAGGCTATGTCAAAGAAAGAGTGTAAACTGTTAAATATATCGTCTGGCACATAGAAAACACACACATAGATGTTAGCAAAAAACCCAAAAAACTTCACATTTCTCTGCATCTTCACCCTATCTGGTCTGAGAGGAAGTAGGATACATATTCTTTTTCTGAGGTGATCACAGTTCCATTTGTACTGATTACTGGCTTAAAACAATAAAGAGGAATTACAGGTTTATGTAAGTGGAGGTCCAGAGAGAGGACAGAATACTGACAGCAACCTGAGGTTAAGGTGAGGGCCCCTCGGGGTCAGGAGATGGCTGCAGAAGTTCCAGCACCTCACATTCAGCAGAGAAAGAGAGTTGCTTCCAGAATTTCACTCAGAAGAGCAAAGCAGCTTCTTTTTCAAAAGTCTAAAGAAAACTCCTCTCATATCTCACTGGTCTAAATGAGATGAAATGCCTTCCCTGGGCTTCCCTGGTGGCGCAGTGGTTGAGAGTCCGCCTGCCGATGCAGGGGACACGGGTTCGTGCCCCGGTCTGGGAAGATCCCGTATGCTGCGGAGTGGCTGGGCCCGTGAGCCATGGCCACTGAGCCTGCGCGTCCGGAGCCTGTGCTCCGCAACGGGAGAGGCCACAACGGTGAGAGGCCCGCGTACCACAAAAAAAAAAAAAAAAGCCTTCCTTAAATCAGTCGGGTGATAAGTTCATGCTATTTTAGGCTTGAACCCCATACTCTATTTCTAGAAACAGGGTGGAGTCAAATTTCCCCATTGCATATAGGGTTTGGGGTACCCAGGCAGCATTGTCCAATTATACAGTTTCAGGAGGCCTGACCCCTATGATTTCTCTTCTGGAACTGTGTTCTATGCTATCCACGTAAAGTGCCATGGGAATAGTGCTCGGTGGAGTTACTCAGCTGGAAGCACTGGACTTGGAAAGAGGTACAGAAGTCCCCTACCTACACACCTTCAAATTGTGAACTTTCAAAGATGTGAATATGCGTTCGCATGTCCAATCACATAAGTTAGTTCATGTGTCTGGCGTATATTGTCACGTGCGTGCATCCTCTACAAGTGGTTGTGCTTTTGTATCGATCTGCGAGAGGATGACTTCATTGAACTCCTTGCTGTGCAACGCGAGGGGCTTACTAATGAAGACCTGATGGAATTGGAGGCCCAGAGAAAGGACGAAGAGAGACAAGAGGAAGAAGAAGTAACTGAAGAACTGAAGAGATTCACGTTGCAGGAAATGGCAAGGGGATTTTCTGTATTTGAGGAGGCACTGTTAGTTTTTGAGGCACAGGCCCTGAACGTAGACGGTACACGAAGGTTGCAGCAGCCGTTCAGAATGCAATCCAGTGCTACCGTGTCATCTATGGTGAGAAAAAAAGAGCTACTAGCCAGACATCCCTGGATCATTATTTCAAGAGGGTAGATAGAATTGAATCCAGCAAGGAACCAGAGCCTGTGCCGTCAGCGTCAGGCGTGAGTGCAGTTGCAGCCTTCTGTCTCCTGTTGCTGACGATCCTTCAGCTCTACCATCTCCCACCTCGTCTCCCTCCTCCAGTCTGTAACTCTTCTTGCCTGTTCCCTCGATGCCAGCCCCTGTGTGCCAGCTGTTGGACTACTGTGCTTTTCAAGGGACTGTACTGTAAGGTTAAACATGTTTCTTTATTTTTGTGTTTGTTCTTTATGTATTATTTGTGTGAAAAGTATTATACACCTATTACAGTACAGTACTATATAGTCGATTGTGTTAGTTGGGTACCTAGGCTAACTTTGTTGGACTTACGAACAAATTGGACTTACGAACGTACACTTGGAATGGAACTCGTTCGTATGTAGGGGACTTACTGTACTTGAAGTTCAAGGAAGTTACCACAGCGGTACTAGATATTGGCTAGCTCATCACACAGGTCATTCCACTAGGTGCCTGAGTCCATCTCCTCCTCCTTTTCCTACGGAACGTTCTCCTGTTAATTTATCCTTTTTCTTGAATTGGCATCAGCTCCCGTTTTTATTGGGTCACTTATGCTGATTCTTCTTCATCCAAAACCAAACAAAAATTAAAATTAAATTAAAATTAAAAAATCAAAGCTTCCCCAAACCTGCTACTCCACCAAGCTACCTTAACTTCCCTGTCACAGTTACTGAAAGCACGGTCTGTATTCATTGCCCCAGGTCAATGATCTTGCTTCTGCCTCAACCTCTCCGCTGAATCTGCTCTCTCAGAATCATTTCTCTGTAAACTAATCGAAATGTCAGGCCAGTTCCAACTTCTCCGATCACCATATCCTCCTTCTTGAAACTCTCCTCCTTTCTATCCATTTATTTGATCAATATTTATTGTTCACCTGCCACGTGTTAGACACTGGGGTAGATGCTGAGAATGCAAAGATTAAAAGAATCTGGTCCTCAAAGAGGTTATAAGGCAGTGGAAGGGCAGCCAATGAAACAACAGGTGAGAGCCTGAGTGGAGGAAACATGTAAATCCACTAGGAATAGGAGAAGCTTCTAAAAAGGCAATTCTTGGACTGTTTTTAAAAAGCTAGGCGCCTGTTGATTGGAAAATGTCAAAGGCACAGGGAGAAGCATGGTGCAATCAGGAAACTACAAGTGGCTTGGTATGGTGTGAAGGATGGCAGAGACTCTGGGGCGGGAGGGAGATAAAGTTGTTCAACAAGGTAGAAGCCAGGTCGGTCAAGGGTTTGGACAATGTGACATAGATCGTGGGCAGCTGCGGAAGAATTCTGAGCCATTTAGTGACATGATCCAATTCATATTTTACAAAGATCATTCCAGTGGAGGACAAAATAGGCAGGCCCAGAAGCTGGAGGACAAGTAAGGAGGATGCTAGAGAATTTGGATAAAAATGATGATGTTTCTGAACTACAACTATGGTGGGGGTCTGTTAAGGTGGTAGAACAAATTCAAAAGATATTGAGGAAATAAAAATATACAGCATATAATATGGGATAGGAAGGTAGGACCAGTAAAAAATGGTGAAACCAAGTGGGAAGAGAAATGCAATAATGTCAAACATAGTGGAGAGATTAGTCAAGAAAAGAACATAGAATATTCTTGGTTTCCTCGTTACTTCTATGACCAGTTCTTACTCATGCTTGGGTTCTTAGCCCTGCCCCTGAGCAGGGGTGCTTCCCAGTGAAAAAGCCGGAGCAGATCTGCATTCTTCCCTTCACAACACCATCTAATCTTATGGTTTCGACAATCACATCTATGTCCTAAGCTCCGATTCTACTCATCTGAGTCCGAATTGTTTCTCAAATTCCAATGTCAGTTTTCAGTGCTTCCTCAGTGTCTTTTGCTTGGATGTCCATCTCTGCATTCTAACTAAACTGAAATCATCGCCTTTTCTCCAAACACATTCCTTCTCCCCTGTTTCTCAATCTGTTAATGCTGCTGCTCTCCTTTTAGCTGGACAATTTACTGTCACCTTTGCTTCCTTATTAGTTCATTCATTCACTCATCAAATATTATCGAGCGCCTACGATATCTCTTGAACTCTTCTAAGTGCTGTAGATATAGTGATGACCTAAACAAAGTTCCTGCCCATATAGAGCTTCATTCCAGTAAGGGAATACATATCGTATTAGATAAGTGCAAGAGGGTAAGAGTGACAGAGTGCTTGCTTGCGACATTCAATAAGTTGGTAAGACCTTTCACTTTAATGTCTTTTGCATTTATCCTCATCCTCTATTCCAACACTGTACCAAAGTTCTGCCTTCAGCGTCCCTCAGACAAATGGTAATAGTGTCTCAGTTTAATCCAATTCATTTGAAACGATACGTAGTGAGCCCTTACTACATGCTGGATGCTTGGCTTGTTACAGATCCCGAAATGAACTCTAAAAACTTTGCAATTTAGAAAAAGTGATGAAATGACCACCTAAACCACTTAAATACAAACAAAAAATTGATAAAATTCCACATGGCAATTCTACCTAACTAGCCAGGGAAATTCACAGGATGGGTAGATCACTTCTGAAGTGGGCTCAGCTGAATTAGGGGTATTCAAAATGCCACTCAAAGGATAGATTGGACTTTTATTGGGTCTAGGGTGGCAGCTGGGGAGGAAAATGCATTCCAAGGGGAAGACACTGGATGAGTAAAGGAAGGAATGTGGGAAGGCATGAGTGTCCAGGTAATAGTGGGTAGTGCCATTTTCTGGGAGCTTCGGTTACTGATAGAGGAAGCTGAGGCTAGGAAGACAGACTAGGACCATCCTGTAAAGAAGCATAAAGGCTGGTCTGATGAATTTATATTTAAATTATGAAAATCCATCATTTTTTCTCTTATTTTTATTACATACATGACCTTTTTATTTGTTAATTTTTTTATTTATAGAACACTTGTGGAATTACTACCCACTACTATCCCAGAATATTGGTAATTTAGTAAAAAATTGCTATACAAGACCCATGTGTTGAAACAGTATCTTATGATATGAAAGTTAAATGAACTCTGGTAGACGGTGGCATGAATGTATTTGTATCTGAAAAATTATGTTCCTGAGCTTTGAAATATTTTGGGTTTCCCATTATTTTGAAATTAGATAAAGACTAATTTGGACGCTAGCAGTGAGCTAGCTTCCAAACTTCTATTTTTGCTAACTTCGTAGAATGAAAAAAAAGAAAATTTCTCTCCTGTGGGCTTTATCAAAATTCTATGAATTGGCAAAGGCTATGAAACATGAGAAATTTGAAGAACAAATCTGAGTAGAATATCTCCAGACTTTAATAAATGTCTGAATGAAAATACCAAAAATATGGTTTCTTCCAAAAATATGTTAATAATTATCCATTTCTAGAATGAGACATTAGTTTCTAAAGAGGTGCTAATTTGTCTTTCTAAATAAAAGACTGAGTTGTTTTAAGTTTTGCATCACCTTATAAAAGGAAATTCCCATTCGGAGGATTTTCAGAAACAAATAAACCAGTTGAAGTTTCCAAATATAGAGCTATGTGTGTTATATTGATGACATCTCCTAACAACCAGCTTTCTGGTTCAGCTTCTGAATTATTCTGTACGTGGACAATCTCTTGAAAGTATATATTTGGTAATGAGTATCACACTAATGTTCTCCTATGTGAGTAGATTTGAAACCCAATATGATTTCAAAATTGGCCAACTTTGCCAAGGAAACATGAAGGTTTCCATGGTTCCAGAGAATCAATAGTGCCCTCTAAAGGAAATCCATGTGAGGTACATCCCATATCCAGGTTTAATTCAGCAGTTAATCTGCCAAAGTTTTACTCAATTGTAAATCCAAAAATGGATTCAAAATTATAAAAAGAATGCAGGCCAGCCCTCATCATAAGTGCCCTAGGTGGCTGCCCACCCCACTTTGGGACTGTTGGAGCAGAAAGACCACTCTTCAGCCCTAGCTGCTGCTTCGTGCGGAGAACTGTTTGTCACCACCCTGGTGGAAAGTTCCTGGAAAGGGAAAAGGTGATGGTTTCTAAAGGGAATCCAGGTACGTGTCTTGGGAAAGTGTGTTACGTGTAAGGAAAAATGTGTAGGATAGAGTTTCTAGGAAGCCTCGTCAGCTTTTTGCCCTGGGCCAACTCAGAAAACCCAAATATCGGGAAGAGAGCCAAATCAGCTGAATTCCAAGAGGACAGACAGTGTGGTCTGGCTGAAACGCATGGAAATAAAAAGAAGTGATATGAAACATTTATGGATATGTGTCTGTCCATCTAATTTTGTGGTTTAATCTTACATTTTTTCTTCTCTCCATCTTTCATGATACACAGAGAAATAGCCACAAGTGACTTGAGAATGTTACAAGAAATCCTGGGCAAAATTTTATATTGTTACTATTGATTAGTAGCGGGAGAAGCCTTGGAGATTAATATCTGCCTTAGAGGCATAAAAAGTCAATAAGTACAGAAGATGTTAATCCCAAATATACATTGCTGAAGCAGGTTATTATTGTCATAACGAGATGGCTGAGAATGAAGTTTACAGTATTTCCTTTCTTCTGTTGCCAAAACTACACGTATAGAGAATTGTTTATATTTTTAAGATTTTCCTTCAGCATTCAGGTCCAGTTTTGTCAGACAATAAATATCACGGTAAGGTTGGCACTCAGCACATACACCTGTAACAGGTGAGACAGCTTACCTGGCACCTCCAAATATAAGACTTCACCTGAGCCTCACATTGACCTTGTAAGGTCGGCAGGTCAACTATTTATTTTTAATTAGTTAATTATTTATTTTTGGCCGCATTGGGTCTTCGTTGCTGCGAGCGGGCTTTCTCTAGTTGCGGCGAGCGGGAGCTACTCTTCGTTGCGGTGCGCGGGCTTCTCATTGCGGTGGCTTCTCTTGTTGCGGAGCACAGGCTCTAGGCACGTGGGCTTCAGTAGTTGCGGCACACGGGCTCAGTAGCTGTGGCGCACGGGCTTAGTTGCTCCGCAGCATGTGGGATCTTCCCCGACCAGGGCTCGAACCTGTGTCCCCTGCATTGGCAGGCAGATTCTTAACCGCTGCGCCACCAGGGATGTCCCAGGTCAACTATTATCATAGCAGAGATGGAAAGAAATCTCATGAGCGTTTAATTTCCCAAGATCCTCTTTTCTACTTATTGATTAGAATATTAAAACACCTGAAGATACATTAGGTTAAAGATGAAGGGAATTTTAAAATCTGCTAAGTTGATCCATCAGCCACAGCAAAGCTTTCCCCTACCTTTCGGGACAGTCCAGTTGAAGGGACACATTTCCACAGATATGGCTGTGGTTAGTAGAGTGAGTACCATCTTAATTAGACGTGACCCATTCGTCTAAAGGAATCTGAGAATTACGGCAACTAGAGTCATTCTTAGCAGGTTCCTCAAACTGCGAGCCAAGCTAAAAGGTGCCTCGTCAGAGCAAGCGGGTGTGCGAGAGCTGACAGGACATGCTGGCTCACTTATAGCACTACGTCTACTCACAAGCCTCCTAGGATGCATTTGAACTTCACAGGCTAGAAGTTAAAAGGGTTTTTAAGTGTTCATTTAGGTTTCCCTTCCACATGGCTCTTGGAAAAGACAAATCCTGGAAACTATAGATTTCTTTAAATCTTCAGGGCCGGAGGTTACAAAAAATCCCTCCTCCTATGATTTATCCTTTTCAGCTAAGAGGTTATTTTAAAGTAGGTGCCAAAGATGTACTTCTAAGGGTTTATCACCACCACAGCCCGGCACAGTGGCTGGCGGGGCCAGGATCACAGAGCTCCCTGGGTCTGACTGCCCATCTCAGTGTGGAGTGGGATGTGGGCAGCCTTCTTCCAGCATTTTTGGAATTCTTTTCTGGAACCAAGGCCCCACTTGGGGAACAATGGCTCTTGATGGAGTTTCTGCTCACGGGGGGCCTCTGGCGGGGTGAGCAAGAAAGCTTCTAGCCTGGGACACACAGAAACAGCCTAGGTACAACCGAGGGTCAGAAGCCGTCTGCCTTCAGTGCCTTGGCCACTGAACAGAAACAGTACTTTCTATTTTAGGCACTAAACTCTGTGTGAGGTCAGAGCCCATGGCTCTGAGAAGGGTGCTGTTCAGTTCGTACTGACTCCGTAACTGCTGGGTCTTCTCACTGTCACAGACCAGTTTCTCCTTGTCCTGTGAATTATGGTTATCATGCTATTCTGTGTGGTTGTCATACCTGGACGTGGCATGGACAGCAACTCCAGAAGTTAGGAGGGCAAGGACTGTTATCCCCACCTCGCTGCTGGGAAACCAAGGGGGAAACGGAATGATTGGGCCTGAGGATACTCTGCTGGCTGAGGACACTTGGCCCCACCCTGTAAGCAGTGCTCTTTGCTTTATATCATTACCCACCCTCCTTCCCTCCTGTACCGCGTGTCCATGAGGCAATGTGATAAAAGAACTAACACCGATAGGATGAGATCAAAAGTGATTCCCCCTTGGCCTCTCTTCTTTAAGATCTTTCTGGAGACAGTATCTTTAAGTGTTCACTGTCTTGGTAAGAATTTGAGGCTGGAAAGGACAGCATTTTCTTGTGGCTTTTAGGGATGATGAAAAGCAGTGAGTAAATGCGCACCTTTCATTTTCTCGTATAGGACGTTCAGGAACACACTACAGGTCTTTCGGCTGTTCAAGAAAACTGGCCCAGGTACTAGGATTCTGCTCTGCGTTGGGCTAGGGGGGCATGGGCGCTACATCGGTTAGACAGAGGATTATGACCTGTATGTATGGAAACCTTCTGCCAGAACACCGTAGTTGTTCAACGATAGAGTCGTTCAGGATGTTTCTTGTGGATAAAGGGGCAACGATCGCACATTTCATTTCTATTTTACTGGATTTGAACATTGCTTTGGTGACTGGGAGAGCAGGAATAGTTTGGGGGACGGTTTTGAAGTGCAGTGAGAGGGTGAGGAAAGAAGAGCAGGCAGGAGTCAGTGGACCCTTTACCTAAATGAGTGGTTCAGAATATGCATGGCCCACAGAATTGCTTTCTCAGTCTGCTGCTAGAGAAAGCAAATAAACCCTGAGGACTATTTCTGAAGTCTTACCCGTTACAGGGTCAATCACTGGAGGCACTGGCCTCCATTAAACTGGCTCATCCCAGTAGTCTAAGATTCTACCAATCAGGAAACAACCATTTTCCTGACCTCCCAAAACTGGAAAGCGAAAAATGACATTCCCCAGACTTGTACGTACCTAGGGTTCTGGAATCAATGAGGTGAAGGTTATCTTCTTTCAGTTTGGGGCACTTTTTTTTTCTGCTGGCAACCAAGACTGTGGAGACCCCTATATATACCCTCTAGATGCTGTAGGGGCAGCAGGAACTAGACTCCAGGCTCCAGTGTCCAGCAATTGTGGTTGATGTTGCTTTCCAATAGCGGCTTTTAATTCCCTGAATTGAAGCAGGGATAACGCGTTCTTGAAGTCGGGGGGCCCTGCCTGTGGCGAGGAAGGGGTGTCCTGGGGGATGAGTCAGGCAGTGTTCTGGAAGTCAGCTGTAGGATCCCAGTCTAGAGCCCACTCCTCCAGCTCTTCTGTTTTCATAAGCACTTCGTTCCCAGTGTTAAATCCTTTCTGTTCAAGATCTCTCGAGTGGTTTCTGTCTTATGCTGAACTTGTTCTGATACGCAGGGTACCAGGAAAAATAGGAGAGGCCTTCAGTAAACATGGCCCATTGACATTCTCATTTCAGTAATAAGGAAAGAAAATCTAGGCAAACAAAGAAGTTACTAAGGGGAGGAGATTTGAATTAGAGTAACAGTTCTCTATAATACTAAATAGCAAGAGAATTGGAGCGGTATCACATTTAGGAAGTGATGCACACTCCACTTACAGATTCATAATATGTAATCGCCTGGCACAGACTCGGAGAAGCTTGCCACAAAGAAGCATGCTTAATTCTGTTTACCCTTGTATTTCCCGAAGTCATTCAGAATGACAGTCATTATTTGGGAGATGCTAGTTTACTTCAATTTGAGGTAAAAAATATAGTCTTAATAACTATTCTTAAAGTAGATTAGTACTTTGTGGTAACTTACTAAGGAAATACTTGAGACGCACACACACACAAAAATCATGATTTAAAAAGCAAAGACAGGATATAGAAGAAAAGTCAGCAAGCAGTGAAACCAATACAATAGTGAATGTTGAACTAACAGGTGGCTAGTAAACTTAAAATGCATCTTAAGCAAAAGTCTTGAAAGAAAAAGTAAAATGCTAATAATAACTATAAATTTAAAGTCTTCTAATATTTGAACAAAAGACTAAGCAGTAGGAAAGGAGGAATGAAGAAATTATGTTAATTTTTATATTCTACACTGAGGGGGGGCAACAGATTTGGATTTGTTCTTGATGCTGATAGGAAAATTTAGGAAATACATACATACATACATATTTAATGCTTAAGTAACAGAAAAGTATTTGGATTAATAGCTTTTAAATAAAGAGAGAGAAAGAAAGAAAACCTAATAGAGAAAAAATATCAAGAAATTCTAGCATTAGATGACAAACATAAAATAAAACCCAGGAGTGACACCTGTAAGTGTAAAAAGCAAAAACACTTACACCGGCTTTTAAAGAAATCCACCTATATGTTCTTTATAAGCAATCTATCAAAACCAAAATCATATAGAAAGCAGAAAATAAATCAAGGGATAAACAAAGATATCACGAGAAATGCAAACCGAAAAGAAGTAGGAGGTCTTGGTATCCACACCCAAATAAAACTCAAGGTAAAAAAAATTAACTGGAGAAAAAAAGGAGATTTTAATGTTGCTAAAAATTACACAGTGATGACAAAGGGGAGAGATGCCATTGACTCCCTCTCTGAAATAGGAGATCCCCACCTCTCAGAAGTGTTAAGGCCCAAGCCTTCAGAAGTGCTTTCCCCTTTGCTCTCCTATGTCCCTTCCAAGGGATGCCTCATTTGATCAGTGAAATCAGAAAAGGATCATGTGTACTCATGGACTCCACTCTTGGCACACTTCCTTAGAGCCACCTACCTAAAAGCACAATGAGTTCCACATGGAAATCTCCCTGGAATATAGAATGATTCCATTGGCGAGTGGCTTTGGAGAAATCCAGCCCCTCCTCACCGAAGCCACTAGAATGAAGAGTGAAACAGTGTGCTTGCTCTGCAGACACGGCTTCAGGATCTGCTCCCTGGCATGCTCTGCCAACCTCACTATATAGAACCACCCCAACTATATAGAAATTCTGGGCTACTGCCTTTTCTGTCCTGGCTACTCCGTTAATGACTAAATGAATTCAGTGAGTAGAGGAAGGTCTATTTTGGCTAGAAATCCAAGTTAAATCCTCCAATTCAGTTTAGTATGCAATGAAGCTAATATTTTATCCCAATATGATTTCTGAGTATCTTTACCAATTAGTTTATAAACTAGAAAGGAGAGAGCTGTGGGTAATTACAGCCTCCAAACCTCCAAAATGGGGGCCATTAACTTTAATGAAAATATATTAAAGCAATATATAAGAAGAAGTTGACAAAACCACATTCTAGAAGGGACACTTAAAACACTCTGTTTCAATCCTTAACTGAACAAAAGGACAAAGATTACGACAGGAGATAGAGAATTTGAACAAATAATAAGAATATGAATACATCAAAATTTGTGCTCTATGAACAGAGAGGATATGCATTCTTTTCATATATTTATGGAAAAATTTACAAAATTTGATCATATACTAGCCCCAGATAGAAACTCAATAAAATTCAAAAAGTGACAGTTCTTCCTGCTATATTCTCTGACTGTAAAACTAAAACTGAAGATTAACAATACAAGCAACAGTAAAATAAAATTTTAAATGAATTAAAAATATTGAGTAATCCTAAACTTCCGGTCAAAGAGACAATTCAAATCACAGTTTCAGAAAGTTGAAATAAATCACATCAGATGCCGCCTGTGTACCTTACATCCTTCTTGGTTTCACCTCTGATTCCATCTGTATCTGAGACAATTATTTCCACACAGGTTTCAGCCTGTTATGTGCGGATAACCATGCCCCTCAAGGGTGGGTCATACTCAGTACTCATGGATTCTCAACCAGGACGTGTGGGGAAGTTAAGGCCTCAACCAATGGGGATGGGAGTCAGTGGAGAAATAGTTCTTCCTTTTGTCCTTTGGGGAGACAATTCTACGACACTTTCAGTACAGTCCTCAGAATGTCCCTATGGGATCAAGGACCACTTTCACATACTGCTCATCAACTCAATAACACATACACACCTTAAACGTCCCTCTTTTCCCTGTTTCACTCTCCCTGGTCTCTCACTCCTGCTCCTGGTATCACTTCCCATATAAACTACTTGTACACAAGCTCTTGTCTCAGGCTTGCTTTTCCCTTTCCCAAGAACACAAGGTAGGTGAAGCATGGTCCTAGAAAGCTCACCCTTGGGATGGTATCTGGAACCCAATTCACCAGGCAGATGGCAATAAGAACCCCACTGTGGTGAAATGAACTTCAGGTAACTGCAAGAGGACTGAGAATATCACCACGAAAGGATTGCTACCTATGAGCACTGAGTATATTTACCTATAGAATTAAGACTAAAGCAAAGGCAGAATAGGGTATCAGAACAGAGTGTAAATGTTTTATGTCCTGATATTACGGAAATTATTAAACTTGGGAAAGGAAGGGAGAAAGAAATAGGAGCTATTGTAAGAACATTAATTTCTTCATCTGTAATAGTTTAGAGTTAAAAGATATCATTTAAAGCTGATGACCCAAGAATCAGAAATATAATAATATTTAACAATACAAAAAGAAGATATTATCAGCTAAAATCTGTTGTTAGAGAAAAGGGGATGGGGGGAAGAAATATGCTATTTTTTTTAACACTGCAGGGTAGGAAATTAATAGATATTGTCCAAAGTAGTAGAAGACTAAGTAAGGGTATTAAGTAGTAGGGAAAAAACTCACAAACCTTTCTTAATATCAGAAAAAGAAAACACACACACACAGAGGCATATGCATGTACAAAGAAAACAAGCCACATAATGAAAGACATTTTAAAAACTGCTAAAATAGAGTACATAAAATAATACAGTGGAACAAAGATCATCTGAATATCAATAAATGTAAATTTAATTTATATATTGAAAGAAAGATTTTCAGATTAGATCACAGAATAATCCCCAACTCTATGCTTTATACAAGCGGCATATCTAAAACAAAACAATCTAGAAAGGTTCGAAATAAATACTAAGCAAACACTTCCCAAAATAAAAATAGGGTCAGGATCTTAATATCAAAAAAGGAATTCATACCCAAAAGCAGTAAACAATACACACAAAAAAGGACTTTTTTAAACCTAATGGGCACAATCCACAGTGAGTGTATACTTAAGAATCTTTCATGCACCAAATAATGTTGCTGCAAATTTTATAAAGCAAAAATTGCAGAACCTACAAGGAGAATTAGAAACACAGTCTACTAATATCGTTCACCACATTATTAGACCATTCATATAATCCTATCTATTGTTACGAAAAAAACATTTGGAAAACAACTGAACAATCATTCTTGATTACAAATACTCAAGTAAAATATGATTATTTGCTTAACATGATAAATCTATTTCAGCCCAAAAGTCAGCATCATGCTTAAAGGGAAAACAACAGAAGCATTCCTACCAAAAATTATGTGCAAAACGAGTATGATCACTGTCCTGACTATTATATAAAACTGTGCTGGAGGAAGGAGCCAATGCAATCAACCAAGGAAAAGAAATTAGACACATGTGGAATGAAAACAGATAAAACTACCGTTATCAACATGTTCACAAACCTGGAAAACTCAAAGAGTCGCTTTGACATATACAAATAGTAATCAGATAAAATATATGATATGAAAGTAAAGTTGCAAAAAACCTAGGAATGAACTTAACAAGAAATGTGTGAGACCTTTACAAAAACAATAACAACAAAACTTTAAAACATACTGAAAGGTACAAAAAAATCGAACAAATGGAAACACATACTATATTCTTAGATAAGTCAGCCAAATATTAAAAGCAGCAGTTTAACACAGTTTTAATAAAAATACCAAAAATTAAAAAAAAATAGACAAAAATGATTCTAAAGTTTTTAAGGCAATAAGCAATATATATCAAGCAGAACTCTGAAAACATGAGGTGAGAAATGTGGTGGAGGGCTAGTACCACTAGATATTAAAATATATTCTATAGTTTCAAAAGTTAAAACAATGTAATATTGGCAAATGAATAGACAACCAAAGGAACAGAATAGAAATACCAGAAATACATTCAAATACATAAAATAATTTAGTATATGATAAAGGTAGAATTTCAAATCAAAGACAAACTTTTAACAAATAGTGTCAAGACAATTGATAGCCATCTTGAAAAAAAAATTACGTTGAAACACTGTCTCACAGTATATACAAGTATTGATATAAATTCTATCGAAAATGAGACTAAAAAATTGTTAGATGAAAATAGAGGATTCTTTTATAACTCTGTGATTCAAAACAAAAGACTGATAAATTTTACATAAAAATGAATCATGCATGGTGAAAAGAAAAAAACACATAAGCAAATCAAAAGACAAGGGATAACCTGGGGGAAAAGTTTCCAAGTCATATCACGGGTAAAGAGCTAATCTCCCTAATATGTAAATAAATCCTAGAAATAAAGAGTAATAACCTAATAGAAAAATGGAAAGATTATGAACAGTCAGTTCAGAAATGTAAATGGCTTTTAAACACAATCCCACACTTACTAAGGGAAATGCAAATGAAAACCATATTGAGAGATCTTCAGAAAGGCAAAACAGGCACTTACATTGCTGAGTGTGTAAACTGGTTAAAACCATGGAGGGTAATACTGTAGTATCCATCAAAATAACAAATTATATATCTTCTGGCCCATCAATTCCACTTCTGGGACTTTGTCCAAATGAAGATATACTTAGATATACATAAAACTGATGTACAAAGTCATTCAATGAAGCATTGTTTGTAAGAGCAAAGACTGGAACAATACAAATGCCCATCAATAGAGGACCAGTAAATTAACTCTGGTTATTCCTCACAATGGAGTACCGTGAAGCTATTTTTTAAAAGCAAGGATGCTTTCTATGTAATAATGTAAAAAGATCATCGTACTAGTTTTTCAGGGCTGCTGTAACAATTCACCACAAACCGGGTCGCTTTAAAACAACAGAAATTTATCCTCTTACTGTTCTGGACATAAGAAGTCTGAAATCAAGGTATTAGCAGGGCCACATTCCCTCTGAAGACCCTAGGAAGGATCTGCTCCGTGTCGTTCTCCTAGCTTCTACTGGTTGCAGGCAATCCTTGGCGTTCCTTGACTTGTAGGCGTCACTTTAGTATCTGTCTCCATCCTCTTGTGGTGTTGTCCTCTAGATTAGTGCTTGATTGAACAACTGGGTACTACAGCTAGCCAAGTTGACACATAAAATTAACCATCACAATCACCAAGAAATATATTAAGCGAAAAATAATTCAAGATACACAGTAGTATGTAAAATATGCTACGCTTTATTTACAAAAGGGTAAGAATAAGAATTCATATTGCTTGTATTTGCATCAGTTCTGGAAGGATTCTCGTGGTTATCTGTGTGCATGTGTAACTGGTTAGATTAGGGACAAGGAACAAGAATTTACTATAAACCTTTTCATATTATTTTAATTTTTGAACCATGGAATGTATTACCTAGGCAAAATGTTTAACTTAAAAAAAGAAGATGCAACAGTGAGATCTGTGGTACAGATGTAAGAAAAGGCAGATCATTAGAACAAGATAAAAAGTCCCAAACTAGACACACACACACACACCCCGTTTAATTTTTTTTCGTATCCGTATTTTTTATTTCCTCAGTGAACTTGTTTCTTCTGTGGCGCTAGAAAAATAATTAAATGTCCTTAATCCCTCTCAGAAAGTTTAGCAGAGACAAAGGATGATGGATCAAAGCCTTTTGAGAATCAGAGAATTCATCTTCACAAAAATGTTTAAAAACTGATAGCCTCTCCTATTTTTTTTAAAAGATACGTTTCTTACCTTGAAGGATTTGAAGGGTGAGAGAAAACAGAAAGGTCCAGCAACTTCATTATCTGTACAGTTCATGTATTTATGAAACTCAGAATTAAAAGTGAGAACTGATCTTTAGGGAAACTGACACGATCATCTCTGCTATTACCGACGTTTGCATTTGCAACATTTACATATTTCGTAACCTTGTGCAGATCCATGGCTACAAATTCCAGACATGTGTGATTGAGTCCCAGATCAGTATTTCTGGTGTGTCTCTTCCTTCAGTTTGCCAGACATGTCCATATGGACAACAAACTCAACATACTTAAACTGCAGTTACCCACCCCACCTCCTACCTCACACACCTGCTCTTTTCAGTCCCCATTTCAGTCTGTGTCACTATCACCTCCTCAGTGACTTGGGGCCTCTTCTCTCTCCCGCCCTCCTGTATCTAATGGATTACCGAGTGCTGTCAAGTCTCTCTTAAAAAATAACTCTACAGTTCATCCATAGTGTAGTCCTATTGACTCTGTCTCTTGTTATTTCTATTTTTCCAGTTTTATTGAGATATAATTGATATACAACACTGTATAAGTTTAAGGTGTACAGCATGATGGACTGACTTACATGTGTTGTGACATGATGAGCACAATAGGTTTAGTTAACATCCATCATCTGATAGAGTTCAATAAGAAGAAAAAGCAAAAAAAGGAAATGTTTTTTTCCTTGTGATGAGAACTGTTAGGATTTAATCTTCCGAGAACTGTCGTATGTAATGTACAGCAGTGATAGCTGCAGTCATCATGTTGTACGTTATATCCCTCATACTTACGTTTCTTATAACTGGAAGTTTGTGTTTTTGACCACCTTCCTCCAATCGCCCCTGCTTCACCCTGCCTTCTTTGATAACCGCATACATCATCTTTTTCTATGAGTTTGTTTGTTTGTTATTATATTCTACATATAAATGAGATCATATATCATTTATATAGTCATTTATAGAATGACTTATTTCACTTAATTTCACCTAGCACAATGCCCTTGAGATCCATCCATGTTGTTGCAAATGGCAGGATTTCCTTGTTTTTTATGGCTGTTTTATTATATCTGTATATCTACAGATACAGCTATAGATATATCTATATAAATATATAAATAGAGATATATCTATAGTTATGTCTCACAACTTCTTTATCCATTCATCCGTCAATGGACACTTAGGTTGTTTCCATGTCTTGGCTGTTGTAAATAATGCTGCTATTACATGGGGGTACAGATATCTTTTTGAGTCTGTTCTCATTTCCTTGGGATCTAGTCCCAGAAGTGGAATTACCAGGTCATATGGTAGTCATATTTTCAATTTTTTGAGGACCTTCCATACTGTTTTCTACAGTGGCTATACCAGTTTGCAATCCCACCAGCAGTTCACAAGGTTTCCCTTTTCTCCACACCTTCGCCTGCATTTGTCGTCTCTTGTCTTTTTGATGGTGGCCATTCTAACAGGTGTGAGGTGATCTCTTACTGTAGTACTGTTGATTTGTATTTCCCTAATGACTAGTGAGGCTGAACATCTTCATGTACCTGCTGGCCTTACGTATATCTTCTCTGGAAAAATGTCTATTCAAGTCTTTTGCCCATTTTTAAATTGCATTATTTGAATTTTGCTATTGAGTTGTATGAGTTTATATATTTTAGATATCAACCTCTTATCAGATATATGGTTTGCAAATATTTTTTCCCTTTCCATAGGTTGTCTTTTCAGTCTGTTGATCTGTTAAGAAATCTGTTCATTGTCTTACGGGGTTTCCCTTGTGTGTAATTTCTCACTTTTTCTGCTTTTAAAATTCTTTGACTTTTGACAATTTAGGTATAATGTGTCTCGGTAGAGCGTATTAGGGTTCAACCTATTTGGATCCTTTGGGCCTCTTGGATGCAGAGGTCTATTTCTCACCACAAGCCTGGGAAGTTTTCAGCCATTATTGCTTTAGATATACTTTCTGTCCCTTTCTCATTCTCTTCTCCTGCTGGAATTAGCTTCCCTACCCAGGCTCATCAGCTAAGTATCTCTAAGGCCACTAATGCTCTTTGTGGTCTTGACTCAAGTCAGCCTGCACCCCAGTTTCACTGGCTGAACAGGTGCTACTGACTTTGCTCTGGGGGCCGCCGGTTCTGCCCACTCACCTGCCTGTCAGCTCAAGAGTTGCTGGGTTGTGCGGCTTCCAGATGTTCTTGTCAGCCCTTCCCGTAAGATAGGAGTAGGTAAAGACCACACTCTACAGTGCGTGGGGCTGTGACCCAGACTTCTGCCTGGGTGGGACTGGGAGAGCCCACTTCAGGCAACGCCCTAGTTTTTTCTGAACAGGATTTCTGGTAGGGAGGCTGGGGGAGGAGCTAAGACTCAGCTCTTCTGCTGGGCGTGGGCAGACCAGGCTCCAGGGCTGGCGGATCTCCTCATTGGAAGACCCGAATTAGGCAGACTTGCGCCCCACCAAGCTCCCTCGTCAGACTGTGCCACCAAATGGGCTGCAGAAGAGCAAAGCTGCTGCTTGGGTTGACTCTTTGGGCTCTGCAGGCAGGAGCTCAGTCTGCCAAGATCCGAGTGCTGCTTGTTGGAAGCCCCTCCTCCGTTTCTCCATCACAATCAGATTCCCAGTGGTTGAGCCCACAGATGCTCCTGTGAGCCCCATGGGGTGAAACCAGAGTAGGGGTTCCCATGAAGTGACCCCCGGTGCTGGCGGTGCTGGATGTCACCGCTGTGTTCTCTTTTGCCACTGGAGGAGCTGTAGGCACGGTGCTGTGCCGGCCCAGGGAAAGGGCCATGCGGTCAGCGTGTAGCTGTTCCTCTCACGCTTGAATTCAGTCTGTCTTGGTCTGTGTGGTGCAGGAGGTGCTTCAACCTCACTCCCGTGTTCTGAGATTCTCTGAGTGATGTTTTATTCTTGCATAGTTCTTAGTTGTTCTTCTTGTGAAACGGAGTCAAATCAGGTATGACCTATGTCACCATCTTGGTGATGTCATTCTCTCCTTATTTCTGATCTGCAATTCCTAAACAGTTTAATCCATTTTCCACATTAGTATAGAAGTTATTGCTCCACAGTGAAACTCTTATGTCATCAAAACTCCTCTTTTGACTTCTATTAAGTTCCATTTTATATAATAGAATCTCCACAAACTCTTGTTGAATGAATGAAGAAGTGGACAACTGGATGACAGGCAGTGAGCAGATTCAGGCACAGTTATTTTGAGACTTATTAGCCATAAAACAATTGTTAGAAGAAATGCCAGCTAGTTAAACCATTTTGCTAGAACTTAACCTCTGAAACAACTGTCCATATCACATCAAACTATTACAGATGAAGTTATTTTTCTTTGTAAGTTTCTTGATTTTATTTCATTAAATCAACCAGAGACGATGATGGCAACTTTATGAAATTTTGGAATTGAAAAGACCAGTAAATAATAATCATAGTAATCATAATAGGATTTCTGCAGTCCTATAGACACAATGGGGATGTATTTCCTAGGGGTGATTTAAAATTCAGAATTCTTTCAGCTCCAAATCCATATATGTTGTGCAACACAAAGGAACACTCTCCCTCAAAAAAAGTGACTAATTCTCATCCACTAAATTGTTTAAAAACACATTCTTTCTAAGTGTACCTGCACACATTTCTGTAAAGCTAAAAGCGTCCAGAGATATATAGCGCTCATCTTGCTATAAATTTAAATGTAATCCTGACCTGTATTTTTATGAATTAATAAAAATTTTACTTGGGCAGTCTGGGTTTTGCAGTTAATCAAGAGAATTGTACCTTTAAGAGAGTATCCTAGCAACCTCTCAGCGGCTAAGGAAAGACCCAGCTGACAATATACACAGATTTAATTACTCTGCTGGTCTCCATCAAACTTCGCAGTTAATCAAAAAGATACTTAAAAACAGAAACAGAAATTAAGCCACAGCTGAAAATGAGAACTATTGGTAAAAGGGCATAAGGGAAGAATTATCTTGACTATAAAGAGAACTTTTTACTCTGGAACGTGTTTATCAAGAAGCAGAGTAGCAATGAAATTGGTAAAGTTATGATTGCAGTAGGGGTGTCAGAACCAACCTATTATTACTCTAAGAGATCGCTAGTTCCAGGGTCAAAATTACATTGGAGTAATCACAGCTTTATAGATATTCTCAAACTTGAAACCCCACTACATTTCAAGGCACTGTCTAAATGTACACTTTCTAGTGGTGATGCATTGTAAGGGAACTAAGCCCTGGAGAGCCATGTTTCTCTTGAGCACACATTTGGAAACAGAGCTGATTTCATCACCGCTATGTCCTACATCCTTCGACCACCAGTCCAGACTCCCCATAATCACCACCGTTATTCTACATGGCCTGATATTCGGCCCCATCTTTATCTCTATATCTATATATGTTTATAACAGATTACACAGAAACAGGTCTGTCCGAGATGAGGTAGGGTATTTTTGGGTAACAGATGCATAAATCAAGGAAGCCAGAGAAAGACAGATGGAGACTTTGTACAGCAAACAAAATCCAAACTTGTGAAAACATGGCCTACTTTGTCTAGAAATAAAAACTTCCCCTGGATGTATATAGGCATTCTTGTTTATATACATGTCTTCAGCAATGCTAAGGAGTGGACATGAGAAATCTGAATACTTAGTTCTAATTTTTCTTTTGTTTAACATATTCCCTGTATATAGGCTAATTTAGATCATTTTAATATTTCTTAAACCTCAGGCACAGAAAGCTACTTGCCTGGATCATTAAGCACACACACACACACACACACACACACACACACACACACACACACCCCTCAAACTGAGAAAGCTGAACTTTTAGATGTAATGTCAAATTTAAACCACATTGATTAGTTTTCCTTCAGGGAGTGCTGGAGGATGTTTGGAAAGTTTTTCTGGAAGCTTGGGGGTTATAGGCTGTGATGGAGGAATGACATATGAACTAACTAATCTTTTTGGTGCTGGTTGTTCCAAAGGCGTTTCTCTTTCCTGACTAGTTCAAATCTTCTGATATATTAGCCACAGAGAGCTAACAGTTAGACCGTATCTGGTTATAGCCGTAAAGAAGTGGCTTATTTCTAGTCTAGGTGGCACGCGGTGTGAGGGGCAAAGGTGAGTCCAGATCCAGCACCTGCACACTGTAACCCCAAGCCCTCAGTGCTAAGATTCGAATTTGCAAAAACTTGCAGGCAGCCACTTCCGTCTGTGTAGGAACGTTTCCCCTCACCACCACCTCCTATTGTTAGGTTAGAGCAGTAGTTCTCAGACTTCAGCTGCAGTGCCATCCCCTGGAGGGCCTCTTCAAATACAGACTGACCCACCCCTGGACTTTCTAATTTCAGAGGTCTGGAGTGGAGCCCGGGAACTAGCATTTCTAACAAGTTCCTCAGGGGACACTGCTGCAGCTCTGGGTGGTTTTGGGGACACACTTTGAGAACTACTGCCTCAAGTTTAAAGCAAATGTGTCTATTTAAATGAAGCTGAATCTGTTCTTCAAGAGAAAAACCGTGGTTATTGTTCAGAGAGATGCCATTATTTCCTGCTTAGAACCAAGGACTGCGTATTTATGATAAAGCTCGACTTCAGAGTTATGCGTGCCATTGTTTCTGGACCCCGGTGATAATGTTTGAGGTGATAACATGACAGATTTTCTGGCCCCTGTTCTTTGGTTCTACTGATTCTAGTTTTTACTGAAAATATTTTAAATAAAGAACAGATATGTGCCGATTAAGTCAAGGAGGTCCTTTGTCAGTGTTTAGGAGAGTAAATAGTACAGATATCATTGAAATTAGAAGCAAATATTGCAGCGAAATTTAAGATTTGAGGCTAAGTTCTTATAGAAGGACAAAAGGACTTCAATAAACCTTTGTTCTCAGGTGTACCCAGAAATTTTCTGTATCCACGATTGCCTAGGTAGGGTAACTCTTGGGTTCTTTTTATCAGGATAAAAAAAAAAAAATCTGAAATCTATGATGTCCTGTTATATATATAGATTGTATGAAAAGTATGCCTAGCCAGGATCAATATCCACTGGGACGGGAGTTCTGAAATTTGATATTTAGGTCAGTTACAGAGAGAGAGGCAAGGCAGCTGCTTTTGGCCATGCTATTCAGGGCGATCCTCGCTCTGTGGCAGGGAGGCTTCACCCTGAATTTCAATGCCCTGTCTTCAGAACACAATGTGGGCTCCGGATTTCCATCTATTCCTCCTCCATGGAAACGGCTAGTGAAGCAAAACTATGTGTGTAAAACTGCTTCTCCCACAGGCGGCTTGTTCCCAGAAGCAGCAAAGTGCCTTCTGTGGAAAAGCTGTAACCTCCGCGTGGCTCTGTAAAGACAAGAGCCACTTCAAAGATGGCAGATTACAGGGTGAAATCGCACGTTTCGTTTTTTAAAATTCCGTATTAGCAAGCATCTGCTGTGAGACAAAAGTTTAAGGCGTTTGGTACGGAAGTAAAACACTGACGAGGTGATGCTCTCCCTATGCTGACATGCCACACTGTTTCACTTATTCTCTTCTCTCAAGAACACATCCTTTTATTAATCATCGCGATAACCCTTGTAAGATATGATCTGCCCTACTCCCCATCCGAGGAACCTTAAGTCAAATTATTTGACCAAGGTTGTAATTAGCAAGTGACAAACCCCAAATCCTGTGTTCTTTCTACGCTACCCTGGCTACCTATTTCTGATTTTTGTTTTGTGCTGGACTGAGACAGAATGTCTTCATTTATATACAGATATAGATTTTGCAAATGTAGCATTGAGTACGGGAAAATATGTATCTGGATCTCTAAGCCTTTTCTATGAACGTAGAAAAGCGTAGTTTAAATGTCTTGCAGACTCACCTACCGCTGAAATTGCTCACCTTTAACAACAAAGTGAACTTCTTAACACAAGCATGGTGAAATCCTATCTTATCACAGAAATGGCCTGTTCCTAGGAATAAGGCGTATGGAGTAAGCAGCTAAAGCTTATTCCATTAAGAGCCTTTCGATGTTTTCTTCTGTTAAGAGCCATTCATTTTTTTAATTAATTGGGAAATACAGTAAATACGATTTTCTTTTTTATGCCCAAAGTGTCTTCATCAGGGAAAAATGCCTCCCCCACTCCACAGAAATACCAATCATTCCAGGAAGAGGGCTAAGAGTAGGGAGTCCACGCCTCCCATGCACATGCCACCAGCCCTACAGGCGAGCACGTAACGTAAACTAGCCAAGCAGACCTTTGCCAGAACTACAGGAAAGATTTTCTCTTTCTGAGGTGGGTGCCAGCTGAAGGGAGGCTAGGGCTTGGGGCTGCCAATTGCAATACTGTCAGCAAATGCAGAAGTTATCTGGAAATGATACCCAGCAAATGATACGCTAAGAGGTGGAGAGTAGGCACTACTGTTTTAACCTCCGGAGCAAAGCACATTTTCTTGAGCTTTCCAGATTCAAGCCAAAATTAATTTCCTTGCTCTGTTTAAGCTAGTCTTATTTGGGTTTCTGTCACTTACCACTTAAAGAGCACTACTGCAAAACTCTTCCTAAAATACTTTATTTCTTTGGACTTCTTACATTGAGACTATTGAATGCAGCCTGTTACCTGTGTAATCTATCATATATTACAACCCGTTAGTCTCAACTGTCAAATGGAAGCAATAGTAAGCGCCTTCTTTAGAAAAAGCTTTGGGAGGATCACGCGAAAAAAGCACATACATAAAAACACCAACCGCCAATTCTATATATAGAATTCAACAATACCACTTCATCCCCCCTTTTCTCCGTTACCTTTCCAGAACATCAACAATTTGAGCATCAAATGGTTCTAAGATTTTTCACGTATGAACTCATTTACTGTATGCAACTACCATGAGGTAGGTACTGTGATTAGCCCCACCTCGTAGAGGGGAGGGGCGGTATGGAGAGGCTTTGAACATATCCAAGGACACACACAGACATTGACGGGGGAGGGAGCTGGGCTACAAATTGTCACATTCTGCAATCCAAGTCCGGTGTTTTCTGGACTTCATTGTCTTTTTGCTATGAGGCTAACTCTCTACCTCTCCTTATGTCACTAAAACTGTCTTCAGAAAAGCTTTCCAAAACTTAGCTGTTCTACTTACTCTTTTGTAGATTAGGAAGCCAGCTCATCAGTCATACACAGTTAGTGCCGAATAAAGGGACATTCTAAGTGCAGACCTAAGAGGCACAATATATTCAGTAACAGATATTGTATGTTAATTTGGAGGTTTAGAAGCTCTTTTTGCTTGTATCTTACTCAAAGTATAATGTCAATGTATCTTGTGTACATTACCTATGCTCTATTTTTTCCAAGTAGTCCCTAAAGGAAACTCATAACAACTGTGATAACAACAGCTGATGTTTACTGAGTGCTTATAATGTATCCTGCACTGTGCCAAACATTAACCGACGTATTTCAGGTACTCCTCATAGCCACCCTAGGAAGCATTATAAAAGACTAGTAATTGCTAAGTAGCCCAAGGACGCCCAGGGAGTGGATGGAAGGGCAGGGATGCAGCCCGGCTCGTGTCCACACTGAGGGAGAGGCAGGGCCTTACTCTCCCGGCACCTCCTACCGTGCCGCGCACCCCCCAGGGAGCACGCAAACAAGCAGTCAGTGAATGAATACATGACGTGCTCTTTGCTCAGAACAGAAAAACACTTTCAAGTGATACGAAAGGGGACTTGAAGGTGAAAGGGGCATTTATTGCGTAGAAAGGAAAAAGCTTTAAAAGATCCTTTCTTGACAATTTATGGTAACTTCTTTAATCCTAAAAAGTCCACACTGTCACCGTAATACAAGTTTCCCATCCCCTTTTCACCAGACGGACTTGCAGGCTCTACCCAGGTTAACACCCAGCCAGGGACAGCAGAAGTTTCAGCGTGTCTGAAAGTGAGGTGGGGATGAGCATCAGAAAGCCGTTGGGTCAGCACTGAAGTGTTTATTTTGATTCAATCTAGTCCCCCTTACCGCCGCCTTTTAATATTATAAGCAACATAAGCCGTTATGACAGCTATGAAGCGTGAAAGAATTCATTAAGACTATAATTATCTGATAAGGCTAAGCATACTGTCTAACCCGACTTAGGGCAGATTCGTCTACTTCAACTAAAAATACTGAATAGGAAAAATTTAAAAAGGTGAATAATGAAATAAAAACCCTGCAGGTCCTATTTCCACTATATATTTCCCAAGTGACCTTAAGGAAGGTACCATTCAAACAAAGAGTCAGTGTGTTTTACATTTTTATTAATAAGAGTTCTGAGTGCAAATAAATTTAACTTGACATTTAGGAAAAAAAAAAGTTATTCACTAAGGTTTGTTCATAAAAACTTGTTCTGTATAATCTCCAATTTTAACGTTTAAGACCATAATGCTAAGCCTATAACTTAATTTTAGGTTTAATTTAATAATTCTGCCTTATTGCATCTGGTTAAAAAGACTAGAAAACATCAGGTAGAAAAAAGCAAGAGACTAACTAAAATGACCTGAATATAAAACTTTACTAAAAGACTTTTTACAAAAGCCTTTAGAACAAAAAAACCCTAAAAATTAGAATACTTTTGGCTGAAAAATTAGCAGCTATGAACAAAATTAACAGTACATAATATTTTATCAAGAACTCCACTACAATATTGTGGTTTACGTATATTAGAATGATTTACAATATACTAAATGCTTATTTATATCAGTCATAGAAAACTTTATTAAAAAATTTTTAATATAGTTTAGCACTTTTGAGAGATTCAGTTCCCAGTAAATAACAGGAACACAATTTAGAAGATGCCAGGTGGTAACATCTTTTCATTAGAGACCTAACCAGGTCAGTCTTGTCAAAGAATTATGAAATTATATTCAATAATAAGCATTTATAAGAACTCAAGATAAAACAGTAACTCTAGTCCCCTCATCAGTATGTATGCTTGGCATGAGAAATCATACTATGAGCAAATATGTAGTAAAAATTCTTGAAAACAACAGTTCACTTTAGAATAAGTGCCCATCAACATTATTTATTCTTCCCCTGACACACTATTTCCACCACTCTTCATCTGAACTGTGTTTTCTCCTTGGTTGGTGGTGTATTACTGTTTCTTAAAGACCAGTCATGCCCAGCATAATCCAAGGTCATCAACTCCTTTGCAGCTGACATGAGCTACAAACAGCAGAAGACCAAACACTTTTCAACAGAAAATCGACCACCCTACTCCGCAAGGCAGGTGCCCCATCTCTTAAACAACTTTTACCAAGGTTGCTTTAAAATCAGCCCTGTAAGTCCAATAGTATCACACTATCGTTATCTCTTTGGTTTGACAGTAAGTTCAAATCTTAAAAGTACGTATTAAAATTTCCTAGTTACGTTACTCTGGAAACATAATTGAGTTGAAAATCTTGCTATTTTGGGATGAAAGTTCTTCTGTTCCGTGTATTTGGTATGAACGCTCACATCTAGTCACTGAGATATAAAAGGCGTAGGAGATCAAGAAGACGGCTTACTGATAACACTGCATCCAAGCCTCTGGGAGCCATGACAGGGAACTGTCCACCCAAACAAACATCTTCTGAATTCAACCTAATGTATTAGCACAGTTGTAGGTAAGTGATTTGACGAGACTCTGTAATTGGGAAATGAGTGGCATTTAACTGTGGTTGCTTCCAGAGGAATGGGAAGTCCCCATGTTGTCACTGTTCCACTTAAGAGTACCCTCAGCCTTGCCACACTTCCCAACAGAGCCTCTCACTCTTCATTTCCATTCGACAATCAGCAGGAAGACTGTATTTAGCTCAGAGAGGACAGGGCCAAAAATAAAATAAATAAATAAATAGGGATAAAAGAGAAAATGAATACGTACGCCAATGGAGTAAAACTCCCCACTGAGCTGATTCAGAGGTAAAACCTATTTGTAAAAAGAAAGTAAGATGCATGTCTATTTTCGGTTTCAGTCAAAAGAGTATGCTTCATTGTTGGCAAACTAGCTATGCGGTGTGATATGATCTTTTTATTTCCGCTGTATTTATACTTTAAAAACTATTGCTTAATAAGGACTTAATATTTATTAAAAACTCTTTATAATAAAATAAATACTGTATTGAAACACTTTAATATTTACAATTGGAAAAAATATATACTGTCAGTCATCTCAGTGCTACTTCTTCAATTTCATCTTCTACAGAATCACCTTTTACTGCTGGTTTATTGTTTGCATGTTTTAATTGGTGTCTATTTGGATTAAAACTTCTTCCTTTGCTGAAGAAAAAGTCATCGTCATCATCATATTCCCTACCCCTGCTGCTTTTATCCCCAGGGAGAAAATTTAGAGGGTCAAAGTCTCCATTGGTGGCAGCCAGAGAATTTGGGTCACTGCTTTTAGAGGAAATGCTGCTGCCGCCACTGGCACCAAATAGCTGTTCCATCAGATTAGCTTTTTTCTCTTTTCTTGTAATTAAATCGACACTGTCTTTACTAAATTTCTCTATATTGTTTCTTTGGAAATCCAAAAGGCTACTCTTGTGGCTAACTGGACTTGACTTGCCTAATGTTTTCGCAAATGAAGGCACATAGCTACCAAATGCAAGCCCATCTGGAGAGGCTGGTTTTCTGATACTGCCTGGATTCTCACCATCGCCTTTTGTACTGAAAAGACTGATGTCTTGCAAATGATGCCCATTAAATAATCTCTCCGAGGATTCAAAGAATGTGTGTGTTTTGGGGTTTCTCTCTGGGGAGCGCAGCTTTGATTCCAAATCACGAAGCAATGGCAGAGAAGGATATTTTAGATTCCGAGAACCTTGGAGTTCTCTGCTGATTTCATTCAGTTTAGCAAGTAGCATTTCTCTCTTCAGCCTTTCTTCTTCCTCTTCTTCCAATTTATCAGTGTTTTGAATGTGGTAGGTTTCCATTCGGTATCTTCCAGTTTCCAACACTGGCTTTTCTTCTCTCTCCAACAAAGATGTCTTTTCCTTTTGCTTTTTAGCAAGTTCTTCTCTTTCCCGCTCTGTATGAAATCAAATTTTAAAAATGGGATTTTACAGTAGTATTTTCAAATAAGAAAACTCAACTCTCATCTTTTACAAAACAATAGCTTTACCTAATTTGTGTATGACCGCTACAGTGAGGGTGGACACCATAAATTTCACTTTTATACTTGATATTTAGGGTTTCAAAAAATAATATATACTTAATATATATTTAAGAGTCACAATTATAGAAAAAATTTTGTTCTTCAAGTTAGGGGTGAGAAAGAAGGTTCTCTGCCTATTTTTTATACCTAATAGTGTGCTGTACACTGAATGGAGGATGGTGGGATGGGTGGAGCAAAAACTTTAAAAATAAATTGAACATTTGGATGTCATACTCTGAGAGGGACACAACATCACTTATGTAGTGTTCTGACAGAAGATGCAATAACCTGAATTTAATTAAAAGAAAACTTCAGATAAACCCCAAACAAGAAACATTTTATTAAAAAAAGGGGTCGGTGTTCATGAAAAATGTTAATCTAACAAAATATTTTTAAAAGGCTGAGAAGCTGTTTTAGATGAAAGGAGACTGAAAAGATATGAGAACTAAATGCAATTCATGATCACATCCTAAAGGGAAGAAAATGCGGAGACGGCGAGGAAGATGGCAGACAAGTAAGACGCAGAAATCACCTTCCTCCCCACAAATACATCAGAAATACATCTACACGTGGAACAACTCCTACAGAACACCTACTGAACGCTGGCAGAAGACCCCAGACCTCCCAAAAGACTCGAATGGTGATTGGTGTCTGAAGCAGGCGGGAGGGCAGTCGCAAAGGACCGAGCCCTGGACCCGTGGAATCTGATGCCATCTCCAGCCATGTGGATGAAAGGCTCTTGGTGCTGCAGCCAGCAATCAGTGCAAGAAAATGCTATAAAGGACAATACTGGGTCAACTGACAAAACAGTACTGTGGACTGCAGATTGGAGAAATGTGTTGTATCAAAGTTAACTTTCCTGAAGTTAAACTACACTGGAATGATAGAAGAGAATGTCCTTATCTTGGAGAAATACATATGAAAGTATTTTAGGATATGGCCATGAAGTATACAACTTACTCTTACGTGGTTCTCTGGCTATTATTGCCACTTTACTATAATTCTGAAAGGATTTCTAAATGAAAAAACTAAAAATATTAAACATGTAAGGACACTATGCATTTGGTAACTTTATAAATGGCAGGTATTTCTCACTGATAGTCAGATCATTCCACACAGACTCCAGGAAAAAAAAAAATCAGTCAAAAATGACAAAGAAGTGATAGTCTTCTGCTACTTTATTCCTTTTCCTGGTTCCTAGACAGAACTGACCATAATACCTATTTTCTACTCTATAGTTTAATATGTTGCAAGCGTCTTCCTTTGTGGTTTAGCCAACATTGACATAAATGTGGCTTCTATTTCAACTGTTAGATGGTTTTAAATACACACACAAAAATATACATACTCTAAGCAATAATTAGGTCATGATTTTTTGTTAACTTTAAGGGAAAAACAGTATTTCTCTGTAAGCAGCTAATACATAATTAATAAAATACATGCAAAGGATTAGAGTCTGGGATCCTTCTCGCTTATACCTTTAAGACATTTTATCCAAATGAAAATGGATTTATTCCTGAACTTCATTTCCAGTACCTGAAACTATGTGAATTGGTTCACTAAACTTCCACATTAATGGTTGAATATGTTAAAGATTTATTTTATATATTAAAACTGAAGAAAAATTATAGGAATATATTCAAGGCCTCACAATTCATTGATTTTAATGTTTGGGCTTGTCTACAGACTAGACAGGCTCAAGGTCAAGCCAATAAACAGGGTTGTCTTTCAGTTATCTCTTCATCAGGCTTTAGTTATACATAAAGAATTTTTTCCCCTTTCAAATGAATTCTACTTTATCTGAATTTTCTGAAGGTAACTTGTTTCTATCCCCTAATCCCAAATAGCAACTTACAGTCTTCATTCTTTTTCTGTCCTTAGTAACTTCATTCAAAGGTTTCTGACTGCTTGATAGACTCCCCCCCACCACTGTAACAACCTTTTCTTGTTCTGTATAACCAGTTCACTGTTCAGCTGGAAGATATTAGGGGATATTAACCCTTTCTTTTCCAAGGGATGCTGACTTATCACTTGCTTAAACTCTTTCTTACCATCCTCCAGCTTCTCAGCCTCCTGTTTCACAGCATGGAGTCCTTGATCTTTAACAAATTTGTCTTCTCTTTCCACAATTGGGTTTAGAATCCCTGCTTCTTCATGATCATCTCTCCCTTGAGATTCCAGATCCTATTATACATTTTTTTAAATGCAAGTTCACATGCAGGAAAAGGGGGGGAAAGCAATTTAAATATCATAGATTTATCTCCCATTAAGCACAATCCCAACTGTTAGAAATTAAAGCAAATTTTCCATTTCTAAAGCAGCAAGCTACAAGTTACCACCTTTGAAAGATTTTCAAAAGCACACAAGATTATTTCTTACTTTAGTTAAAATTTTTAAAGAGGCATTTGGAAAACATATCAGAACCAATATAATGGAAGCAAAGCCAATGCCCTACATAAAATTCTTAAGAGACAAGTATCAGAAGTATCCTTACCGGGCTTCCTTGGTGGCACAGTGGTTAAGAATCCACCAGCCAATGCAGGGGACACAGGTTCGAGCCCTGGTCTGGGAGGATCTCACATGCCGCAGAGCAACTAGGCCTGTGCGCCACAGCTACTGAGCCTGCACTCTAGAGCCCACAAGCCACAACTACTGAAGCCCACGCACCTAGAGCCCATGCTCCGCAACAAGAGAAGACACCGCAATGAGAAGCCTGCGACTGCAACAAAGAGTAGCCCCCGCTCGCTGCAACTAGAGAAAGCCTGCACGCAGCAACAAAGACCCAACACAGCCAAAAATAAAGAAAATAAATGTTTATTTAAAAAAAAAGAGGCATCCTTACTTTGCATATTTCACAACAAAATCTGATGAATTCAGTTAACCAATAAAGGCTATTCATCAACTATTAAAGGCCAAGTGATACGGTGTTGAGCTGTAACACCGGCAGCGACAATGGCATAGAATCTTTCAAGTTTATACTATGCCCAAGGTCTCCAATTAATAAATCTTACAATATTTAAATCAAATAAAAATGTAAACTTAAAATTTATTGTTTCTTATGGTCCATTTCACGTGTGTGTGTAATTTTTCTTAATAAAAGTAAAATTTATTACTAGTGGATTTGTAGAGAATTGTCTCCTAGTATCCATTTTCCCCTTCTTCCTTTTTGTTACAGAATCCCTTAAGTTTTAGCAGAGCACAGCGCTGCCTAACTGGAGACCACATTTGCTAGCCTCCCCTGCAGCTAGACAGAACCAGTGGAACGTGAGTGGACGTATGTATGCAACTTCTGATCACATTTATAAAAACAAAAGCTGCTTGCCCTCCACTTCCTCATTCCTCCTTCTCCCAGGTATGATAAGACAACTGCAACCACACAGATGTGGTTACACGCTTCATGATCGAAAAACAATGAGATAGAGAATGGCTACCATGGAACAAAGGTGTCTACCTATTCTGGGGACTACCCACTGACCTTCAGTTTATTACAAGAGAAAGAGTCTTATCTCTTGCTTGAGCCACTGTATTCTGGGTCTCTTTCCAATAGCAACAGCCTATACTTTTACTAACAGAGCTCCCGTTTGCTGGGACCCCTCAAAGTGACAGGATTAGTCTTAAGGGCTTTATAAACTTCATGATTAGTTATTACCACAACCCTGAAGGGTAACCCACCCTTGTTTTATAGATTAGGAAACTGAGGCTCCAACAAGTCACACAAGTCACTAAAATGTTAGAACTGTAATTTAATTAAAACACTAACTGCTAACTCCAGGGCTATATCCTCTTTCACTATATCAGGTTGCTGCTTCTGCTGAATCTTATAAAGGGCAAATTTTTTAACCCTTCTAAAATTAAGAATTACTTTGCTATTCCACACTTTGCCTTTTCAAAAAAAAAAAAATTAACGTGACCTAGTCTCAAGGATTTGTAAATATAGGAAGAAACACACTTAGCAGATACAGCTAACTTATCTAAATTGTAAAACAAAAACAAAATAAAGGAAAAAAACAAAACAAAACTAGAGTACACACAGGAATCAATTCAGTCCACACACAGGAGGTGATCTCAGGATCCCTGGGATACTTACAAGTAGTATCAAAAATACAGCATTATATGAAATATGCAGGATCCCTCGTATATTGTTTTCTTTAGAGTTTCAACTGTAAACACTAAAGATAAAACCCTATTAGAGAAAAGGACCTTCCAGTACTCAGTATGAGTCCTTTTAAATGAAGATGCAACACAGGCCTCCTGAATTCCACTCTAATTTGAATGATATAAAGTCAGATTCCACTGCAATTACTTTGCTCGACATTCAGCTAAACTATAAAATTATCTTACATAGGAAGCCAAAAAAATTAAATGTAGTCAAATTCTAACAAATCATTTGAAAGCTACTGTAACTTGCTATTATACATAAAAGCCAGAAGGATTTTTAGAGACTATCTGGTAAGAGACATAAAAGGTAAGAAACTTAGATAATTTTCTTTTCTTCTTCCTCCAACCTAGAGAGTACAACTGACATTTCTGAAGCATCTGAAAGATGCAGTGTTAACTAAGAGTCAATCCAAAGGAGTTTAATAAAATGCACAGATGTTATCTCTTTCCCTGTAAAAGGCTAGTTGCATATTTATACAGCTATGGCACTAGCTTCATTGCTGAAATTTTTAAATGTTTGATATTGTGCATTTAGGAATAACTTCAAACCTAGAGTTTCGTACCTAATCATATTGCTAAACTCACCAAAGAAAGACGTTCAGGTTCTTTCCGTTTGTTTTCATAACACATAACTGTTTGTGGTGTTATAGGATATTCCTCCAGCTCGAAGTCTTCACTGGTTTGTACTTCTTTTGTACACTGGTTTGTAAAATCACTCTGGCATGCAGCTACCATGAAAATTATAAAAGAATTTTTCTAATCGTATTGAACAGTGCTAAGATATATGGAATTCAATTGGTATATGTTCACCCTCTAAATGAGAAAATGCACGTTTCTCAGCTCCATGACTACTCACTATTACTGTTTTTATTTCTAGGATTTACTGGCAATTTTGTCATTTGAGGACAACTCTGAGGGATAAATCAATCTATTAAACTTTTACAAAGTTTATGTTTTTAACTTTTTGCAAACCAGAGAAGAAGGAAATTATACTTTTGTTTTTTGAAAAAGTAAGAATATGCATAAAAATAGCAAAGTATTTATGAGTGAAATGAAATGACAGCTGGGATTTGCTTTAAAGCACGCCAGAAAAAAAGTAGAAAAAATAGGTGAAATAAAATTAGTAAAATGTATAACTGTTAAAGGTGGTGATACATAAATAAAGGTTTATCATACTATAATCTCCTGTTTAGGGTATGCTTATAGTTTTTCATAAAAGTTTAGAAAAATAAGTTATAATTAGGAAAAACATTTTAATTATGTAAAACATAACTGTAATGACCTCAAGGGAAAAAACTGAGAAAGTGAAAGGATTTCTGAAAAGTACCTATAAGGAAATCTATTTCAATAAAGTTCTTTCCCTTCATCTTCCTTCTACTTCAAAATTAATTTATTTTATTATTAATAACTACAATGTTTTTCAACAATAATAACTACTATACCATTTTTTTTTGATGTAATTTCTTTTTCTTTCTTTGGAGAAGCCTTTGGCAGACGATTAGAATATATGTTTTTTAAGTCCAGTTCTCTCTCCTTTTCCTGAAAACAAACCCAACACAATTAAGAATGTAGAGTCTCAGTTTAAAATAAAACAAAAATCCTCATCTTTTCAACTGGTATTTTCCTCACCAAATTGGAATATACCTAAGTTCAGCTTCCCTTTGTAACTACCAATTATAGAAAGGAATGTCTTTAGGACATTTAGGTTACGGTAGAGCAATGATTCTCCATTGAAAGTCCAATACGCACTAGCAGTCATGAAAATCAGAATAAGGCAAAATTCATTTTCTACCCACTCCTACGTGATATAGTAATGTCTTCAACTGACTTCCAGGCTTAGCCACACGAAGAATTTAATTAGCATCTCTCAAATGTGGGTTCCAAATTAATGGCGAGTTAAAAATTAGACCATTTTTTAACACACAAGTGTTCTTCACCATTTTGCAGCTATGGCTTTCTCTTAGAACTTGATTAACAAAATGAAAATTCTATGCAAGATAATGCATAAACACTTAATGTTGCACAAAATTTCAACCCATCAGTGACCTCTGGATAGAATTAAGAACACCTACTTTAACAGAATTAATTAATTCTAATGCTTCTTCTAAACACTGTGAAAAGGAAGGGCAGTATTTGGAACAACTTTAAAAATCATCAATCATGGGGTTATCTGAGGAAGAACACTGAGCTATTCAACCGTGCAACACAGAAAAACTCTAGTTCCCATAACTTTCTTGCAGGATTTTATAACTTTTTTCAGTTATATCATTCCTATTAGTGTATCTAATGTCTCATTTTAACAAATATTTTCTTTATAAGTGCCAAAGAAAATATTAGAATTTTGTAAATGATATGGTACCAAAGTTCCAAATATAAATGATAACAATGTTTTAAAATAGAGTCTTCATCTAATATATAACATAGGGAGAAATGATGCCATTTAAAATAAAATGCTTACCTTTAATTTGTGATGTAGTTGTTGTAGCTCATTTTGAAGAATTTTGTTTTCATCATGAGCCTCATATGCCCTTTTCCTTTCAGCAAGCAACTGTCGCTGGAAACTGTTAGTACTTAGCTCAAGGTTTCTTGATAGTTCCTATGGTATATGTATAAATACGTTAAAAAATAGTACTAAAAAAATAATTCAACAGTAAAATACTGCACTTAGTGTCAAAATGACATTTTTAGTGGTACTAAACAAGACATACAAATCAGGTTGGCCTTAGTGTTCATAAACATACAATAAAACAGAATATACATTTATCAACAATTTAGTAAGATGCTTCGCCTATTATTCCTCTCTTTGTTTTCCACAATGATTTGTAGATAAATTCTTAAGCAGTTGCATCAAGAGCACATGGATAGTCATTTAAGTTGGGAGCAAGAGACAGCCAAAGGATGTGACGAGAAGCACTGGCTTTTGGGAATCATTGTTTGGGCAAACAGAACCTGAGGCAGCCGTGTAAAATTACACAGCACTATTCAAGGTGCAGCGACCATCATCCCAGTTTTTACTTATTTCAGCTCTAAAGACACACAGGATCAAAGTGAAAGGATGGAAGATGATATTTTAAGCAAACAGAAACCAGAAGAAGGTGGGCATAGTCATACTTAGATAAAATAGACTTCAAGGCAAAAAGGGTAACAAAAGAAAAAGAAGGTCATTATCTAATGATAAAGTGGTCAACACATAAAGAAGACAACAATCATAACACATACACTCCTGGGACTTCCCTGGTGGTCCAGTGGGTAAGACTCTGCGCTCCCAATGCAGGGGGCCCTGGTTTGATCCCCACATGCATGCCACAACTAAGAGTCTGCATGTCACAACTAAGAAGTCCACATGTCACAACCAAGAGTTTGCATGCCACAACTAAGAAGTCCTTATGCCACAAGTAAAAGACTGCACATGCTGCAACTAAGACCCAGCACAGCAAAAATAATAAATAAATATTTTTTAAAAAACACATACACTCCCAACACCCAAGCACTGAAACATATTAAGCAAATACTGATAGATCGTAAGAGAGAAATCGACAATAATACAATAATAGTAGGGAACTTCAATACCACACTATTAGCAATGGAAACACTGTCCAGATAGAAAATCAGCAAGGAAATGTTGGAACCACACTTTAAAACAAATGGACTAACAGACCTATACAGAACACTACATCCAACAGCAGCAGAATACACATTCTTCGCAAGTGCACATGGAACAGTCTCCAAGATTGATCATACTGACCACAAAACAAATCTTAGCAAATTTAAGAAGAATAAAATCATACCAACTATCTTTTCTGACCACAGTGGTATGAAAATAGAAATCAACAAGAAGAAGAAAGTGAAAAGATTTATAAATATGTGGAAATTAAACAACACACTTCTAAACAACCATTAGGTCAAAACAGAAATCAAAAGGGAAATTTAAAAATTATCTCAAAACAAATGAAAATGGAAATGCAACATACCAAATCTTGTGGGATGCAGTAAAAGCTGGAAGTTTAGAGCATTAATGCATATATTAAGAAATTAGAAAGATCTCAAATAAACAACCTAACTTTATACTTCAAGAACTCGAACAAGTTAAGCCCAAAGTTAGCAGAAGGAAGGAAATAATAAAGATCAGAGTGGAAATAAATGAAATAGAGACCAGGAAAGCAATAGAAAGGACCAACGAAACTAAGAGCTGGTTCTTTGAAAAGATAAAATTGACAAACCTTTACTTGGACTAAGGAAAAAAGAGAGAATTAGAAGTGGAAGAGGAGACATTACAGCTGAACTACAGAAATGCACTGGATCATAAGCAACTAGTATGAAAGATTATATGCCAAAAAGCTATGTAACCTAGAAGAAATGGATACATTTTTAGAAACACACAACCTACCAAGACTGAATCAGAAAGAAACAGAAAATCTGAACAGACTAATGAGTAATGAGATTGAATCAGTAATCAAAAAACTCCCAACACGGAAGAGAAAAGATCAAGATGGTGGAGGTAAAGGGACGTGGTGCTCACCTCCCCCCATGAACACATCAAAAATACACCTACAGGTGGAACAATTCTCACTGAAAACTAACTGGAAACTGGAAAAAGGACTGAACAACCAAGGCTGTAAGGAAGAGGTAATCACACAGGAATGGAAGAAAAGCGATCAGGTAGGGACCTGTGCTCCTGGGAGGGAACTCAGAGGAAATAAGAAATTGCAAAGGTGGATACCCACCCTGGGTATCCAGGAGTGAGTGGGTCAAGCCACAGACTGGGTGTCCCGGTCCTGGAGTCCTATGTGGAGGAGACAAGCCTCCTGGACTGCTTGGACAGATAGAAAGGCTGGAGAAGCCTGGACTCTATTCACAAGGTGTGAGCACTGGCCTGCCTCTGAAGCAGGGTGAAGAGAGGTCTGCTCTAGCAGCTGCCAGATTTCCCACAACCGTGCCACTCTGGGCCCCACTGTACCATACCTCAATGCCTCCCTACCCCATAAACGCAGAGAAACCATTCAGGCTCCCCTCCCCTGTAGAGCACAGTGGAGGCTGGGAACAGCAACCAGCTGTGAGGGGAAAAGGGGTCTTGCTTCTGAGGAGAGGTCTGCGTGGTTACTGGGTTTCCCACAGCCACCTCACCGTGCACCAGTGAATGCTTTGGCTCTACTCAGTCTGTGCCACAGTGCGGCACTGGATGTGGGACAGCCACGACCAGGAAAAAGACTCTACCGTGGGTTGCATCTGAAGGAGCCACAGATACCTACACAAGCAGTGCGTTGAACCTTTGTATGTGAAAGGCCCCACTTGCTTCAGCACTCCCTACTCTGGGGCAAAGGTCTTGGTGCTGGGAGAGAGAAAAACACACATGTAAAGGGAACAGAGGCAGCTTGAGCCTGACACAAAGGGCTTCTGCTTCAGCAACTTGGGATCAGACCCCACCCCTGACAGAAAGGTGACAGCCACTGAACAGAGAGAAAGTCCCGTCTCACACCAGGAGCCAGCTCTAGCCCCTCCATCCCCAGTCACATCCCACTACCAAGGTAAGAGCTGCCAGCACAACATCAGGAAAGATGTGACTGGCATCCACATCAAATCCAGCCCTCCCACCAAAGGCACTGGGCATGTGCAGTCTGCATAGGGACACTCCCAAATAAGAACACCCCTTCAAGTCCACAGAAGGTCACTGCTTCACCTTAGTTCATAGAAGCAGAGAAAAGTAAAATTAGGGCTTCCCTGGTGGCGCAGTGGTTGAGAGTCCGCCTGCCGATGCAGGGGACATGGGTTTGTGCCCCAGTCCAGGAAGATCCCACATGCCGCGGAGCGGCTGGGTCCGTGAGCCATGGCCGCTGAGCCTGCATGTCCGGAGCCTGTGCTCCGCAACAGGAGAGGCCACAACAGTGAGAGGCCTGCATACCGCAAGAAAAAAAAAAGAAAAGTAAGATTAAAAGGCAGAGGAACTATTCTCAATTCAAAGAGCAAGAAAAAAACCCTGAAAAAATAATGAAATGGAAATAAACAACAGATAAGTAATTCAAAACAATTGGTAATAAAAAGCTTAACTGAATTAGGTAAAACAATTGATCTAAACACTGAACATTTTAACAAGGAATTAGAAACATAAAAAAAACCCCACCAATCGGAAATGAAGAACTCAACAGCTGAAAAAAAACACACTGAAAGGAATGAATAGCAGGTTAAGTAATACGGATAATTGCATAATTGACCTGGAAGATATAATCATGGAAATCACCAAATCAGAACAGCAGAGAGAAAAACACATTTTATAAAGTGAAAGCAATCTAAGAGATCTCTCCAATAACATTAAGTGTTCCAACATTTGCATTATAGGGGTTCCAGAAGGAGAGAGAGAGAAGGGGATCAAAAATGGATTTGAAGAAATTATGGCTGAAAACTTCCCAAACCTGAAGGAGGAAACAGATATCCAGATACAGGAAGCAGAGAGGGTTCCAAACAAGATGAACCCAAACAGACCCACACCAAGACATACAATTAAAATGGCAAAAGTTAAAGAGAATCCTAAAGGCAGCAAGAGAAAAACAAAGTGTCATATATAAAGGAATCCCCATAAGGCTATCAGCTGATTTCTCTGCAGAAACTTTGCAGGCCAAAAGGGATAGGCATGATATATTCCAAATCCTGAAAGGGAGAAACCTGCAACCTATGATACTCTGCCCAGCAAGATTAGCATTTAGAATAGGAGAGAGAAAGAACTTCTGAGACAAGCAAAAACTAAAAGAATTCAGCATACTAAACCTACCCTAAAAGAAATGTTGAAGGGTCTTCTCTAAATGGAAAAGAGGTAAGAATCTGTAGGAAAGGGAAAATCCCAGTAGGAAAGTCAAATACACAGTAAGGATTGAAGATCACTTAAATAAGGCAGTATGTAGATTAAGACAAAAAAACTATAAAAGCAACTATAACTAAAAATAAATAGTTAAGGGATAATCAAGAATATGATATCAAATACACAAAATGTGGGTTACGAAGGTAAAACATGTAGATCTTTTAGAATGTGTTTGAATTTAAATGATTACCAGTTTAAAACAAGTAGATATAATTATGAGTCAACATATATGAACGCCATGGTAACCACAACTGGAAAACAAGAAATAAAGTGGCAATAAGTATTACCTATTAATAATGACTTTAAATGTCAATGGACTAAATGCTCTGATCAAAAGACATAAGGTGGCTGACTGGATTTAAAAAAAAAAAACAACACAAGACTCTTGAATATGCTACCTACAAGAGACTCACTTCAGGGGTGAAGACACACAGAGTGTGAGAGGATGGAAAAAGATGTTTCATGCAAACAAAAATGACAAAGTGTGGGTAGCAATACTCATATCAGACAAAATCATATCAGACTTTAAAATAAAGACTACAATGACAGACAAAGAAGGCCTTATGCAATGATAAAGGGATCAATACAAGAGGCTATTGCACTTGTTAACATAAATACACCCAATACAAGAGCACCTAAACATATAACGCAAATACAGACATAAAGAGAGAAGTTGACAACAATACAACAATAGTATGAGATGTTAACACTCCACTGACATCAATGGACAGATCATCAAGACAGAAAATCAATAAGGCACAGAGGCCTCAAATGACACAACAGACCAGTTAGACTTAATTGATATCTACATGAGACTACATGCAAAAAAAAGAATGCACATTCATATCAAGCACACATGGAACGTTCTCCAGTACAGATCACATACAAAGTCACAAAACAAGCCTCAACAAATTTAAGAGAACAGAAATTATTTCAAGCATCTTTTCCAACCACAGCAATATAAAACTAGAAAATCAACTACAGAAAGAAAAGTGGATAAAGAACAAACGTGGAGATTAAACAACATATTACTAAAAAAACAATGGTCACTGACAAAATCAAAGAGGAAATAAGAAAATACCTCAAGACAAATGAAAATGAAAACACAACTTTCCAAAATCTATGAGATGCAGCAAAAGCAATTCTAAGATGGAAGTTCATAGCAATACAGGACTTCCTCAAGAGCAAGAAAAATCTCAAACAACCTAACCTACCACCTTAAAGAATTAGAAAAAGAGCAAAGTCAGCAGGAGAAGGAAATAATAAAATCAGAGGAAATAAAGATTTAAAAAATGTAGAAAAAGATCAATGAAACCAGGAGCTGCTTTTTTATAAAGGTAAACAAAATTGATAAATGTTTAGCTAGGCTCACCAAGAAGAAAAGGGAGAGGACCCAAATGAACAGAAATGAAAGATGATAAATAACAACCAATACCACAGAGATACAAAAAATCCTAAGAGAACACTGAACAGTTATATGCAAACAAACTGGACAATCTAGAGGAAATGGACAAACTTCTAGAAACATAAAGCCTGCTAAGACTGAGTCAAGCAGTTTTTTTGTAATAAAAAAAAAAAACCAGCAAACAAAAGTCCAGGACCAGATGGCTTTACAGGGAAATTCTACCAAGCATTTAAAGAACTTATACCTATCCTTCTCAAACCATTCCAAAAAACTGAAGAGGAGATAACACTGCCATATTTATTCCACAAGGCCACCATTACCCTGATGCCAAAACCAAAAGAAGACACTACAATAAAAGAAAGTTACAGATCAATATCTTTGATGAATATAGATGCAAAAATCCTCAGGCAAAGTACTCGCAAACTGAATCCAGCAATATGTAAAAAGGACTACACAACATGATCAAGCTGGATTTATTCCAGGGTCACAAGGATGGTTCAATATTCGAAATCAATGTGAACATCACATTAACAAAGGAAAGATAAAAATCATATAATCATCTCAAAAGACACACACGAAAAGCATTAGATAAAATTCAACATGCATTCGTGATAAAAACTCTCAACATAATAATGGCCATTTATGACAAACCCAGAGCCAGCATACTCAATAGTGAAAAGCTGAAAGCCTTTCCACTAAATTTAGGAACAAGACAAGGATGCCCACTCATACCACTTCTATTTAACACAGTATTGGAAGTTCTAGCCACAGCCATCAGACAAGAAAAATAAATAAAAGGCATCCAGATTGGAAGAGAAGTAAAACTGCCACTATTTGCAGATGACATGATACATTACATAGAAAACCCTGAAGTCTCCACCCCAGAACTATTAGAATTAATGAATTCAGCAACGTTGTAGGATACAAGATACGTATACAAAAATACATTGCGTTTCTATACACTAACATTAAACTATCAAAAAGAGAAAGTAAAAAAAAATCCTGCTTAAAATTGCATCAAAAATAATAAAATACTTAGTAATGAACTTAACCAAAAAGGTGAAAGACCTACACTCTGAAAACTATAAAACACGAATTGAAGATAAAAAAAGAAATGGAAAGATATCCCATACTCTTGGACTGGAGTAATTAATATTGTTAAATGACCATACTACCCAAAGCAATCTACAGATTTAATACAATCCATGACATTTTTCACAGAACTAGAACAAGTAATCCTAAAATTCATATGGAACCACAAAAGACCCCAAATTGCCAAAGTAATCTTGAGAAAAAAGAACAAAGCTGGAGGTATTACCTGATGAGATTTCAGATTATATTACAAAGCTACAGTAATCAAAACAGCATGGTACTGGCACAGAAACAGACACATAAATCAATGGAACAGAATAGAGAGCCCAGAACTAAACCCATGCACCTATGGTCAATTAATCTATGACAAAGGAGGCAAGAATATACAATGGAGAAAAGACGGTCTCTTCAATAAGCTGTGCTGGGAAAACTGGAAAGCTACATTTAAAATAATGAGATTAAAACATTTCCTTACAACATATACAAAAATAAACTCAAACAGATTAAAGATCTAAATGTAAGACCTGAAACCACAAAACTCCTAGAAGAGAACATAGGTGGAAGCCTCTTTGACATAAATCCTAGCAATATTTTTTTGGATCTGTCTCCTATGGTAAAAGAAATAAAAGCAAGAGTAAACAAATGAGATGTAATTAAACTTAAAAGTTTAAAACTTAGAACCCATTTCATAGGTCGTCTTTTCATTTCAACAGAAAGGAAACAACCAAAAGCAAACAAACAATCTGATCAAAAAATTGGCAGAATACCTGAACAGACATTTTCCTAAAGAAGACATACAGATGGCCAACAGGCACATAAAGAGATGCTCAACATCACTAATTACTGGAGAAATGCAAATCAAAACCAAAATAAGATATTGCCTCACACTTCTCAGAATAGCTATCATCAAAAAGAATACAAATAATAAATGTTGGCAAGGATGTGGAGAAAAGAGAACCCTTGGTGGGAATGTAACTTGGGGCAGCCACTATGGAAACCAGTATGGAGTTTCCTCAAAAAACTAAAAACAGAACTACCACATGATCCAGCAATTCCACTCCTGGGTATATGTCCATAAACAAAAACACTAATTTAAAAAGATACATGCACCCAATGTTCATAGCAACACTTTTTACAATAGTCAAGACATGGAAAGAACCCAAGTGCCCATCAACAGATGAATGGTTAAAGAAGAAGTGGTATGTATATATGTATGTATGTATGAATGTGTGTGTGTATACATGCACACACATAATGGAATATTACTGTCATAAAAAAGAATGAAATTCTTCCAATTGCAGCCATGTGAATGGACCTAGAGGATATTATGCTCAGTGAAAGAAGTCAGAGAGAGAAAGACAAATACTGTATGATACCACTTATATGTGGAATCTAAAAAACAATACAAATGAATGTATATGCAAAACAGAAACAAACTCACAGATCTAGAAAGCAAATTAGTGGGTACCAAAGGGGAAATGGAAGGGGAGGGGGCAAATTAGGGGTACAGGATTAAGAGATATAACCTACCATGGGTAAAATAGACAACCAACAAGGACATATTATATAGCATAGAGAATTATAGCCATTATCTTATAACAACTTTTAATGGAATGTAAACTGTAGAAATACTGAATTACTATGCTGTACACCTGAAACTAATATAATATTGTAAATCAACCATACTTTAGTTTTAATTAAAACAAACCAGGGCTTCCCTGGTGGCGCAGTGGTTGAGAGTCCGCCTGCCGATGCAGGGGACACGGGTTCGTGCCCCAGTCCGGGAGGATCGCACATGCTGTGGAGCGGCTGGGCCCATGGGCCATGGCCACTGGGCCTGCGCATCCGGAGCCTGTGCTCCGCAGCAGGGGAGGCCACGGCAGTGAGAGGTCCATGTACCGCAAAAAACAAAAAACAAAAAAACCCAAAAACCTCCCAACACGGAAAACTCCATGACCACATGATTTCACTGGAGAATTCTACCAAACATTTAAAGAATTAACACCAATCCTCCTCAAACTGTTCCAAAATATCAAGGAGAACGGAACACTTCTGAACTCGGAAATTCTAAGAAGCCAGAAATACCTTGATACCAAAATTAGATAAGGATACCATATAAAAAAAGAGAAAACTATAGACCAATATCCCTCATGAATATAGATGCAAAAATTCTCAATGAAATATTAGCAAACTGAATTCAAGAACACATTAAAAGGATTATACACCATGGCTTAGTGAGATTTATCCCTGGGATGCAAAGATGCAAATACATCACATCAATAAAATGAAAACTAAAATTCATGTGATCATCTCAAAAGATGCAGATGAAGTATTTGACTACAATATCCTTTTATGATTAAAACCCTTAACAGATTGGGCATAGAGAGAATGAATGCATCTCAACATAATAAAGGACATATACAACAAACCCACAGCTAACAATATACTCAGTGGAGAAAAACTGAAAGCATTTCCTTTAAATCAGGATCAAGAGACAAGGATGTACACTCTCACCCCTACTATTCAATATACTACCGGAAGTCCTAGCTAGAGCAATTAGGCAAGACAAAGAAATAAAAGGCTTCCAAATCAAAAAAGAAGAAATAAACCTGTCACTATCTCTTGATAATATAATCATTTAGATAGAAGACCCCAAAGAGTCAATCAAAAAACTGCTGGATCTAATTAATGATTTCAGTAAAATGGTAGGATATAAAATCAATATACAGAAGTCAATTGTGTTCCTTTACACTTAAAATGAAGCAACTGAAAAAGAAATAAAACTATTCCATTCATAATAGCATCAAAAACAATAAAATACTTAGGAAAAAATTTAACAAAGGATGTGAAAGATCTGTACAATGAAAACTACAAGATTTTGCTGAAAGAAACCAAAGAACACACAAACAAATGCAAAGACATAACATATTCATAGATTAGAAGAATATTGTTAAAATGGCTATACTACCCAAAGCCATCTAAAAATTCAATGCAATCCCCATCAAAACACCAAAGACATTCTTCACAGAAGCAGAAGAAACAATCCTAAAATTTATGTACAACCACAAAAGAATCCAAAAAGGCAAAGCAATGCTGAGAAAAAAGGACAAAGCCAGATATATCACACTTCCTGATTTCAAACTATACTACAAAGCCAAAGTAATAAGAACGGTATGGTACTGGCACAAAAACAGATGCCAAGATCAATGGAATGGAATAGAGAGCCCAGAATTAAGTCCCAGCACATACGGTCAACTAATATTTGACAAGACAGCCAAGAACACACAATGCGGAAAGGATACTGTTTTGAACAAATGGTACTGGGAAAACTGGAAAAAAGACATGCAGAACAATGAAGCTGGACCTTTATCTTACACTGCTCACAAAAATTAAACTGAAACGGACTAAAGACTTAAATATAAGACCTGATACCATAAAACTCCTAGAAGAAAATGCAGAGAAGCTCATTGTTATTAATCTTGGCAGTGATTTTTTGCAAATGACCTCAAAAGCGCAAACAACAAAAGCAAGAAATCAACAAATGGAACTACATTAAATTCAAAAGCTTCTGAAGAGCAAAAGGAACAATTTAAAAATTGAATAGACAACATACAGGATGAGAGAAAATTCTGGCAAACCATATATAGGATAAGAGGTCAATGTCCAAAATATATAAAAAACTCAGTCAACTCCCTAACAAAAATACAAACAATCCAATTTTTAAAATGGGCAGAAGAACTAAATAGACATTTTTCTAAAGAAGGCATCAAAATGGCCAACAGGCACATGGAAAGATGATCAATAAGGGAAATACAAATCAAAACCACAGTGAGATATCACCTCACACCTGTTAGCATGGCTCTCAAGAAGGCAAGAGACAACAGGTGCTGGCAAGGATGTGATGAAAAGAGAACCCTTATACACTGTGGGTGGGAATGTAAACTGGTCCAACCACTATGGAAAATGATAGGGAGGATCCTCAAGAATTTAAAAATAGACCTACCATACAACCCAGCAATTCCACTTCTGGGTATATACCCAAAGGAAATAAAAACAGGATTTTCATGAAATACATGCACTCCAATGTTTATCACTGCATTATTCACAATAACCAAGATGTGGAAACAACCCAAATGTCCATCAGTCGATGAATGGATAAAAAGATGTGAACATATATACACATAACCAAATTTTTTTAGCCATGAAAAAGGAGGATATCCTGCCATTTGTGACAACATGGATGGACCTTGAACACAATATAGTAAGCAAGATAACTGAGACAGAGAAAGGCAAGTACTGCACAATATCACTTTTGTGTGGAATCTAAAACAGTCAAACCTATAAAAACAGAGTGTAAAATGGTGGTTACCGGGGATGAGGGCTGAGGGGATAACTGATGGTGTTTAAGGGTACAAACTCGTAATGAGGAGTAAATAAGCCATAGAGATCTAATACATCATATAATGAATGTAGACAATAATACTGCACTATAATTATGTAACACTGATAAACATCACTACAGTGAGTCATCATATTACAGTATTTAAGTGTATCAAAGTAACACACTATACACCTTAAATTTATTTAAATTTATTATACAATGTTACATGTCAAATTTATTCAATTAAAAAATTTTCTTTTAAATAACTTAAGTTGTCAAGATACCATTTCTAACATCTGGATGAAAAAATGCCTTTTATTGATATAATTATAAAATTTTACTACAAATGTAATAAGTGTTTACTTTAAAATATTAAAAAATCACAAAGAATAGAAAATTTTTAAAAGTGACAGTCTATCACTCTGTGATAATCACTGCCACCATTTTGGTGTGTATAATTTGAGACTTTTATACATTTTTCTCAGTAAATATCATAAATGCCTTTCTATGTCAATAAAAACACTAATATCACAAAACTTTTTAAGGAGATAGCATTCTATATTATAGATTATCAAAATTTAATCATATTCTGCTCAACATTTGAGTACTTCCAGTTTTTCCTATGGTGAACATCCTATTACACATAAATTTAAGCTTATTTTTTATTATTTCCTCAGGGTAAATGCTAAGAAATTAAGTTTCTGGGTTGATAGACATTTATACGATTTTAACGCTTTTCAAAAGCACTACCAAAATGACTGCTGGAGAGATTGCAACAATTTACATTCTCTTCAAAAGTCTATTAGCCTTTATTTTACTATATTCTTGAAATAACTGGATATTGAAATTTTTAAATCTATAGGACTAGCAAAAAAGGATATTAATATTTTAATTTGTATTTCTTGGATTAATACTTAAGTTAATTTTTATGTTTATTGGCCATCCATATTCTTTATAAACTTTTTATATAGTGTAATAGGAATTTAAAAGATAATGACACAATAGGGGAAAAAACAATATTGAAAAACAAAACAAAAAGACTAAGAATTTTCCAGAAAGAAAAATATAAAAAGACGATATAAAAAGAGAGATAGAGCTGGAAAAACCATTACAATTAAGACTGGATCAGGAAAGAATCATCAATGGATGTTAAACTTTGATGGGAAATAAGATATATAAATTCCAAGTGGCTCACCACAGACTGCTTATTGGTTTCACTGAAGGGGAAAAATAGTAATTGTATATATGGTGTACAAATCAAGAAACATCGGTAAAGTGATCAAAATTAACATCAACAATAAAGGATAGGTGAAGATCATGTACCTCCAGCTGTGATATCTTAAGAAGGAAATTACATCACCTATTCAGTATTCTAGCCAAGAATACAAAAACCTCAGTCTAATAACAATAAAACATCAGAGGGCTTCCCTGGTGGCGCAGTGGTTGAGAGTCCGCCTGCCGATGCAGGAGACACGGGTTCGTGCCCCGGTCCGGGAAGATCCCACATGCCGTGGAGCGGCTGGGCCCATGAGCCATGGCCGCTGAGCCTGCGTGTCCAGAGCCTGTGCTCCGCAACGGGAGAGGACACAACAGTGAGAGGCCCGCATACCGCAAAAAAAAAAAAAAAAAAGATGAAAGAAAAAGAAAAAATATATTAGGCAAAAAAAAAAAAAAAGTAGTGTAGATTAAATAGGCTTTAAGACAAAAAGCATTATTAGGGAGAGAGAGGAATTTTTATTCAACATTGAAAAAAAAAATCACCAGAAAGGCAAAACAACCCTGAATATGTTTTAGTTTCAATTCTGAACCTATAAATAACACAGCTTCCAAACATGCTACGTTTTTTGGCAAGCTTTATCAAGAAAAAGAAGAGGTACATATTAACTACATTAGGAATAAGAGTGGGGTATGTAACTATAGAAGTGACAGAAATTTAAACATCATAAATGCTATGAAAAACCTAATGCCAACAAATACAAAATCTGAGATAAAATGAATAATTTCCCAGAAAAATATAAATTATTAAAACTAAAAATATAAGATCTGAGTCAATCTACAAATGAAGTGAATAAGTAGAAAAATTAAAAAAAAACAAACTAGATCCAGGTTTCAGAAGTGATAATCTACAAATTTTAAGACAGAGATATTTCCTATCTTTATAATCTGTGAAAGAGAACAGAAAGAAGAAAAAGCTCTCCAAGTCATTCCCTGTGAGAACGTATATAACCTTGATGCCAAAACTGGATTAGGACAGCTTGAAAAAAAATACATCATAGACCATTCTTACATATGCATATTGCTGCAAAAATCCCAAATATTATTAGCAAAAGGAATTCAGCAATGTACAAAAATTACATCACAAGAAGCACTTCTCCCATAAAAGCAAAGCGTAAGAGTAACGTAACAGTAAAAATATATAAATGTAATTTTCCATGTTAATTAAATGAGAAAAAAATACTCGATCACTTTAATAGACGCAAAAAAAGGCATTTGAACATTTGACAAAATTCTCCACTATCTGTGATTTAAAACAAAAATCTTAGGAAGCTAGTAATAGAAAAGCTAGTAATTCTTCATCTATAATACATATTATACACATACACAGAAAAGATCAAGAAGGATATACGGGCTTCCCTCGTGGCACAGTGGTTAAGAATCCACCTGCCAATGCAGGAGACACGAGTTTGAGCCCTGGTCCGGGAAGATCCCACATGCCGCGGAGCAACTAAGCCCGTGCGCCACAACTACTAAGCCTGTGCTCTAGATCCCACGAGCCACAATTACTGAGCCCGTGTGCCACAACTACTGAAGCCCGTGCGCCTAGAGCCCGTGCTCCGCAACAAGAGAAGCCACCGCAGTGAGAAGCCCATGCACCACAACGAAGAGTAGCCTCCGCTCACCGCAACTAGAGAAAGCCCACGCGCAGCAACGAAGACCCAATGCAGCCAAAAATAAATTAAAAAAAAAAAAGGATATACACTAAAATGCTAAAACTGATGATATCTGGGTGTAAGAATGTTTTTATTTTTCTCAAGTTTTAAAAAATGTGTATGTGCTACTTATATAAAATAAAAGGACAATTTCTAAAAATACATTTAACTGTAAAAAGTCAAATAGGAAGAAGATATATCAACTTCAGAATAGTTACTTCTGAGGAAGGAGAGTAGAAGAGAGATGTTTTGGAGAAAGTGTACAGGGGAACTTTAACATCTTATTTTTTAAAATATGACCTAAAGCAAAATTAACAAAATATCAAGTAGGTAGATGAATGTTTTAAATATTATTCTCTTTTTTATACGTTCAAAATATTTCATAAGAAAAAAATTAAAAGTGCTTTAAGAAATTAAAGATATGGAATAGAAAAAGAAGAAAAATTTTTGGCTGGAAGGACTATGGGTGTTTTTCCCCTACTTCACTGTAAGTCTAAAAATGTCTTTAACAAACATTTTTATAATACAAAAAAAAACTTAAATAACTTATTTTTTTCCAAAAGGAAAGAGCACAGAATTCTAACTGTTTAAAAGAGAGAAATAAAGGTTTACATAATTTAATTTTTGCAAGCAAACCCAAAGGATAACTGAACTTACCTTCATTTATTTTTTATTAATTAATAGAGCAATATATACTTAAATAACAACACTCCATTTGTTAAAACAGGTCTATAAATGTCAGTTGTTTTATTCATTGCTCAGTGTTACCGTAACTCAATTCTGAAGGCTTAGACCCTTGTATAAGCAAGGAACCTATAGCTGTGGTCCCCAACCTTTTTGGTACCAGGGACCGGTTTCGTGGAAGACAATTTTTCCACGTACTGGATAGGGATGATTCACGCGGTAACGTGAGCTTCACTCACTCGCCTGCCATTCACCTCCTGCTGTGCAGCCCAGTTTCTAAGGGGGTGGGGAACCCCTGCCCTATAGGAACAGTTTATACATTCCTAGTAGGTGGTCATGCAGCCTCTGTACAAATACCTGTGGTGGCAGAAAAGCTCAATAATATAAAGGGTACTGATTTCATTATCATTGGACAATTACAACTATTAGGAAGCTCTTGTTTATAAATGAGTGGAAATCTGCTTCCCAGAAATATCCATTAGGTTCATGTTGCCTTCAGGAACATCCAAAAGCGTATCTGTTTCTCCTCTTTCACACAACAGCTCTTTAAATACTGAAGTTACATTTTCCCTTAATTTGAATCTTATCCATAATTTCATGCTTCTTCCACTGTTCCTTATATGCCAGTTCTTTGACCCCCTCCCCCCCTTGGTTCTTCTGCTTGCTCTCTACAGGTCAGTTTGTTACCTAAAATTGGGTACCTGTTATCAGATGTGATCTGGCCAGTAAAATAAGTTATTATTACCTTGAGAGCCTGGGCACCACCATACTCAATTAACTTTTTTCTTTCAGTTATCTTTTTAAACAGTTATATGATTATAGGTTCCTCAACTGAAACCTTAGACTTTTTAAAAAACTGAATAACTTTCAAGCCAGGTCTCCCCATATGGTATCCATAAAATGGATGGGAAAAAATTGAGGACTCAACAGTTAACTTGATTAAATTTTATCTTGCTTGTTTTCTGCCAGATTTTGAACCTAAGGAGATCAATTCAATCTCAGTCTTCTCATCCATCAAATTAGCTGTCCCTTCTACTTGTGAACCTGTCCACGAATGCCACTTTATTTTATTGATCTATCCATCCATTCATTCCTTTAAGAGACACTAATTCTAGCCAGATAGTGTATCAAATGTTGCAAATACAAAATCAAATAAGACTTGTTCTTGTCCTTAAGGAGCCCACTCAAATACACTGATAAACATGCTGAAAGGGACAGGGCCTAATATGGCACCCCACCTAGAAATGTTCTCTCCAAGCTGACAGCTGTGTGTTTATTTGCACTCTTTGGGTTCAGTTACTGATCCAACTGTAATGCTTTCTAACATTATTTTCAACCAGTCCACATTTCTCCACTAAATCACAAATATGAAAGATTTACTGTATCTACTGTATATCAAGATATATTCTATTTATTATATATCAAGATATACCTATTAGAATCCAGTAGATATAGTATATACCTACAGAATATAGACGTATGTAGTATATATTATATACTATATAAGTGGTATAGTATAATCTGTAGTATATATTGTATAGTATAGAGCATATAGTTTAGAATATGGATGTATACATATACTATATGTAAATAGTAGAATATAATAAAGTATACCTCACTGTACCAATCTACCAACCTCATGAGGAAAAAAGTGAGGATACTTCTAAGTGAGAAATATGTTCCAAAACATACTCAAACATTTGGTAGAGGCTGGCATTAAGTATACTGATTGATAATTTCTAACATCTACTTCCACCTATCTTTGAAAACACTGGTACTTGTTTTTTGTTACTTTTCTTGCCTTTCTTACTCTTCCTAACTCCACAAAGAATACTGACAAAGATTCTGAAATCACATTCACAGGGTGCTTCAGTCCTCTGAGGTATATTCATCTAAATCTGGAGACTGAGATTTTTAAATGAGTTACCCATCACTTATTATTTCTTCATCTGCCTTGAGCAGGAAAAGAAAGAAGCAAAACATAGAATCCAAAAGTTATGTTTCCTTTGAGCATTTCAAGTGTTGAGTTTTGGTAGAATTACTCTAATGAAACTTCTACTGTTTCCTTTTAAAATGTTTGCAAGCCTTTGCTTACTCTGAGTTTTTGTCTTCCAACATTGTTAGATTTTATTCCACAGTATTCACCACAGTTAGCGCCAAAAATAAAACAGATTTCCGAAGTGTTACCTACTCAACAAACTGCATATAGAAAATTAGTATGAGAGATTCTGAAAAAATGATTTGTTTCTTTAACAGCATGTGGATACTGATAAAACAGCCAAAGTTAATTTTAACCTTAATTCATGCTATCGTTAAAAATTATGAAAAAAACACAAATGCACTATAAGAGGAACATATTATTCAGCATTTAGATACATGATAAAATCCTAAGGCTTTTACTAAAATGATAATAAAATAATAGAGCAACAGAATGGGAGACAAAAGACTGCAGCTCTAGTTCCAGACATGTGGTCCTAATGACCTGTGCGACTCTATGTAACCTAGAACATGGTAAATAACATCTGTCTGTCATAACCTCCTCAACTGTAAAATGCTTGAGTTGGACTAGAGAGTGCCCCATGAAGGAGTTTCATGGGCTGCCTCAGATTGCTGGGCAAGTGACTTTCTAAAGCCCTCTCTGCAGCCTAACTCACCAATCACCACACAGAATAGTTCAAGTTCACCCTTTGTCTGGTTTTCTACGAAGAACTGCTAAAATTTGAAAAACCGATGGACCAAATCAGTAGTTGTAAACTTAAAAAAAAAAAAAGAAATAGAACGCTTAAAGTCCACTGAGCTCAATTTGAAAACCAATGCACTAAACCATTTCTACGGTCCTTTCAAATTGTAGGATACTAACTGTAATGTACTTATTTTTTAAATAGCGTACTTTTCCCTCAGTGTATTTTTTCTTTTTCAATTCATATATTAGGTGCCTGATAAATACCAGGCACTAAGCCAGACTATTTATGAATTTTATCTGTAACATGGTTCATCACCACCTGCAAGGTTTTACAGATTGAAAACAGAGGTTCAGATAATCTAAGTGGTAAAGCACATCATAAAGCTAGCCCGGTATAGAACAAAACTTGGAACCTGGTTTATATAATGTATGTCCATAAAATTCCAAGATTCATTAGGATTTAACAGCTTAAGAGATAGGTATTAATTAACAGAATAATTAAAAGATAAATAATTGTTATGTGGCCTTGAATGCTAAGGCCATATTTTCTAACAACTAAGTTACAAAATTCAACAATTTTCATATTAAAGATGCTTACATAAAAATGCATATGTTTTAAAATCTTAGGTGATATTAATCACAAGGAAGGCCAATTTGATCCTTCAAAAAATAGAATAATTTACTTTATTACTCCAAGAAAAACAATTATCCAGCAACATTCTTTAGGACCTTATATTAACAAGTAGCAAAAATGATTTTTAAATGACTTGCTGATCCAGAGACTTTAACTTGCAGAAATTTTGCATTAGTATACTTATATATGCATGCAAAGACTTATGTTCCCTGCCATGTATATTAGACTACCCCCAAAACAAGAAACTAATATATATATATATATATACATATTAATAAGGGAAAGGGTCAACATAATATATATACACAACTGAATAATACAAAACCTTTAAAAAGAATGAGAAGTTTAGAATGACATAACCAAGATGATGACGTAAGTTGTTCCTGACTTGGCTCTGCTTTACAAGAAAAACAACTAACAACTATGCAAGAATAAGACATTACTTAGAGAATCTCAGAACAACACGGGAGTGAGGTTGAAGCACCTCCTGCACCACACAGACCAAGACAGACTGAATTCAAGGCTGAGAGAAACAGCTACACGCTGACCGCATGGCCCTTTCCCTGGGCCAGCACAGCACCGTGCCTACAGCTCCTCCAGTGGCAAAAGAAAACACAGCGGTTACATCCAGCACCGCCAGCACCGGGGGTCACTTCATGGGAACCCCTACTCTGGTTTCACCCCATGGGGCTCACAGGAGCATCTGTGGGCTCAACCACTGGGAATCTGATTGTGATGGAGAAACGGAGGAGGGGCTTCCAACAAGCAGCACTCGGATCTTGGCAGACTGAGCTCCTGCCTGCAGAGCCCAAAGAGTCAACCCAAGCAGCAGCTTTGCTCTTCTGCAGCCCATTTGGTGGCACAGTCTGACGAGGGAGCTTGGTGGGGCGCAAGTCTGCCTAATTCGGGTCTTCCAATGAGGAGATCCGCCAGCCCTGGAGCCTGGTCTGCCCACGCCCAGCAGAAGAGCTGAGTCTTAGCTCCTCCCCCAGCCTCCCTACCAGAAATCCTGTTCAGAAAAAACTAGGGAGTTGCCTGAAGTGGGCTCTCCCAGTCCCACCCAAGCAGAAGTCTGGGTCACAGCCGCACCCACCAGTGTGTGTGGCCCCCAGCCCCATCTGGAGGAAGGGCTGACAAGAACACCCAGAAGCTGCACAACCCAGCAGGTGAGTGGGCAGAACTGGTGGACCCCAGAGCAAAGTCAGTAGCACTGTTCGGCCAGTGAAACTGGGGCACAGGTTGGCTTGTGTCAAGATGACAAAGAGCATTAGTGGCTTTGGAGATACTTACCTGATGAGCCCGGGTTGGGAAACTAACTCACAGCCCCACTTATTGCTGAAGACAGACTTCAGCCCGCCTGACCAGGGAACCTCACCAGAGCACACAGGGGGGCTGCAGAGCCCAGCCAACATCCCTGCTGACAGTGGCACTTGAACAGAGAGCACGGCCCGTGGCTTTCCCTGTCTGCAGAGCAAAGCTGATGGCCTCACCTGATTAGGATATTCAGTGCACACTCTTGCCTGATCTGGGTCCCCAAACAATGAGGCACCCAGGCATCCTGTTACCCCACCAGGGCAGGGACGCTAATTCATGGTCCCATCCACCGCTGAGTATATCTCCCAGTCTGTACTGTCTAGTAAGCCTCTCCAGAGAATCCAGGCAAAAGCGAGGCCATCCTACAGCCTCACTTGGTCAGGGAATCAAGCCAGCAGTCCTACCCAGCTGCTCTCCACCAGTGGCACACCCCACCACTCCTGACCTCAGAACTCAAGTAGTTGCCTCAGCCAAAAGTAGACCCTAAAATCAGGCCCTGCCTGCTCAAGGATGTGACCAGCAGAAACATCCAGAAACCCAAATTGAGCTGATGAGTGAAGAACTGTCTCTGCCAAAGCAAACCTGCAAAGTCTGGAAGAAGGCACCACTTACTCAAATGCACAGATAACCAATGCAAGGAATCAAGGATCACACACACACACACACACAAATCAGGTAAATATGACACCACTGAAGGGAACTATTAAAGCTCTAATAACTGACCCTAAGGAAATGGAGATCTATGAACTGTCAGACTAAGAATTCAGAATAATCTTCTTAAAGAAGTTTAGTGAACTACAAGAACACAGAGACAACTAAAAATACTAGGAAATCAATGCATGAACAAGACGAGAAGTTTATCAAAGAAACAGAAACCATAAAAAACAAATGAACAAACTGAAATTCTAGAGCTGAACAATGCAATAACTGAACTGAAGAATTCAATAGAGAACTTCAAAAGGAAAGTCAACCATACAGAAGAAGAAATTAGCAACCTGGAATTAGGACACTTGAAATTATCCAGTCATAGGAGTCAAAAGAAAAGGGAATGAAAACAGTGAAGAAAGCCTATGGGACTTATGGGACAAAATGAAAAGAAACAATATTCAAATTATGGAAATTCCAGAAGGAGAAGAGAATGAGAAAGGGACAGAACGTATATTTAAAGCAATAATGGCTGAAAACTGCCCAAGCTTGTGGCGAGAAACAGACCTCTACATCTAAGAGGCCCCAAAGACCCCAGATAGGCTGAACGCTAATAAGGCTAGACTGAGACACATTGTAATTATATTGTCAAAAGTCAAAAACAAAGAATTTTATAAACTCAACAACAACAAAAAAAGAGAGACGTTACATACAAGGGAAACCCCACCAAGACTGTTCGCAGATCTCTTAACAGAAACTATTCAGGCTGGAAGAGAATGGAATGACATACTCAAAATATTAAAAGAAAAAAAATCCCAACCAAAGATACTATACCTTGGTTATAGGTTATAAAGTTGTCCTTCAGAAGTGAAGGAGGGAAAAACACTTTCCCAAACAAATGAAAGCTAAGGGAATATATGTATACCTGAATCACTTTGCTGTACAGCAGAAATTAATACAACATTGTGAAACAATTATACTTCAGTAAAATTAAGTTTTAAAAAAACTGAGGAAATTCATCACCAATAGACTTGCCTTACAAGAAATGACTACGGAAGTTCTTTGAGAAGAAGTAAAAAGATGGTCATGTCATAAAAACAGAAGGTAGTAAAACTCACTGGTAATGGTAAATATATAGTCAAATTTGGATTCTGTAATATGGTAATGGTGGTGCATAATTCACTTACAATTCTAGTTTAAAGTTAAGGAAACAAACTCAGTAAAAATAATCATTACTACAATAATCTGTTATTAGTTACACACTATAAAAAACGTGTAAACTGTAACATCAATAACCTAAAATGGGAGGTAAGAGAGAAGTGAAAGTGTAAAGTTCAGGAATTTTACTCAAATCAAGTTGTTACTAGTTTAAAATACAATGTTATAACTTTAAGAAATTTTATGTAAGCCTAGTGGTAACCACAAAAGAAAACTCTACAGTTATTGCCTCAGAGAACATGATAAAGTCAAAGCATAATGATACCTCAAGACATCAAAACACACACACACACAAAGACAGAAGGATAAGAAACAAGGAAGAGTGGATCTACAAAACAACCAGGAAACAGTTAACAAAATGGCAATAGTAAGTCCTAACTTATTAACAATTACTTTAAACATAAACAAATTAAATTCTCCAATCAAAAGACACAGAATGGCTGAAAAATTAAAAACAAGATTCAACAATATGCCACCTACAAGAAGCCATTAGCCTTAAAAGACACACATAGACTGAGAGTAAAGGAATGGAAAAAAATATCTCAAGCAAACGATAATAAAAACAAAGCAGGGGAGAGGGGGAAGATGGTGGAAGAGTAAGACGTGGAGATCACCTTCCTCCCCACAGATACATCAGAAATACATCTACATGTGGAACAACTCCTACAGAACACCTACTGAACACTAGCAGAAGACTTCAGACCTCCCAAAAGGCAAGAAACTCCCCCACGTGCCTGGGGAAAGCAAAAGAAAAAAGAATAAACAGAGACAAATGAATAGGGACGGGACCTGCACCAGTGGGAGGAAGCTGTGAAGGAGGAAAGGTTTCCACACACTAGAAGCCCCTTCGCAGGCGGAGACTGCGGAAGCTTCGAAACCGCGGAGGAGAGCGCAGCAACAGGGGTGCAGAGGGCAAAGCAGAGAGATTCCTGCACAGAGGATCGGGGCCGACCGGCACTCACCAGCCTGAAAGGCTTGTCTGCTCACCCGCTGGGGTGGGTGGGGCTGGGAGCTGAGGCTCGGGCTTTGGTCGTATGGCAGACATCTCAGGGAGATGACTGGTAGTGTGAACACAGCCTGAAGGGGTTAGCGCACCACGGCTAGCCGGGAGGGAATCCAGGGAAAAGTCTGGACCTGTCAAACAGGCAAGAGACTTTTTCTTCCCTCTTTGTTTCCTGGTGCGAAAGCAGAGGGGATTAAGAGCGCTGCTTAAAGGAGCTCCAGAGACGGGCGCAAGCCGCGGCTAACAGCGCACATCCCAGAGACGGGCATGAGGCGCAAAGGCTGCTGCTGCAGCCACCAAGAAGCCTGTGAGCGAGCACAGGTCACTATCCACACCTCCCCTCCTGGGGGCCTGTGCAGCCTGCACTGACAGGGTCCCAGGATCCACGGACAACTTCCCCGGGAGCTGTGCAAACAAAGAAGGGAAAGGGAAATTTCTCCCAGCAGCCTCAGGAACAGCAGATTAAATCTCCACAATCAACTTGATGTACCCTGCATCGGTGGAATACCTGAAAAGACAACGAATCATCCCAAATTGAGGAGGTGGACTTTGAGAGCAAGATTTATTATTTTTTTCCCCTTTTGCTCTTTTTGTGAGTGTGTATGTGTATGCTTCTGTGTGAGATTTTGTCTGTATAGCTTTGCTTTCAACATTTGTCTTAAGGTTCTGTCCATCCGTTTTGTTTTTTTTCACTTTTTAAAAAAATTTTTTTCTTAATAATTATTCTTTATTTTAATAACTTTATTTTATTTTATCGTACTTTATTTTATTTTATCCTCTTCCTTTCTTTCTACTTTTCCTCCCTTTTATTCTCAGCCATGTGAATGAAAGGCACCCCCCTGCCTATGCAGGGGACACAGGTTCAGGCCCCGGTCTGGGAAGATCCCACATGAGGCAGAGCGGCTGGGCCCGTGAGACATGGCCACTGAGCCTGCGCATCCAGAGCCTGTGCTCTGCAACAGGAGAGGCCAAAACAGTGAGAGGCCCGTGTACAGCAAAAAAAAACAAAACAAAAGCAGCAAGGGAAAAACAACAAATAACACACAAGGGAATCCCCGTAAGGATAAGAGCTGATCTTTCAGCAGAAATTCTGCAAGCCAGAAGGGACTGGCAGGACATA